>NW_004567135.1:13956730-14062888 GCF_000260355.1 Condylura cristata | reverse complement strand
CCAGGGAGGGCCCACCTGGTATTTTTATTTCTCCCTCTGACATTTCTCTAAACATAACATTCTCTAGGTCCATCCATGCCATGTTACAAATGGCAGGATTTCATCCTAAAGAGTTGTTTTTGGTTTTGGGGTTTGTTTTTTGTTTGTTTGTTTGTTTTAATTGCAAGTGAATCCAACACATGTTGTTCTCATGTGTCTTGCCAGGCAGTTTGCTAAAACCCTTTCAGTCACAAAAAATGAATTCCTAGCCTTCTAGGCTTTCAGGATGACCCTGTCCCAGTTCTAAAGTGTGATGATGATGCATCTAAAACCCCTCCTTGCCATTCACCCCAGGAAATGACCTTGTAGTTGTTAACCATTAAAAACCATATCCCAAAAAGAAATACATGTCTTTTGCAGCAACTTGGATGGAGCTGGAAAAGATCATGCTTAGTGAGATAAGCCAGAAAGAAAAAGAAAAATACCGATGGTTTCGCTCATAGCAGAAGTATAATGGACCAGGGGGGGAAATAATAAGGATAATGAACAGCCATATAACAGAGACATTTTATGGGGGTGGAGTGGGGAATGGGATCAAAAACGGGGGGGCGGGGACTATGGTGATGGCACACGAGTGACTTGGCGATGGGAAGCCCACGGGATAACAATTGAGATGAAAAAAAATGTACAAAATGAAATGATGTAAAAATAAACTATTATATTTTTAAAAAAACATATCCCAAAATGTACAAAATGATGTAAAAATAAACTATTGTATTATTTAAAACACACACACACATCCCTCAACCCCATTAATTAAAGCAGAACACAAATAGGCTGAAGAATCTCTGGCAGAGAAAAACTTCTCTTACTTGTGGGGTTTCAGGTTAGATTTCTTTCTTTTAGGAAAACATGTGAATATACTTTATTTTTTAGAAAATCTTAGACCTACATAAAAAAAGTATAGATATCACAGTTTTCCCCAAACCTAAACTCATTTAATATTGAGATCTTAAATTACTGTTACACTTTTGATTATTAATAGACCTGTACCAACACATTACTTGCTAATGTCCATGCTTTATTCAGATTTCTCTAGCTTCTTCTACTGTCCTTTCTCTGTTCTGAAATTACATCAAGGATGCTAAATTATATTTAGTTATCATGTCTTCTTAGGTTTTTCTTTGCTATGAGTTTTTCAGGCTTTCCTTGTTAGATGATCTTATGACTTTTGTATTTTGATTCGGGTATTTTGTGGAATTTCTATTAGCACGTCTAATCTTTTCCAGGTTAGGTTTCCAATTATTTAAAAAAAAAAAAAAAGACAGAAAATGCCACACTCACCGATCATGTTTCTTAATATTTTTCCAATTCATTTTTCTTCTCTAGATAAATCCCCCTTCACACGCCCAAACCACTGTAGGCCAAGGTGCACAGTCCACTCCCTGGTACATGTAACATGTAACATGTAACATGTAACAGGCCGTTGGGGGAGGCAGCTACAAGGGACCCAACAAGGGATACCAGGAGTGGCTCGTGTTGCTTGGATCACTTGACACCATCCTCCCACAGGCTTTCTGCAGTGATTCCCGATTCTCCAGATCCTTCCACTAAAGTCGTGGCTACTTCATCACGTGTTTGCCCTCCAGTCTAAGGTCAACTATTGAATTTTGGTTTCACCCTTTGGTCTATGGAAGAAGAAAGTTCTTTTTTAGTGGACCCCAAATAAAGCACCTTTACTAGTAGTAAAAACTCGCCCCTGAAAACCACATGTCGCATCAGACAGGTCTTCTGAACTCTTACCTCCCCATCCCGCTCCTCTCCCACAGCCTTCACAAGACACCTTGTGAGAGCAACTGACACCTCAAGAGGCTCTCCTGTCCTCTGCTGAAAAAATACTTTGTGTGGTCACTCGATCACTAGTCATTTTGGGAGAAGTAGTTCGGCTATTGGTTTGTTTTTGTTTTTTGTTGTTGTTGTTTTCCTGTGTCTTTGGGGGTGGGGGGATTGAAGGAAGAGTCTCTGGGTCCATTCTCTCTGGGACCTTCTATGTAAATTTTGGCACAGAGGGGACACACTGTTGTCTGACAAATTGGCCAAAGCCACCAGGAAAGAAGACTAGAGTCTGTTGGATTTCTTCTGATTTTATTTTAAGTCATGATATTGAATTATATACCTGAGTATAAATTTAGAGAAAACTAATTTTCAAGTGATACATTGAAACAAGTTATGCCTCAAAAAAAGTACACTGAAAGATTTTAAAACAGTCATTCTAACCGTTGTGTGTGGATTTCTCAATGAGGTTCAAGTATGTTTGAGTTTCAAAAGCAGAATATGGTGACTTGTGTTAATGCTGAGGTTAACTCACAATGGTCAGCAAATCTCAGATGAAAGAGAAGAGGAAGCTGAATTCCCCGTTTTTGTGGCAATTAAGTATTTGCTACTAGACACCCTTCTTTCCATGACACAAGAGCCCTTTCTGTGGTACCGAGGTTTTGATGTGGAATAGACCCAGTCAACCAGAACGGGTTTATAAACATGTTTTATTATAAGTAAGTGGTAGACACATCAGAATAATAAAGGAAATGGAATCTTGAACAGATAAAAGGGGAACAAAAAAAAAAATCAAGGCTCTACCCAGCAATAAAGTTTAGAGTCAAGGATGTAAAACCAGGCAAAATCAGGAAAGGGGACCCCTCCCCCAAAGAAATAGTGTGAAACAAAAGGGCACTTCGCATGTGTTGTTCTCTATACTGGGTCTCCAAGGAGGAGCCCCACAGATTGAGGCCACATCAAATCACCAACACAGTGTCACCATCTAACACTCCCTCCAAGCCAGGTAGCGCAAGAATCAGTCTTGGTGAAAAAACGGAAATATTGTAAGGAACGAAAAACAATACATTGGCCATAGCCTTGGAGAGGCTGATGGTACCTATGTAGATTAGTCCTCACTGGGGACACTGTTTTCCTGCATAGTTTTCCTTATCCAGTCAATGTAGTTCTTCACGTGTGTGTAGAGCCCATAAGTCCCACACTTGGGGCCCCAGGACACCAGACCAGCTACATAGAATTTGGTGTTCTCTGTGTTGGGGTCCTGTACGGCAAAGGCCCCACCACTGTCCCCACTACAGCTATCAACACCCTGCTCTCCTCCAGCACAGATCATGTTATCAGTATAAACAAAGCTCTTTGGATCCATCCCATTGTCTGTCTCCTTCACCTCCTGGCACTTTGATAAGGGAACTATGGGTAACTTTGCTCCCAAGAGTTTACGAGTAATATGCTGTTTCTTTTTCTCTGTTCGGCCCCAGCCCGAGATCAGTCCAAGCACTCCCTGGGAAGGGTCATAGTCTGAGGAGTTGCCTGGCAAGCAGATAGGGGAGATCTTGGATCCCATTTCCACTGGGTTTTTTAGTTGTATCAATGCAATGTCATTATCAAAATTTGTCCGCGTTGCTGAAGACTTGGCTTTCCAGCCCGGATGAATAATCACACGCTCAGGCTTGAGCAGCGTGGCTGACTTTTTCAGAATACTGGTGACCACAGAGGTGGACCCAACATACATTTCTGGGTCATGGTTTTCCTCTACCACGTGGGCAGCTGTCAGCACCCAATTCTCATCAATGAGAGCCCCGCCACCCCACGGATTAGTAAAAAAGACTTGCCAGGGGAAACTTTCAATGTCTGCTGGGGACCCTCCAAATATCCTCTGTGTTGCAACAAAGGGCTTACTGGGGACGCCACAGACTAGAAGGAAAAAAACAAGGTGGGGGAGACAGGAAATAGGTTATTGGCCTCTTGCAAGTCCTCTGAACATTCAAAAGCTACTGGGCCTCTGAGTTCTCTAGCACAATATAGTGAAACTTTTATTCGGTCAACCATGGGACTTGGGAGAGGCTGGTTACACGGAGACAGTGTGTGTGTGGGGGGGTGGTTTTGAGTCAAAGGAGCCACGGCCTCACGCTGTAGACACCTTCACTCACAGCCCCTCCAGTCAGAGGCACCTGGGCCCAGACTCAGCCCATGGGGCCAGCAAACCCACTGGGAGCCAGCGCTGGAGAACTCCTGTCTGCTCTAAGTGGTGGAGGAAGCAAGTGTTCTGCTTCCTTATCATCTTGCTTACTGATTTCCTGATGGCAGCAGAGTCCCCTCCAGTAATGCTCAGGCCAGTTAAAGAAGTTATAGCCAAAGGAGTGTTCTCTCCTTTCATCTTTTAGCTCATCCCATGGACTGGTTCCAGAGCTGATTGCTTTGCCCTTGTGCAATATAACCAAGACTGAATTTGATCTGGCAGCAACTCTGATTTGCCTGCAATCTCCCATTTATTTTATTTTTTTATCTTCTTGCCACACAGACTTTTAATCTAATAATGAGACTATCATTATTTCTTGCTTTCTGAGTGTTGATTCCTCACTTTCCTAATCCCTTCACTGGTCAGCCTGACTGGACTCTGAGTCAAGCACCGCAGGCTTTTCTCTCAGGCAGACGTGGTTTCAAAGCCTACCCCTGCCCCTTACTGCCTGCGAGCTTGTGCTCAATCACTCATCTACGAAATGGAACTAGTAATACCTGCCTTGTAGCATTGTTGCAAGGATTTGGGTGAGATCATAAAGTAAATTCATTATCTCAGTTCTGAGCTCTCAGTAATACTGTTAGTAACCAGGATCATTATTACTATTCTGTCTTTACCTGAGGGTTTCTCTGCAACTCTGATCTGCCGGCAACCTCCCATTTATTTTATTTTTTTAACTTCTTGCCACACAGACTTTTGATATCATATCGAGATCATCATTATTTCTTGCTTTCTGAGTGTTGATTCCTCACTTTCAACTTCTGGGGCTTGTGTCAGCAATTTCATGTTCCCTTAGGACATCTCCATTAGCAAACCTGACTGACTCTCCCATTTCCTGTCAGTTAGCTAGACTCAGGTGGCTGAGGGTTTTTCCCCAAGTCCCTGGCAAGTCCATAATCCCTGCATTGTCTCTAGCTCACAGATGTTTTCCCAAGAAGATTGCAGCTCCCTTCGGGTGACCCCCTCCCCTCACCTATGGCAATGGTGTCCCCCCAGGCTTGAGCCCTGGTTACCTGGAACACATCGTGGCAGCTCTGTGCCCAGTAACTCATTCACCCAGCTCCCATCCTTAGAGCAGCGATACTCTCCTGCAACAGCGCAAGGACATAGAACACAGTCACCCGATTTGGAGAGGTGATTAAATCAGATCAACTAGGATCTTGAAAACATCCTTCAAACCAGCCCTCTAACTTCTAGCCTGTCAAGGGAGGGGAAGGGAGAGCAGAAGAAAGAGGGTTAAGAGACTGGGAAAGCACCTCAAGCGGGAAAATAAATCAAATTAAATAAATTTAAAACCAGTGAAATAGGACATATTGTGTTTCATAGGCCTGCATCTGGCACTACTAAGGCCTCTCCATCAAGAAATGGAAACGGGGCCCTCCCTGGTGGTGCAGCGGGTTAAAGCACAGCACTAAGAAGCTAAAGTCACTTCAGCACGAGTTCGATCCCTGGCCCCTGAGGTGACCACATGGCACAGCAGACCTCTCCTGGCCTGCCCGCTGCTCCCCTCAGCAGTGTACTTCGTCAGTTGGCCTGTTCTGCTCCCCACTGTCTCTGGTGAAGCCTCTCACCACCCCTGCACCTCTGGCCAGTACCCCAGTTCTGTATGCATAAATAAATAAATTTTTTAAATATATAAAAAATAGAAATGGAAATGTAGAGGGAATTCCTGCCACAGATGTGGAGTTGGGTTAGCTAGCCTTGGACATTCCCCATGGATGATCCTATAGAATCTACCCTGCCCTGTATGAACACTGTGTCTATAGACTCAGTCAAGAAGATGTACCCAGTTGATTCTACCTCCTTCATTTCTCTCCAAATTCTCTCCAACCCAGAAAGATTGTGCTTCTCCTTCTCCAACACACTCTCCTGCTCTTCTTGCAGGAAGAGTAAAGAAACCTACCATCTCCTTCATTTTCCATGTAGTAATATGGCTCCTTGCAAGTGTAATGAATGACAGAACCAAATGCTGTATCTTCTGGAGCTTGAAATTGACCATTTGTAATAGTTTCAGGCATGCCACAGTCCACAGCTACATGAGGAAGAGGAGAGAAATGTGGTTAGGACAGCCACTTCCTCCCAGAATTACTCCACCCAGTTCCACCTCCATGTCTTGTTCTTCCCCCACCCCCACACCCGTCAGTTTATCTGGGGTGAATCTCCCCCACATTAGCCTCTCTGCAGCCTGTTTTCAACTGGAAATTCTCAACTCCCCAGCCAACTAAGTCTTGCCAACTTAGAGAGGCACAAGGAGGTAGCTGCCCTCAGCAGTTAGTTTCAGTCCCTGCAGAAACCAGGAATAAACCAGAAGGCACTATGAACCCTACAAAAGTCACAGCCCCTTTCTCTGGAAGACACCTGCTACTCTGGCTGGCCTGGGGACAGATCAGGGCTAGGATTCCGTGACTGGCTTCCCTTCAAAAACCCAAACTCATTTTCTCACCAGCCTAAGAGAAAACCATGCATTTAAGTCTTAAATGTGCTGATTTTCAATCACCTTTAGGAAGAAAAACAAGAATTCCATTTTAAATAGATACATACGTTGACATTCCAGCTTGGAATGAGTCCACTTTCCATTGCTTTGGCAAGTAGAATAGAAGGATGTTATGCCAACACTTCCCTAGAGAATAATAGATATCTTATTAATTTATAAAGAGGGATTCGGGAAACCCAAGTTAAAAATAGAATTGATCTCCAGCCTTGGATCAATGAGCCCTCACCACAAGAAGTTTGGGGACCTCATAGCAGAATGGCAGAAATCACCCATGAGCTGGGGTTAAACAACAACTTAGTCCCCATGTATCAGCTCCCCTTCCCCAAGAAGACTAAAAACAGAAAAAGAACACCATTGGGTCCTCCCTGCTGGTTGAAGTGTCTGCACTATCAAGATCTCACCAGCCTCTGCTAATGAATCAATTCCAGGCCAGGGAGCTGACCCACAATGGCACTGCTCCTGTCTCATCTGCTGCTGCTCCCCTCAGCAGTGTATTTCAGTAGGTTGGCCTGTTCTGCTCCCCACTCTGTTTCTGGTAAATCCTCTCACTCCCTGCACCTCTGGCCTGTACCCCAGTTCTTGTATGCATAAATAAATAAAATAAATCTTAAAAAAAAAATGCCAAGCTGACCACAGAGTTCTGTGACTCATAAGAAAGATGTTGAGCTGTTCTGTTTATGGAAGCAGTGTTTTATCTTGCTCAAACAAGAAATCTGGTAGTGATTGGACACCTCCAATTAGCTCTTACTAGCCTAAGGATTACAAGAAACCCCAACAGTATTTTACCTCTACAACTTCGAACCCATCCAGACAGGCTATCTTCACCACATCTTTGAACACGTACTTTTCTTTTTCTGGCTCCCAAACTGAATTGGCATCGACTTTCTTCGGACAAGGAATTGCTTGGAAAGAATAGGAAAAAAAAAATGTTTTACCAAATAGCTGGAGAACCTCTATTGTACTTACATCACACTTTCTAAAATTATTCTGTCATCCAATATGAAGATGTTTAAAATAAAATAATAGCATTGCCAACAAACCACTCTCAAGGTGTCTGCACTCACAGGCATTTCTAGCAACTGTTGACAAGTTCAGCTCTTGCGAGAAAGTGGGCTATCTCAGTTTACCTATCCATACTACAATCTACCTGTTTGATCTTATATTGGTACCCAGGGCCCAACCGAAGTGAAACTTCTAGGTTACTCACGATCACCATAGTAACGAAGTTTCCAGCCCTTTTTTTGCCCTGTCTTGTCAGTTTGGAAGATGACATTGACAGCATTACTGTTGGTTTCAATTTTTAGTGGTCCAGGGAATCGATTACCACAGTAAGGACCAAACTGCTTGTTTCCTGCAACAAACTGAAAAAGAAAAGAAAGAAAAAACTAAAACAATGATGCAAAATGGAGGAGAAAAGTAAGGAAGGCAACAAAATTAACACAAAATAAGGAGGAACCCCCCTCCCCCCCCAAAAAAAATAAAAAGAGCATAAAGGTAATTTGTCTTTAAGGAGAAATCTTTCTGTGTAAGTTGAAGGAAAATTAATCAACCACCACACACAATCAAACTGTCAGGACAGTGGCCCTCTGAATTCGCTGGCTCCACATCGAAGTCTTCTTCCCGCACAGTCAACACCACTCGGAACCCCTCCTCCAACAGGATCTGATATTCACACCTTGAGTTCTCTGGGTATGTATTGGGATAATTGGGACTTGTGATCTCCCCAATCATTTCAGTGAATACATCCCCACTGCAATTGACTAAGGGAGAAAAAGAAAAAAGAGGAGTCAAATACAAGATCAAGCAAAGGATTCCCCACCCTCGCCTACAATTCCTCCTAGGAACGGGCCCTCGCTGACTGGAGACATGCAAGGATCACACACGCACTCTGCCAAGGCCTGTGGGGTCTCCATCACCCTGTTTATGAAAGAACCTTTCCTGGGTATGAACAGTCACAGGCAGACTTTTCATAGACATCTTTCTTCTCCAGTTAATTAACTTAATCCTGTAGCCTTATCTTCCTCCACCTAGTAGAGTCCCCTCAGTTTATGGATACTAAGAATAGATGCCAAATCAAGGCTGAGGCTAATCATTTGGAAGGGTAGACAACACCCTAACCGAAGCTTCAAGCTACTCCAACTCCCGGGGAATATGCACCCCACTGATGTCAAGCTCACCTCCACAATTCCTCATATCATCATGGAGAAAGTATTCTGGAGGGCAGGAGCAGAAGAAACCACCAATGAAGTTATTGCAGAAGTGGCTACAAGGGACATCTGCAAAGTCTGTGCACTCGTTTATATCTGCAAAGAGCGGGGAAAGGTTGGAGGTCAAGGACAAAGACCTAGAGGAAGAGTGCAGCTAAATCTAAAACTACCAAGGCAAAAAAAACACTGGAAAGACATGTTATTCAAAGACCTTCAATGAGTTACCTTTCGGGTTGGTATTATTCTATATGATACTCCTGAAATATAATACCAGATCCATGCCTTATCATTGCACAGCAATAAGGGGCCTCTCACTGCCAAGGACCCCTGACCTCTCTCATTTGCCAAGCATTTCAGCTCGTGACACAACACCTAGCAAGCTAAACATGGCATGTTTTCTGCAGGGAGGACAAGTAGTATATTTATTGGCTTAATGTAATGTTAGATGCTGCCGCATCTAAACAACAAATTGGCTTTATGAGATGTTCTACCTTCATTTTCACTTAGAGATAAGGTGTAGAAACACAGAATCTGAAAGTCTGTTTGCCATCTACTGAATGGATTTGTATATCTTACAGTCCTTCTATGATATGTGTGATGGCCCCTAATCCCAAGTTATTTAACTTGCTTAGTCCTCACTTTCCTTATCTTTATATGGAAATAACACAACCTACTTGACAGCTGAGATGAAGACTACCTGAACATTGGGAAAATTCCTAAGACAGTGCCCAGTACATAGTAGTTCTCATTACTCTTTATTATTTTCTATATAGCTATTATCACTATCATACTAAGATACGATCATGTGTTTGGCAATCAAAACAGCATTCATGGAGGGACCCTAGCCAAGTCAGAACTCCATCATCAACGGACTCCTTGGTCACTGCATCGCTCATTGTTCATTGGTCACCGGGGGCTCAGTGTCACCTTCTTTTAGTTAGGTCACTCATCGCATAGAGAAGGGCGAGACTTACCAACTGCCACATAGTATGCAGCAAAGCCAGTGAAACGCTCTTCATTGGAGAAGTCTGACTTAAAGACGACCTGGAGTTTGTTGGACAGGATTTGGAACTCTTCCACAACTGGGGAGTCAGGATTCTTGCTGGCCCTCTGTCCACAGAGGTTCCCTTCTATATGGCCTTCTGATTTTATCTAAGGGAAGAATCAAAATGAAGCTAGGAGAAAGGTCCTAGTTTGGGATGGAGGTCAGAGAGCTTTAGGAACCCTTGATTCCAGTTCACTGTGTGCTCCGCTGTCCTTCTCATGCCACCACCCAGCCCTGGTCCTCCACCGCTCCCCTCTGAGGGCCTCTTAGAAGGTACCTGCACCGAGTCATATGCGCAGTCCTCAGACAGCTCTATGTCCAGATGGGTGAAGTAGAGATGGATCCCATGCCCTTTGGGAACTTCTATGTCCCATGTTTTCTCTACCTCATTGGGGTATGCCTGAGGATAGTTGGGAGACAGGATCTCCCCATACATGGTGGGGTCAGCATAAGCCCACGCCAACAGGGATAACAGAACAACACACCTGGAAAAAAGAGCAAGTGGAGCAGTGGGTGGCCCAACACTGGCAGGAGACGGCAGAACTGTGGCATTGACCGGCAGCAGGAGGAAGGGGGGAGGGGAAGGGCAGGCCCAGCAGGTGAAGGAGAATCTTAGGTCAGAACAGAGCAAAACCAGTCTTCCGATATGAGCCATTTTCTTGAGGACAGGGAGGGGGAGGTGCACTTGCCCATCTCAACAGTCTTGGTCACTCACCACATCTCTGGCAATCTGTCCATTCCTGGCGGACAACGCGTCTCTTGGTCCTGGCTCTCTGCACCTGTGGACTTTGGGGCTAAGTTTGTCTAGCAAACATAGGCACCTGCTTTGCTGGGAAGGGGTCACCGGGGGCTCAGTGTCACCTTCATAAGAATAGCACAAGTTAAATAGAGCCATACAGTGAATCATCACCTCCTGACACCTCTCCTCTCCCACCCACCCTGTTTCTACTGCCATTAATTTTGTAGACTAAGGTGAAATCCACCTCTCCCAGTTGTTGGTTTTTTTTTTTTTACCCCTCCCTGTTCTCTTCCCTCACTCCCACCACACCCCCATCCTCACCCTGTCAGTCTGTCTCCTGCCCCACAGAATTGTGTTACCATATCCACTCAGATTTCCAGGCGTCTTGCCCTCTGGTAACTGTCCCTCTAAGAGATTTCTCCTTCTTTTTTAGACAATGCCCCCCACAACACTTCAAACCCTCTCCCTTAATTATCACTGCATGTATTTCCATTGGCGCTCCTGAAGAACAGTGACGGAGGAATGAGCTTGTTGCACTAATGAATTGCAGTGATCTTGGAAGAAAAGGCCTGAGACAGGACAGAGTTGGGAAGGAGAAAGGGGGCAGCTGAATGGCAAGAAACATCAAAGGAAGGGGAAGGTGGGCCCTCAATTCCCTGTTAATACAAAATTCCCAATTTTGTATAAATTAATTCCCAACTACTTAAAGGATAAGATCTCTTCCCACAGTTCCTTAAAAAGTCTTGCCAGATTTGCTTCTAACCCTGGAAGCAGTGGAGGTAGTGGGGTGCGCGAAGGTGGACAGGGCACCCTAAGAGAAACAGGTCATCTCCAGTCAGTCTCCTCTGTGCTCTGCTCTCACAGCCCCTCCATCTTTGCCCAGCCCCTGCCTGCAGGGGGGTTTGCTGCCTCCATCAAAGCTCTGCTCTTTGTTTTTAAGTTTTTTACCTTCAGCAGCTGATGGGAACAAGTGGGTCAGTCCCCTCTGTCCTGCCAGCAGGCATGCTGGGCAACCCTGGAGCCTCCCAGGGAGAGCGGCACTGGGCCTAGACGCTCCCTCGCTCCCTCGGCAGGAACCTCCAGCGGCCTCCCTGCCTCGGTTCTGCTCATCTGATTCTCTACCCCGGGGTGCTGGTCTGAAATTCCCTGGTCTAAACAAAGAGGGGGGGCTGGGCGACCATGACACAGGGAAAGAGTAATCAGCCTTGATCTTGGAGCTCCCCCTGCTTTTGAAACAAGAACTGTTTGCTTCTCTCAGGCTAAGGATTCCTCCATCCAGGACAACGCAGGGGAAAAGGAGAAATGAGGAATTTCACAGATTGCCTAATGCTCTTTTCCAGCCAAAGGGCGTGTTCCAGTTTTCAGAGAAGTCAGGTGATATGAAGGAAAAGGAGGGGATTAGGACTGTGGGGGGTGGAGGGGAGCGAAACCCAGAAAGTTCAACCCTTCATCTGAATGAATCATGGAGGAAGGCAGGTCACCTGAAAGTAAATGTCAAGGTCAAGTAGTGATGAAGACCAGACGAACTAGTGTAGGCTGAAGCTTTTTCCTCATGCTAGAATCCTTTGACCTCTCCAAACATTTCAGTTCTGCCAGCCATCTAACCCTGTCTACATACAACCCAGAGTCCCTATCCATAACCCTTACAGGCAGATGTGTTTGAAAAGATGAGGAAAATACATGGACCCAATCTGTAAGTAATCCCACCCCCTTGAGGAGCTGAGCTAACACTCCATTAGCAAACACTAGCATTTCTGCAGCTAAACATTGATCAGCACCATAAGTAGAACAACTAAAATGATAATTGAGCTATATTCTATTTATAAATTACTCAGAGTTATAATTACACATAATTATAATTATACATTACTTCATATCAGTTCAGGTCAGGTTTTGCAGGCAAGAGTTTTGGTAGCAAACTTGAAAAAAAAATAAAACTCTTCTCAGAGGCCTTTGGGAATTTTGAATTGTAGACTAGGGACCATGGATCTGTGCACCTCCAAAAAACCATCCTTGACCTCCAGCTCTCTTTAAGCCTCTCCTGTTTTGAAGAGGTTTCCTTAGTTTATATATAACCAGTACTTTAAAAGCTGCTGATTAAACTAGGATATACCACAGATTGTAAGATGCAGTGTGATTCCAGAGGTGCTAATGTGGGGAGAAACCAAGCACCTCTGAATCCATGAGGTTTGGTGTCTGTGCACACATCTTACATCTGGTTGGCTCAGTATTCAGCCGAGACTCAGGAGCCCCAAGTCCTAGCTCAGTCACTCACCAGTGACCCCCTGGGCTCATCCCCCAAGCTTCTTCAAGTATAAATAGAGATAATTCAGTTCTGCCAATTTTCCATGGCTCTGGGGAGGACCTAATGAAACGATGAGAAGGAACTTTGCAAACTCTGGTTACAAATAAATACACAAGTTAAAAGGAACACAGACTTGAGACTTAGGCTCTCTAAAGGTGGCGTCTGGATCTGACTCATCCTCATATTCTCCACCATGTGTCTCAGTGTCGTCCACACAGTACAGCTACCCATGTACACATGTACTAGGACCATTAGACATACTGGAACATCTGGACACATTTGGGGAAGTTCCTTGACATGTGAGTCTTGGGAACAGAGGCCACCTCCCAAGGGAGAAGGTGCAGCTGCAGGAAGCGCTGGCCCCCACCTCTCCAGCTGCTCCGGAGCTGGTCCACACACTCCTCAGAGGCATCTGCCTGAGTTTTAAATCCAGAGAAGTGATGTCACCAAGAAGCAGGGAATATGGGAACCCCCAGGGAGAGTGTGGCTACAAAAGTAATCCCTCTCCTGGTAAAACCCACCAGAGTCAGTTTCTGTTTCTTGTAACTAAGATCAATGGCTGGTAAAACATGAGCTGAGGGCCCTCCCTGGTGGTGCAGCAGGTTAAAGCACAGAACTAAGAAGCTAAAGCCACTTCAGCATGAGTTCCATCCCCAGCCCCAGAGGTGAGCCAAATGGCACAGCAGACCTCTCCTGACCCACCCGCTGCTCCCCTCAGCAGTGTACTTCATTGATCTGCCTGTTCTGCTCCCCACTCTGTCTCTGGTGAAGCCTCTCACCACCCCTGCACCTCTGGCCTGTACCCCAGTTCTGTATGCATAAGTAAATAAATTTAAAAAAAAAAATAAGCTGTGAGCTGAGTGAGTACTGGAGTAATGGTGAAATGAATAAGCCAAAGTGAATTCAGATCATTGACCAGTTACTTCTAGCTGTGTGGCCTTTGAAAAGTTACTTAACCTCTCTGAAGTTCAGCTTCATCATGTATAAAATTGGAATAATATTAATAATATTACCTACTTCAAATGCAGTATTGTCAATGCTGTGTGGGCCGTGATTAAATAATATGATGTATGCTAAGCATTTAACATATATCTGGCACTCAGAAACCCATTACTAAATTAGCAGCAATCATTTCATCTCCAAACACCATTAATAATGATGGCAGCAATGAAGCATGCTTCAGAGCATGCATCAGTATAAAGCAAAAAAAAAAAAAAAGAGAGAAGAGAAAGCGTCTTACCAAGCTGTCCAGAGCTCCTTCTCCTTTTCCTCCTGAATTGCGACACTCACCAGAAAAGTTAGCGACTCCTACCTTCACGTATATTTTCTTTTCTCTTCTTCTATTTTGCCACTAACATAAAGTCTTTTATTTTGTCCTTTAAATCTCAAGGAGACAACACATCACACATATACCTGAATTTTGGGGCCCTGCCTCCTTCACCAGTTCAGCAATTATTCAACCCAAATCTCTTACAGTGACAGCCGTGGGGTGGGGGTGGGGGACATGTTACATAATCTGCTCAGTCTTATCACTGTTGGGGTCCTCCAAACCCAGCTGATGTGATTATGCTGCTAGACAAACCAGAAGTAAGATACTTACCTGTTCCTCTAAAATGTAACTACCATACATGTATATAAGTCTGAATAGGACATTTCCCAAAATAATCGCTGGTATTGTGCAGAATCATAACTATTTTACTCATCATGTAAGGGTCTCTATGGGAGCTGAATAATACCATCTCTTTCCCTAGTCCAAGTTCTGGAGAAATTGAAAAATGAAACAAAAGCAACAATGAAGGTCAAAATATCTTTAACAGCAACAGAGGCTAAGATAGAGGGTCACCCAATGGAAAAGCCAAGCAGGGACCACCTCGACCGCACAATTGCTCTTCTGGACACGAGCAATGCCATGCCCTGGGGTACTCCCCAAAGACAGCACAAGCTCGGGGTAGACTGCTCACTCCGAGAGGAAGGGGGACCACCTTGATGGGTTAGATCCATTACTCCAACGTCCCAGAGCAAAGGGAGATGTGCAATGGAGAGTGTGGCCAGAAGTCATGTCCTAGAGTTCTCTCCATCAGGAAAGATCTACCAGGAGTAGTAGAAACATCCCGCCCCCAACTTTCCCACGGCTTTTCCATCTTTAACCTGTTAGACTTGCCCATTGGGTTTATCAGCAGCCTGGGATGTGGTCGTGTACTGGGAAGAAGAAAACAGGAATCTGATCAGTCCATTCACCCAGTGCCAAGCACACTTCTCTTTTGTGTTCTCCAGCACAGCCAGCCCCAGACGCCTCCAAGATGAATTTGAATAATACATCACCATTAAATATATTCTGCACCAAGCATGGAAATTCACTTCCCACCCCACTCCCTGTCTCAACCAGCCATGTTACCAAGCATAGCTCTCGGAGTGTGGCAGTGGGATTAAGTGCGGGTTTAAGAAATATAATTTGCCATGTGTTCGTGGGGATCATGTTATTTTACTATGACTCATGAGCATTATTAGTTTGAATAATAATTTTGTGTAGTTCATTCTTTCGACAACCAGAATCCCAAGACTCCATCAACGAGTTACATCAGAGACAAATCCATCACCTGAAAGGGGTTCAAGTTAAAGGTGAAATGTTTGTATTTGAGTTCTAATAAAATGTTAATAACGACAATTTTAAAAATCACCGTGACAAAGTGTCCATAATAAAGAAGTGCTGCTAATTTGAACAATCAAAAAAAAAACAAAATACTTTTATCAAACTCCAAAATTGAAGTTCAAATTTCACTGCAAATTAAATTCCAAAGACATGAGACATAAAAGATAAAGTCCAAAGTTTTTTAAGTTAAAGCCCCAAAACCATCAGTCCTATTTTAGTAGGACCTACCTAGGTCAGAGTGTCTCAAAGCCTGAGCACAGGTGCAGTCCTTTCCCAGCCGCAGACTGGGTTGGAAGGAGTTTGTTCTTGCAAACCTTCAAAGACTATGATTCTGAGGCAAAACCTTCCCTCCACTTGGTGTTGAAAAGTCCACAGTTCGTAAGACACAAGAACACTGCAATGCCACAACCACAAAATTTAGGAGATAAGCTGTCCCTAGATCCTAAAGCAAAAACTCAAGTGAAAATTATAATTTTATTTCCAAAACTCAGTACTTAAGCCAAAGAGTGAAGAATAACTTTAATTGAATGAGCCTAGGAGAAAAATCTTCATTTTGACCTCCCCTTGATACTAGTCAGTTTATGTCAACGGTTCAGAATCCTTATCTTGTGAACTTAGCACAACTGGAAGAAATCATCTAGAAAAGCGTCACTGTACTTACCCTGTGCTGAATTCTTTCATTTCCACTTCCCCCAGTCAGTCCAGGTGTCTGGCATCTACCCAGAATTGCATTGGTAGGTGAGCTCTGCCAAGACCCAATGTAAAGAGGGCAGATATATATGTCTTCAATCCTGTCCTAGGGGCTTTTTTTTTTTAAGTTTTATTTATTTATGCATACAGAACTGGGATACAGGTCAGAGGTGCAGGGGTGGTGAGAAGATTCACCAGAGGCAGTGGCGAGCAGGAAAAGCCGACTGTACACTGCTGAGGGGAGCAGTGGGTGGGTCAAGAGAGGTCTGCCATGCCGTGTGGATTGCCTCTGGGGCGGGGATCAAATTCTTGCTGAAGTGGCTTTAGCTTCTTAGTGCTGTGCTTTAACCCGCTGCGCCACCAGGGAGAGCCCCTCAGTGGCTTTTTAATGTAGTAACTAAGCCCTAAAGAGCCTTCCTTCTAGGGAAGGCTTTCCCTTCTCCCCCATGTTTGTTCAGCTGGAAAACGCACCCCCAGTAGATTCTTGAACTGAGATTGCAACAGAACCTCCTGTAGGCTGGCACCTAGCTAAAGACTAATACCTCTGCCAAGGTGTCCAGTTTCTCTTACACTTTTAAATTCAATAACAAATTAGGGTAACTTCAGGGCAAAGGCAATGCCAACAAGCCTCCCTACAGTAAGTCTGTCACCTTGAAACCCACCCTGTAATTATTTGAGAATTTTCCACTCTCAAGCCTGTAAATAAGTCACTTAAATTCAAGGTCATACTTTCCCCAGTTTCTTTCTTAGGCTAAAACATAGAATGGAATTTGCCAATGTAGCACTCACAAATTAATGCTAGTCTCTCCCCCAGCAGAACTCCATTTGTCAAACCCACCCCTACAACATACAGGCTGCTGGGTCATTGTTGAGTCATCCGAGATCTAAGCTGCAGCTAGATATAGCTTGCCAAAATCCCATTCCGTCTATTTTTTCAATAAAACTAACTTATAAGGGCCCTCCCTGGTGGCACAACAGGTTAAAGCACAGCACTAAGAAGCTAAAGCCACTTCAGCATGAGTTCAATTCTAGCCCTGGAGGAGATCCACATGGCGCAGCAGACCTCTCCTGACCCGCCCGCTGCTCCCCTCAGCGGTGTACTTCATCGATCTGCCTGTTCTGCTTCCCACTCTGGTGAATCCTCTCATCATCGCTGAGCCTCTGACCTGTACCCCAATTCTGTATGCATAAATAAACAAATCTTTAAAAAAAACTAAACAGCAAATGTCTAATGATGTATTTTTGACACAGAAAGAGCAAAAGAAAAGAAGGTAGCTATATCAGAAGAAATAAAGAGAAAATGGGTGGGAGGAAGTAAAAGATAGGAAAAGTAGAAAAGAATGGGTAACTCCTATGATCTGAATATGTACGTCCCCTCCAAAAAAAAATATTCCTCCTTGCTTAGGTGTTCAAATCCTGATATCTGGACCCTCCCTGGTGGCACAGTGTGTTAAAGTGCAGCACAGTGAAGCTCTCAGCAGTTGCTTCCCCACGAGTTTGATTTCCAGCTCGGGAGGTGACCCAATGGCATGGCAGACCTCTCTGGCCCACCCGCTGCTCCCCTCAGCAGTGGATTTCACTCCATCGGCCTGCTCTGTGCTCCCCGCTTTGTATCTGGTGAATCCTCTCACCACCACAACCGCCTCCCCCACACACACACCTCTAACCTGTACCCCATTCCATATGTATAAATAATTAAATCTTAAAAAAAAAGAAAGAAAGAAAGAAAGAAACCCTGATATCTAATGTGATGGTACAGAAGGTGGAACTTTTGGACAGAGAGTTGGCTGTGAGGGTGGTGCCCTCATAAATAAGATTAATGTAATTCCAAGACACCCAACAGAGCTCCTTAGCCCCTTTGGCCATATGAGGATACAATGAGAGCTCTGTGCCCCAAGATGAGATCCTTCACCCAACTGTGTCACACCCTGATCTTGGACTTCTAATGTCTAGAACTGTAAGATAGTTCTATTGTTTATTTTTTTATGTATCATTTATTCAATAGTTGTTGTTTGTTTGTTTGTTTACTGTGGTTCCTTTGTGTGTGTGTGTGTGTGTGTGTGTGTGTGTAGGACTGGGGTGTAAGCCAGAGGTGTGGGGGGTGAGAGGATTCACCAGAGACAGATACATTGGGGAGCAGAACAGGCAGATTTATTGAAATACACTGCTGAAGGGAGCAGCAGGTGAGACAGGAGAGGTCTGCTGTGCCACATGTGGATCACCTCCCTGGCCAGGGATGGAAATCAGGAGGTAGTGGCCATAGCACTGAGACTTGACCCCTAGGCCACCAGGGAGGCCCTATTCCTGTTGTTTACGCTACCTAATCTGTGCTATTTTGTCATATAGCTCAAATGGACTGAAATAAGAAAGCCAAGTCGACTCTGGGGCAGTCTCTTATTCACCCAAACTACATAATTAACAGTAAATGTGGGCCCTCCCTGGTGGCGCAGCGGGTTGGAGCACTGTCCTGCAAAGCCAAGACAAGCCAGCTGCTTCAGCGCGAGTTCCATCCCTGCTCCAGAGCTGACCCACATGGCGCCCGCCGCAGCCCTCTCCTGACCCGCCCGCTGCTCCCCTCGGCAGTGTGCTTCGCGACCTGCCTGTTCTGCTCCCCACTCTGTCCTGTTGCCACCCCTGCACCTCTGGCTGTACCCCCACCTCTGTAAGCACAAATAAATATTAAAAAAAAAAGTAAATGTTCTTGCAGGTTATAAAATGCAAAGCACTTTACTAGCTGCTATATGATAGGGTCATAGTCACTCATCATATGAGGCAGAGTAGGTTAAGCAACATGACAAAATACAACAGACTGAGAGTGCAAAGGAAAGGAATACTGCTTCTGGGCAAGGGAATTCAGCAAGCCGACAGGGAAGAGCTGAGATTTGAAATTGGACTCGAAAGGCCAACATTCAACCATAGTCCTGCTCTGACTTCCCCTTTTTGGTCCATAACCCTCCCCCACCTTTCCCTCGGGTCATCAAGTTCCCAGACTTTGATCATCTTTAATTCCTCCTCTCTCCTGCCCCCAATCTTTGCTGAAACCTATTGACTCTCCAGGTCTTTCACGTCCACTCCTCTACTCCAAATTGAAGTCTCATCTGCATTGATGTTTTCCCTGTTCCTTCTCCCTCATCATCCTTAAATCCATCCTACACAAACTGAAAAATTATCTTCCTTTTTTTAACATATGCATACAAGAACTGCGGTGTAAGCAAGAAGTACAGAGGGTTAAAGGGTTCACCAGAGACAAAGTGGGAAGCAGGACAGGTGGATCTAATGAAATACACTGCTGAGGGGGACAGTAGGTGAGACAGGAGAGGTCTGACTGGCCATGTAGGTCAGCTCTTTCGGGGGAGGTAGGGAGATCAAGCTCATGCCACAGTGGCTGGCGATAGCTTGATAGCGCTAAGACTTTAAGTCCTGCACCATCACAGAAGCCCCAAAATTAATCCTCCTTAATGATATTCCACTCATGTCTTTTTTAATAACATAACAGTTTATTTTTACATCATTTTGTACATTTTTTTTAATCTCAATTGTAATCCCAGTGGGTTTCCCATCACGGAGTCACCCATGTGCCATCACCATAGTCCCGTGCACTTCCCTCCCCCCGCCCCGTTTTTGATCCCACTCCCCACTCCACCCCCACAAAATGTCTCTGGTATATGGCTGTTTCCACTCATGTTTTTTTAAACTTTAATGTCTTCGGCATTCGATTGCACAAGGTAGCTTCTCCAAATATTTTACTCCTCGTTAAGAGAACATCCTTTCTCTAAGGACAGCTTATTGAAACCTCCAGTATCACTATGCTAATGCATCCATCCATCCAACAAGCATCTCTCTATTGAATGTCCACTCTGTGCTAGGGATCCAAACACAAACAAAATTCCCCAGTGCCTCCAAAGAAACATACCTCCTAATAGGAGAGAAAACAAGGAAAACGTGTGAAAGCATGAAAAGTTCTAGAATAGCAGATGCAGTGGTTCTTAAACATGCCTCAAAATCTTTTGGGAATCCTATGTCCTCTCCCCTTTGAATGTGGCTGAGGGCTATGACCATCCAATAATAGTACTGTGAAAGGGACTGTGTGTGACTTTGACTTCCAGTCTAGGTTAGAAAAATCCACCCTGTTGGAGAACAGGAAGCAGCAAATCCCAGCCAGTGAATGATGTTGTGAACGAACTCCACCCCCATCTCCAAGCCAAAGAGATCTCCAGTGCCAAGTATTATAAATCCCAGCATGCCATGAACCTGACGAGGGAGGAGGTCTACCGAGACCTAGGGTGGAATACAGTCCCCATGCTTGGCATGAAAATAAAGACACGCCTGCTCTCGCTCTCTTGTTTTCTCAGCTTCAATTTGCATCCTGGTGTCTCAGTTCAGTGTTGCTAGTAAGGAAGTGTAGGTCAATTCATCTTCTCGCGTGCGCTCTCTCTGTTCTCCTTTTTTCTCATTTCCCTTGTTTAAAAAAAAAAAAAACTTTGTCCAGCATGCCAGCTTTTGTGTCTTGTCCTGAGCTCTTAAGCATGTGGCTGAGGGTTCACAACTCCAGTCATGCCTATTTCCCCTGGGGTTGCCCTGTAACAATCCTGCACACACCTACTCCTCAGGAGACACCCACTCTAAAAAACCAGAAACCATACTGTGGGAGAGACCAGGCCACGTGAAGAAGTCATGGCGAGGTGTTTGGCTGAGTCCCTGTGGCTGCTGTTGTCAAGCTGTGTCAACCCCAACACTGAGCATGTGACTGAGACAGGTTTCCAGATGACTCCCAGCCCCCTCTAACTGCAACTTCATGAGACTCCCTACTCAGAGCGCAGGGAAAGAGGGTGGCAGGCTTTTTCTCCCAGGCTGAGTACAAGTCAAGTCTAGCTTCCCTTAGGATGAGGGACCAAACTCTGTCCCTAAAACCTGGCACTGCCCAAGCCAGAGGGAATGATACCCACGCAGTGCCATGGTCTGAACTCCAGCCCTGATGTCCTGAGCAAGGAGGTTGCTGGAAAGGAGCAGTCGTCTTCTGGGGAGCCTTTCACTGGGAGGAATGTACTTGGGCTCGCTCTCTTTTTCCTTTTTCTTAAGATTTACATATTTATTTATACAGAACTGGGGTATGGGCTAGAGGCGCAGGGGTGGTGAGAGGATTCACCAGAGACAGAGTGGGGATCCGAACAGGCCAACTGATGAAGTCCACAGCTGAGGGGAGCAGCGGAAGAGGCAGGAGAGGTCTGCTGAGCCATGTGGGTCACCTCCGGGGCGGGGATTGAACTTGCACTGAAATGGCTGCAGCTCACATGCAGTGGTGCACTTAACCCACTTAACCCACTGCGCCATCAGGGAGGACCTCGCCCTCTTTTTCCTTGGAGTTGCCACTGAAGCAGATTTCCTTCTGGGCAGCAGGCCCCACCCCACCACACCCTAGTGCAGGAGGGGCCTGTGGCCTCAGCCGTGCAGGCCTTTGCCACACCCTGCAGCCCCTGGAGCTGCTAACCTCGCACTATACATTGGTGACTGGCGCTCCCCCTCTTCCTGTTAGTTAGAATAACTTGCTTTTTTCTTTGCTTCACCAAAGGCCCTTTTGTTTGCATTTGTTGTAGCAGATAGACCCAGAACTGGTGAGAGAGGTTCTGACCTGAAGGCAGTTTTTAGACCATTTCCCCATTAACAAAATTATTGGTGTTGTTATAAGTCAGTAAGTTTTGGGGTGATTTCATTATTCAGCCAGAGGTAACTAGAACAGCAGCAATGAGTTATAAAGGAAGGCATAAAAGGATTCCTACCTCAGATGTGTGTAGGGAAAGAGTCCAAGATTTTCTGGACAAAATAACTGGGTTCTCCCAGCATCTCTGAGTCAGGTCCACCCTTCTTCAAGGAATGCCCCCTACTTCCTGATTTCCACAGAAAGCTAAGCAAGTTTGCCCACTACACAACCCAATTTGTGGTCAGTCTTTCCAGGGACATAAGCAGGCGTGGGACTCTAGCTTTGATCTCGAATACATACTTTGTTCCATTTCACAGTCTTCACAGCTCTTTTTCTAGGAAGAGCTTCAAGTTCTGCTTTGTTTTTTTTTTGTTTTTTTTTTTTTTTTTTGTTTTATTTATTCATACAGAACTGGGGTACAGGCCAGGGAGGGCCCCTGCTTTGTTTTTTAACTCAAGGGGTCCTCATGGCCTGACAAGATGGCCGTCCCCAGTGAGGCTGCAGGAGGCTGATGAGCCTGGTACTGCATTAGCAGAGCACAGGCCTGCAGCTTCCAGGACTAACCCAGCTGAGGCAGAGTCGCTATGGTTCTGAATACAGGGATTAACATGGAATATCCCCTCAAGCCTTTGGCAGAGTTGACTGAAGAGAAGCATGCAGGGGAACCCAGGATGACTCAGCTTATCAAAGCTGTTGCAGCCACAAAAACAAGCTCTGTGTTTGAAGGCCCGGTATCAGTATAGTCTCCAATATGCTGAGGAAAGACGGAAACACAGTCTGGCCACATCCCTCATGACACAGACACAAAACTGTGAAAGGAAGCAACTTGAGAAGTTCCCACGCAACCCCTGCACCATCCTCTACCAAGCACTAGAAAACCGTGAGCGTGTGATGCACTGGGCACCTTCTCAGAAGTGGCCATTTCCAACAGTTCCCTGTGTCATGAGCCTACTGGTCCTCACTTCCCAACTTTGAAGTGAATTATTGCTGGATGCAGAGAGAAGCACCAATGGACTCTGGTGCCCAGGAAACTGTAGCACAACTCAGGCCCTGTGGGTAGGAGAAAACATGATACACACAAGATGGCGGAGGCCAACCATGTGCTGATCCACTACCGCTGGTTGTTGAGGCAGGGGAAAAATTCCAGGGGGCATCAGGGCCTTCTGTTGTAAGGAAGGTGAGCTGCCGCCACTGTGAGTTAAAGACTTAGTTCCTTTTTAAGTCCAGGAGGTTCTCAAAGAAGGATGAAGAGGCATGTTATTGCCCGTTACTCCTTTCTGGGGACAAAAACTTCACCTCTCTGCCCCATCTCCCTGCAAAACGGGAACAGAACACATCAGCTCAGACATCCCCCCAGGAAATTCAGGTCCCATCCAAACTTCTGTATCCTCCTTACTGTTCTGTGGGAACTGAACACCCCCTAGCAATGCCATCTCCTGGAAGACACCTCCTGTCATTCATGGAAACCTGTAAAAGTTGGGGCCTTCCCTGGTGGCGCAGCAGGTTAAAGCACAGCACTCAGAAGCTAAAGCCACTTTAGCATGAGTTGGATCCCTGCCCAGGAGGTGATCAGTAGGGCACAGCTGACCTCTCCTGACACGCCTGCTGCTCCCCTCAGCAGTGTACTTCATCAGTCAGCCTGTCCTGCTCCCCACTCTGTCTCTGGTGAATCCTCTCACCATCCCTGCCCCTCTGGCCTGTATCCCAGTTCTGTATGAATAAATAAATAAATCTTTTTAAAAAAAAAAAAAGGTTAAAATTGTGGGTGGTGAGTGTGGTGTGATAGCGTACATTTGAAGAGGTGTGACCCTGTACTCCTAAAACATAAACAGTGTTGTAAATTCAATAATAAGAATATTAATAATAAGGATAAAAAAAGATTGGTTTTTAAAAGGTTAAAACCACACAGTAATGTTAAGTGAGGAAAGTTATACAAAGAAAAGGAAATGCCTCCTTCTCTTTCTTGGGTTACTCCTTTTAGGAATATAACAGAGGTATCTCCATAAGGCGGAGGTGCCATGTTCCCTGCCCTACTTATCCAGGGGCACAACCGAAGGGTCAGGTGAAACTACAAAGCAGGGAAGGCAAAGGGTCTTGTTAGGAGTGGGGGGAGGGGCAGGAAAAGGAGACACAGGAGAGAGATGGGGATAAGTCCTGCTTGCTTGTCAGCTTTAGATTGCATGAGGGACTTGGAGGAGATATAGGCAAGAGAAGTGGGTGATAGGCCACAGTGGCAACCTTTATCTTGACTTGTACTTTGCTGTTGCTCCCTGCCTTCCAGACTTGCCTGGCCCCTTCTGCCCCTTTCCCACAGGTCCCCACCATTATTAGACTTGTGACAAGCTTTTGGGTGTCAGCTGTCCTGCTTTGGAACCAGCCCTGTCTGACTGGGCATTTGCCCACAAGGGGAATGGGTAATTGTGGGTGTTGCATTGGGGAACTATATTCTTACTCTTCTCTGCATTACACCCTAATTGTATTAAAGTCTTTTCTATTGAAGGTCTCGCATGCTAAGTGTATGTTTTGTCTTTATACGCACACAGATGAAAGAACCAACTTAGAAACTGCAAAGTTTAGGAGTCCATGAGTTGCCCCTTATTCTGCCCACTAGCAAGAAGCCATAGAATCTTAATCTTTTCATCTGCCACTTACCACTAGTGTCCCTGAAGCAGGAAGTTGCTAAGGCCTCTGAACAACTTGCCCACAATAACAATCAAGGTTACCATGACCCCCTGCTCAGAAAAGTTCCTGATAAACTCCCACATACCCCATGCTATCACCTGTAACTCAAGCATCAAGCATAGCAAGCTTCCCTATAAAAACCATATAAAACCTTACCATTCCTGCTATTCCAGGCTCAGACTTTTGGGAGCTATCCCACTGAACCCACTAGTGTGACAAATGAATCTCCCTTTTCCCCTGGTTTCCTTTCTCCCGTGAGTGTTGCCTGGTTGCTTCCAGAAATTGCCATAATGCTCTTGGAGAAAGAAGCACTACGTTGAACCACCAAAGAATGAGGAGAATGTAGCCAACCAAATACCGGAAAAGGAAGCCAAACATGACCTGTTGTGTCAACAAAGACCCACCCTTCTGTCCCATCCTCACCCTTCTCTCAGACATCAGAAATGCAAGAAGGAACAAACACAGCTGAATATATGATAAAACTTTCTGGGAGATACCCCCCCACCCCCGCCAACCATCAAGCTTACTAGATGTTTTAACAGATATATTTCACTTAGTCAACAAGCCAGAAATGTCAGGAATTTTATTTTAAAGATTTATTTTATTTATGCATGCAACAACTGGGGTATAGCCCAGAGATATGGGAGGTGAGAGGATTCTCCAGAGACAGAGCAGGGAGCAGAACAGGCAGATTGACTGAAGTATACTGCTGAGGGGAGCAGCGGGTCAGAAGAGGTCTGCTGGGCCATGTGGGTCACCTCCCTGGCTGGGAATCAAACTCATACTGCAGTGGGTATGGATTGACTCATAGTGCTGTGCTTTAACCTGTTGCGTCACCAGGAAAAGCCCGAGAAATGTGAGGAATTTTTTTTTTTAAAGATTTATTTATTTGTGCATACAGAACTGGGGTATAGGCCAGAGGTTCAGGAGCAGCGAGAGGCTTCACCAGAGACAGAGTGGGGAACAGAACAGGCAGATCTACGAATTACACTGCTGAGGGGAGCAGCGGGCGGGTCAGGAGAGGTCTGCCACGCCATGTGGTCCCTTCCGGGGCAGGCGGGAATCGAACTCATGCGGAAGCGGCTTTAGATTCTCAGTGCTGTGCTTTAACCCGCTGCGCCACCAGGGAGGGCCCGAAATGTGAGGAATTTTAAATAACATTTAAACATTTAGCCAAACACTTCATTAGTCAAAATTAGTAAAAGTGAAGGTATTGTGTGATTTGCTATCCCAAACAAGATTTGCTACCCCAAAATATGCTTCTTGGGCAGGAAGATACCACGTCTAAAGATTATTTCATAAATGGCTTCTGAGTGGAGGTTGCCCTTTTGGAAGACATTTCCATGTATAAACGAAAATCTCTATTTGTAAGAGTATCTCCATCTCTGGGAAGACTGGTAGAGCAAATCTCTTTAACTCTTTGCATTGGAATTTTGCATCACAGTCAAAACCTTGTTTACTGTGCCTTTCCTAGGAACTTCCCAGAATTGACCTTCTACTTCTTATTCCTTCCCCAACATCCTTTGTCTTTCTGAAGTTATTTAAGGAGGGACTTAACCATTTTGGAGAATTAGTCAGTTTTACTAAGTGCCTCATGTGAATACAGCAGGAATATATGTTATTATATTTTAGATTTATTATCCACTTAATCTGTCTGATACTAATGTGATTACTAGAAGAACCAAGAGGAGAAAGGGAGAGATTCCTCTCTCCCCAACAGTATGCATACCCTACAGCCCTTAATTTTCTTCCTGCTTACTGAAGGCTAGGTATCCCAGGATGTTCAAGGTCTCTCCAAGATGTGACATAATAGGTATGTGGACTATTTCAAACTAAAGTTACTTAAGGGCTCATAATACATTTTTAGCACTCTTTAAACCACCCAAAAGGATAGAAATTGGAGGTGTTACCCCAAATTAGGATTTTTACCAGAAACCACCTTTCTGTTGGAGAAATCTATCTATATGGCAGGTCAATATCTAGTTACAGAGCATCTTCCATTCCTTAGCTCAGAATATTGAGCAACCTCAGTTTGCCCATTGGATTTGGAAGCCACATCTATGTAGACTCAACATAGATATATAATTAAGTTAGATTTTTTTCCCCCTACTAATTTCTCTGATGCTGATTTGATTGCCTAAGTAGCCTGAGAAGAATCCAGAGGGATATGGGGGAATTTTCTCTGCTCTCCACATTACAAACCATGGAGAAGTATTTCCTAAATTGAAGGTTATGAGCCACTAGTAAGTAGTGATATCAATTAGTGGACCCTGATCAGCAGTTTTTACAATGAATCAAAACAGAATAGACATGTTCAGAAAATAAATACCTAGTGGGGCATTGTATAGTGTATGTGTAATAGTCATACAATGAGATATTACATCACAGTTAAAATGAATGAATCGATCCATCTCAATAAAGATATTCAGGATGAAAATATGTTGCCTAGTGATACATTTACTGTAACATCAATATAAAGTTTAAAAGCATGCAAAACTATTCTCTATATTGTTTCTGGAATGTCCAGTCTGTGAAGTATAAAAATAGGCACCAGAATGATGAATACCAGAGTCAGCAAAGTGGTGATCTCTGTAAAGGAAGGAGGAATATGCCATCAGGGAGGATGTAGCAGGCTTTTCAACTATGTACATTTTGCTTGTTTCTTAACCAAGGGGAAGTTATATCATTCTTCCCTGAATGTTTATATTTCATATTTTATACATTTTTGCCACCCAAAATGGGGAGAGGGAGATAAAAATGATCAGACTTTGGTTTGAATTTCATCTGCCACATGCCGGAAAGGAACTTAACAAATGCTTTCATCTTTCATTCATCCTCCAAGTCTCTGGGTCCGTTAAAGTTTCCAGAATAGTAAATATTCTGTTTCAGAGCCAAATTAAGTGAAATAATATGACTATGTGTTTTCTAAAGTGTAAAGTGCTAATGAATCAGGAAGTTTCCCAAATCTATTGCTTGGGGGAGTCTGTTGCTTGGATTCTGCTGCTTGCTGGAGCAGAAAGTTCCAGCAGTATATAGCTTATCCATAGTAATGGCTATGGCTACCTTGACCCCCTTTCCAAACAATAAAGAATGTTTATGCTATGATAGATGGGATAACGAGCTTCCTCATACAAACTGTATAAAGTCTTACCATTCCTATAATACAGGGCTCAGCCTTTTGGTACTGATCGCAGAGCCTACCAGTGTGACAAGTAAATCTCTCTTCACCTCTCTGAGTGCCATCTGATTTCTCTGGGAAATGGCTGTAACACTATAAATGCACAAGCTGAATTTTTTTTAAGGTTTACTTATTTATGCATACAAAACTGGGGTACAGGCCAGAGGTGCAGGGGTGATGAGATGATTCACCAAAAACAGAGTGGGGAGCAGAACCGGAAGATCTACCAAGTACACTGCTGAGGGACCCAGTGTGGGAGAGGTTTGCTGTGCCATATGGCTCATCTCCCGGCAGGGGAGGTGGGGTATGAGGGGACATCCAACTCAAAGTGGCTGCAGCTAGTTTGCAGTGCTGCGCCCTAACCCATTGCGCCACCCGGGAGGGCCACAACCTGAAATTGTATAAGAATGCTCCACAAATTCCAATCATTGCAAAAAAACTCAATGTTCTACGCTGATAGAATCTTTTCTTTCCTTCAAAGCACTTACCTCTCTTGCAATTAATTACACATACATTAAATCTATTAATGATATTAAGTGGCAGCATCATTCCCATTCCATGCTTTGGGATCATAATTCTTTTGCCTAGAGGCCAGTGCAGTTCCTAGCACATGCCTCGTGTTCAACACAATTGTGTTCATGTAACTGAAAAGCAGTTACCTGTAGGAAAACGGAGAGGCAGGTTGGGAGAAGAAAGGACTTTTATTTTCTGTTATATATTACTGTACTGTTTGAACTTCCACCATGAACTTGTATTACCTAGGGGCAACATTTGTTTAATTTTTAATGAGCTGAGTTGGTATGAAATCCACATGTCTTCATTTCATTGCCTATCATGGGACAGTAACATTTTAATATAGGAAATTCTGTGAAGAGGAGATGTATGAAATAAAAAGAACAAGTCATGCTTTGGGGCGCTGGGCTTTCTAAGATCTTTGGGGTGAAGACGGCATGTCTAACGGTTTAAGAACCTCCCTGGAGGTACGGTTAGGAGGCGCTCGAGAGGTTGCAGCAGGATTCCCGCCCTCTCCGTTACATGCCCCAGTAACCCCAGCGCGCCGGCGACCGAGAGTAACCTCGCGGTCGGGTGACGCCCTCCCCACCGCCCCGACTCTCGCCTGCTCTAGTCTCAGCCAATGGAAAGGCAGCGCACGAGCCGGCCGGGCTCATGCCCTCCCCGACTCCGCCCCTAAGCTGTTAGCCCAGTGTGGTACAATCACCTCTCCGCCGGCTTTAGACTCTTCCAATCGCAACTCTAGTTCCCATTCCAAGCCCCGCCCCCGCCCCGCCCCCGCCCCGCCCCGCGATCATTCTCGGCGGGAGCCACTTTAGCCTTACAAACCTTTAGGCCCGCCCCCTACCTACCTTGCGGCGCTAGGCCCCGCCCCCTGAACGGACTGACCAATAACCAGCGAGCCTAGTGCCTCTGGGCGGGTCTGCAACCAATGCGCACGCCGTGGGCGGGCTCCGGGCCGGAATTGGGGGTGAAGCTACTGTGTTGTGCCCACATTCGGGGCGCGCGGAGCTGGGGGGGGTCCCTGGGGGGCGCCCGAAGCTAAGATGGCGTCCGCAACTGAGGGGGACGTGGGAACGGTGGCGGAGCTTTCGAGGGTGCTGCGGTGGGGTTTCGAGGACCTGAACCTTAACAAGTTGGCGACGTCCCTGGGCGCGTCAGAACAGGCGCTGCGGCTCATCATCTCCATCTTCCTCGGTAAGGACCCTCCTGCCTCCCTCCGCCCCATCGCGGAGTCCGCGGGGATTGGGGACTTGACCCCCCTCCCTTCCTTGAGCCACTCCAGGGGGCTTTGTGGATTGCGAATGTGAATCCTAAAGACACCACCCAGCTATTGAGAGGGAGGGAGACAAGTCTTGTCTGAAGTCAGGGGGCGTTGTGCCCTCTGAACTCTTCGCCTTTCACTTCGACCCTTGCTCTGCCCTCAGTTGGCGCCACCATCCCCTCATTAAGCCATGATCTACCCCGTGTCCCCACGACCTGTCCTTATTTGTCCCTCTCTTTGGTCTTGCTCTCTGTCCATGTGTAATGGGTTATTAACATCAACCCTCTCATGCTCACACCTCTCGTTAGGCATAGATAAGGCCCCCTAACTTAGAAATCAGCGTCCTTTATCTCATATTTCCATATTCTGAGCCTCTGTATTGTGCATCGCCTGCTTATATTATACCTTCATCGCTTTTCTGTCCCGTTTCTAAATTCCCTTCTTATACCATATTCTAACCCCACATACACATACACACTTTAACCACCCACCTCTCAATTTCCCAGGATTATATTTAAATGTTGGGTTTAGACAACAGGACTGACAACCGCCTTAAAACTATCCTTGCTACCCCAAGCACTTATTACTCATATGCTTCAAAGGAAGTGGTGTATCCGAATTTATGTCACAACAAGCTGTATTATAACTGCTTTATGGGCTTTTTTCCTGCATCCTGACTCCATGGTTTTTTAATATATGGAAGCAGCATGACCCAGTGAAGGAGGGGAAATAGCATGGACTCGAAAAGCAAGCAAATTAGACCCAGTCCTTCTGCCACTTAGAAATTGTGGGACCCTGGCAGGCAAAGCAATTTAACCCCTGGGGGGCCTCTATTTGCTTATCTGTGAAACTGTAAGATAATGCCTATCACATAGGATTGTTCTAGGAATTCAAAGGTCAAGGTCTGATATATAAATATTTGAGTAGTAGCAAGGTTTTATGAAGGTTATGTGACTTTAACTAGGAGAGTAGGGGTGGAGAAAAATTAAACAAACAGGACTGGGACAGGGCAGAGGGCTAGAGATCTGAACCAGAAGTAGTTGAGATAAAGTTAGGCAGATGTGAGAAGTCTGAAATGCTAGAAAAACAGTCTGGATTTTATCCACTACTCAATGGAGACTTGGACATTCAATCTCACCGAAGGGTGTTAACTGGATCCAGATAATGGGAGAAGCATTAATTCATATTTAAACAATCTAGGCTAATAGCATTATTTGCCTATTAGATATTGAACCAAGATGATCTTCTTGTCTTCCAAATAAAGGTCACCTTTTCCCTACCATGTAGAGTTGTGAAATTTTAGGTTATGTGACCTCCTCTGTCATCTAGATCTAACCCAAATTTATCAGTACCCCAATTAGGGTTCTTTGCACGATACCAGTTTTGAGCTTCCTACTCCTGCCTCCTCCTTTCTGAGCCAATTATTTGTTGGGATTGTAATTGACAATTAAGTGTGTTTATAGTCATTAAAGAGGAGGTTCGCTGTCAATTTGAAATTAATTTGAGTTAAAAGCACATAAATGCAGATAAGCCTGAGAGAAGCGTCAGTTATAGGAGGCATTCGCATATTACAGTGGAAGTAGTAACTTTTCATAGTCAGGCTCATTTTCTTAACCTTTGAGTTCGGTGTGCTGATCTTGGGGTGAGTCACAGAACATGAAAGAACTAGCTTTCAGATTTTTATGACTGGGGTCCATGGTAGGAAATATATTTTACGTCATGATCCAATACACACATATTTGTATAAATATATTAAAAATTAAAACTTAGGGATCATTACTTATCCTTACTATAGTCAGTGTGTTTAGCTATTTTCAATGTAATTTTGTAGTATTGTTTATGACCCACTAAAATGATTTCATGACTCATTAATGGTTGTAACAAGTAGTCTGGGAAATCTAGAGTCAGGCTGTAATTTTTAATATTCAATATTTCAAGGAAAGAGTAAGCTTATGAGAACTACATTGGAGTACTTTGAGCAGCCAGGAGACTATTAAAAGGGGTGTGTGTGTGTGTGTGTTGAGTATGGCTGCAGAGTTTGACCAGAGGTGAATTTTGCTGAGTACTGGTGCTACTGGAAAACATCTCCCATGAACAGCTTGGGTCTCATCACTCCTTAGCACAGTTAATAACGTGAATTATACCTAATAAAATCAAGAAAATGTACCTGCTGTAGATGAAGCGCTGTGCTTGACGCCGCCAGGGCAAGGGCAATAGTGCAGAATGAGTAATAGGGCTGTGTGCTGAGCAGCATTATGGCCCATGAGGGGGAGGGGAATGGGCATGAGATAAGTTCTCTAATAACCACAATAAAAGGCAGAGAAATCTAAGTGCCCTAAGAGAATAATGAAGTCTTATGAGATTTAAAGATAGGACTTTTAATGAACTTTGGTTAAATGAATAAGGTTTTAGCAGATTGAACTGGTTAAACAGGAGGAATAGCATCGGCAAAGGCACTGAGGGAGGACACTGGCGACATGTTCGAGAAGCAGGAAATAGTCCATTTTGACAACAGGACTTAAGTAGGAAAGTTGTAAGATAAGGCTGTAGCCTTGAAAGCAAGGTAAGGAGTTTGTATTTAATTCAGTAGGTGTTTAGGGAGTCATCGAGGTGTTTCCATGGGGAATAATGTGACTGCAGCTATATTGGGAAGATAAGACAGTGTAGACAGGTAGGAAAACCAATGAGAAGGAAGTAACTAGCTAAATAGTTTTAATGACTTGGAGCAAGTTGGTTGTACGAAGAGGGGAAAGCATATAAATATTTTGGAATACAGAAACTTTCAAAAGGCACATTGTGTAAGCTCTTTCAATCCGCTCAGCTGCTTATACCAGAACCCTAAGAATCAACCTTGTCACCTGTCTTTTACCCTCTCCCTACGTCCCAGTCACCACGTCCTATCAATATTATCTCTTGTGTCTCGGGTGCACCATTCTTCTCCATCCCCACAGCCACTGACCTTCTGTTTCCAGAAGCGTCCAACTAGCCTCCTGACTGGTCTTTAATTCCATTCTTGCTCCCTCTAGTCTCCATTCTCCAGAAGCAGACTGAGGGGCCTGTTCCTGTGTCTCTCCTGCTCGGACCCTTTTTGGAGGCTTCATACATGGCTGATAAGCCCCTGCCTGCTGCTGCAGGTCATCTCCAGCAAGTTCACAACCTTTTAGCCACTTTTTCCACTTCCTCAGGAAAGGCATTAAGCCTTTTCCTACCCGGGAGCTTTCCTACCTGCTGATCTCTCTGCCTTCACTGTTCTTTACTGTGCTCCTGAAAGACTCCTTTTCAGCTTTCAGGTCTTGCTTCAATTTGTCCTTCATTTGAGCATTCTTACCTGATCCTCATTTTAAGTGATCGTCCCCTTTGTATTCATGCTGACTAAGATTTCCTTCACAGAACAGATACCAGTTTGTAATGACTTATTTGTAGATGAGGGCAGAAATGTGTCATTTTGTTCACCACAGTGTAACCCGAGTTCAACACAGTACCTGGGGCCTAGGGAAAAGTCTCACTAAATATTTGGTGAATAAGAGCATGTGTGCATGAATGCCTTGGCAACTGATGAAGTGGAGGATATAGAAGTAGTTAAAAATAAAAGATTCAGTTCTTCCGCCTGGGTGGCTAGAAAATGATGGTTTCTTGCGCAAAAGCAGAGAGGTAAAGAGGAGAGTCACATACTGTTCAGCACCAGGTAGTGGTCTGGCTCTGGATGGCTTTAGGCTCCCAGACACTTCCAGGTACCTTGAGAGCTGGAAAGCCCGGTCTTGAGCTCAGGAGAGAGCTGAAGGAAAGGGATAAAATGACATAGAAACACTTCTTGAGAGGCAAGAGAATCCAATTCATGCTGGTTGAGTATTGCTATCCTTGTTGATAATAATAATAGCTGACATTTGTTAAGGGTTTGCTGCATGCCAAAAGTTGTCCCAAATGTTCTGCAGGCAATACTCTCACCTAAACCTGCCAGTTATGTGTTAGATAATTACAGCACTGTTATCATCTCCCTTGTGCAGATGGGAAACAAAGATAGGCCTGCGAAAGTTAAGTAACTTGCCTATGCTCATAGCCCAACTCTGGAGCTCTTTACTGCAGCAGGATTGGAAGAAGTGTGCCTGGATAGAAAGGATAAATGCCCATGGCATTCAGTCAGCATGGTCAAACCAAGATGTAATCAGCGTACAAGACACCTCTCGGTTGCAGAGCTGGAGCTGGCCAAAGGGAACAGATGGCGGGCTGCTGTGTATAAGTGTCTCCTCTCATCTTGGCCATGATTGTGGCTTGGTTGTTAGTTTGATCAAAAATTGCACTTGAGGATAAGGAGTCTCTCTTCAGAGATTCAGAAAGAGCAGCTGAGTTTAGCAACCTTTAAAATCAAAGAAGACCCTGCAGTTAGTTCCGTTTGGACCAAAGTCAGCACCAGCCATTCAGAACTCAGCCCATTTATTCCGTGCAAGAAGCTTTCTCCAGTAGCATTGAAATTACAATATAGAGAGACCAAAGCCAACTTGAACGGAAATTAAACAGTATTAACTCAAAAATGGAACTTCTGACCAAGCAGTGTCCAAAATTTCAACTACTATAACGATTGTCCTAAATGACTTTAAAGACCTCTTCCAATTCTAAAATTCCATGGTTTATATTTTTAGACTTTTTCTTTCCTTTTAATTCATTGCCACAAATTTCATCATAATCTAAAGCTTCCTGTTTGGAGCTTTCTTTAAAGATATATTTTTCCAGTTACTTTCTATCACTCCAATAGCTTAGTTTGTACCAAATTTTATGTTTTGAATGCCCTTATAACTTTAATGTCAAATAGAATCATTTCTTTGCCAAGGCAAGAAACCTCTGGGTCCGTGAAATTATGTGCACAATTTTTATTTAACAAAAATATTCAGTAGTTACCATCTGATACTAAATGTTTTATTGGGGGTAATGTTGGTTTACAACATTGTTTGTGTTTTACAAGTAGAGGAACTCCCCTTTCAGAGTTTATTACTGCATCACACTCACTACCACCTTCTCTCTGAACAAATATACATCTCCCTCTGTTTTTTTTTTTGTTTGTTTTTTAAAGATTTATTTATTCATACAGAACTGGGGTACAGGCCAGAGATGCGGAGGGTGAGAGGATTCACCAGAGACAAAGTGGGGAGCAGAACAGGCAGATCGACGAAGTACACTGCTGAGAGGAGCAGCGGGCGGGTCAGGAGAGGTCTGCCACGCCATGTGGATCTCCTCCAGGGCAGGCGGGGATCGAACTCATGAGGAAGTGGCTTAAGCTTCTCAGTGCTGTGCTTTAACCCGCTGCGCCACCAGGGAGGGCCCATCTCCCTCTGTTTTACGGAGATTCAAAGTGAAGTTTTGGGACCGGCAGCGCTGTCATCTCTGGGAATGTGTTGGAAATGCAAATTCTCGGGTCTACCCCACAACTATAGGGTATGAAACCCCAACATATGTTTTAACAGGCCTGCCAGGTTATACTGATCGTGCTGAGGTCTGAGGATTGCAGGCTTAACTTAGTTCTCCGGTTACAGGTTTCCCTCACTATGCAGAAGTAGACTGTCCTTGGGTGGGATGATTTCATACATTCTATTTTGAGTCTGGATTCTCCAAATTTTTTTCCGTGTAAGTTAATAGATAATAGTATTCCTAGACCCAATAACCTACCATGTCATCCCAAATAGGAACACTGTATTTTAGAATAGTGGGGAAGACCTGTATCTGTTTCGTAACACTTGGTATCCATATAGTACCTGAAACTTTTTGAAATGTTATTATAAATCTATGATTTGGGCACTGACAAATATCTTAAATTTTTGCCTTTCTTTTGTTTCTCTTTTCATTCTTTTCTCTCTTTATGGCCTTGATGTCCACACTTGCCAGCATCACTTGTTATTCTTCAGCTCTCACTATTACTGAACCATGGTATTAGCGTCATTGTAAGAGTACTATCTCCGTATTATTATTGTGCATATTGCCATAACTATCATCATTACCTACACCATCTGCTTCACACTTTTGATGAAGTTAAATATAGAGGAATTTCTTTCATAAATTATAGGGCTAATGGTTCCATATTTCCACTTCTGTCTTTCATCAGCCACCTTTAGCAATACAGCATTCCCTTCATGGATTGCTCATGTTTTTTTGTTTTGTTTTGTTTTTTTGTTTTTTAAAAGATTTATTTATTTATGCAGACAGAACTTGGGTACAGGCCAGAGGTGCAGGAGTGGTGAGAGGATTCACCAGAAACAGAGCGGGGAGCAGAACTGGCCAACTGAGAAGTATGCTGCTGAGGGGAGCAGCGGGCAGCAGCGGGTGGGCCAGGAGAGGTCTGCAGCCGTGTGGGTCACCTCCGGGGCAGGCGGGGATCGAACTCTTGCTGAAGTGGCTGTAGCTTCTTAGTGCTGTGCTTCAACCTGCTGCACCACCAGGGAGGGCTCCTCCTCATGTTTTTTAACTCAGCTAATGAATTGTGATTTGCATCACAAAAATTGAGAGCTTTGGTTTGGTTGCAGCTGCCAGAGAAAGCTGTTCTAAGCAAACTGTCCTTCTCAAGCTTAGCGTTTTTAAGGTAGGGATGTGTGGATGGATGTGTGTTTTGCTATCTTCCCAACTGAAGTGAAGGGTGGGGAGACTTAAGGCTCACTTGGTGGAACAATAATAGTTTCCTGTCTATAATTTGTATAACTCAAAGGATATTGTATGACCTTGATTTCTCCCTATGAAAAATTTCCCCCCAAATGAGAAAGTGGGGGGGGGGGCGGAGAATAAGACACTAAAAAAAAGGATAAGTCCTTTGGCTTAAAATGGACTTGTTTTTAAATCTAAGCTCTTCCTATTCAAGCGGTGTTTGTAAAATAGAAGGGATTATGATATTTGGTGTACCTCAAAGGATTCTAAGAAATACATATAATTGTTCACAATAGAGACTGCTAATAGGAGCGTCATAGCATTGTAACTGCAGGGGTAGTTTGTCATAAAGTGGATAGAAGAGGAGGAGGACAGTGATCAGACTCAAACCAGGTTTCATTCTTGATTCATTAAGTCATCAAGTAGACTATTTAAAAGCCCCACTTGAACCATAAACTAGCTTAAATTAAAAATAAAAAGCAATTAAAGATGCTTCTGGGTACCAAGTATTTTTGTTGCTATGGCATTTTCACAAGAAATGCAACATGGTCATAACTGCTACATAAAATAAATTGTGAGATAGATATTTTGAAGGCAATTAAGAATTCACTATTTAAAAAGTAGTGATTTGCACATAGTACACAAACCCAAGGAACTTTGAGATCCCAGAAGGTTAAAATTCTCCTCCCTCCATATTCATATAAGTCCATCTGTGTCGACGAGGTAAATAGCTGAGAGCTCTTGAGGTTTCCAATTTCTGGTGTGATAGCATTTCTAAACTCAGATGGACTTGGCCACCACTCTGGATGTCTGTCCATAAATATAAAACTTCTCTTTGCAAACTAGCAAGCAGAGGCCAGCTGGAAGAGTGCCTTTAAGGCTCCTATGACAAATGGAAAAGATAGATTACATTTGAATACAAAGGTAGGAAGCCCTGACTAAAAGTATTGAATCATAGGCCACTAGAAATCCTCCCTCTTCAGTGAAAAGGTAATCTGACTCTGCTTATTAATTCTTCATTGGCTTTTCTGAAGAAGAAACGAAAACAAAACTCAGGAGCTCCTAGACAGCATGTTTATACCATTTATTCTAAAATCCCAACAATTTAGTATGATGGCCCAGATCATCATCTTATCAAAAGCTCTAAATTTCTTCAAGTGTTACCCTCTTATTTTATATTTTAAAGGTATGTATATTTTTATTTCACTCTAAAGCATATCTTGTTGTTGTTGTTGTTGTTAGTCTTTTTGAAAATTTTCCCTAGATCTTCAATGCTGAGATGCTGATATAAAAAGGAGAGTAGCTCATTTCCAGCTGGGATAAGTTGGACTTCATCAAAATTAAGAACCTGTTTGCTTCAGTGGATACTATCATATCAAGAAAGTAAAAAGATAACTCACAGAATGACAAGATATTTGTTAATCATGTATTTGATAAAAGGTCTGATGATCAGACATCAAGAATTCTTATAAATTTACTATAAAAGCAATCTACTTCAAAGGTAGGCAAAGGATATGAATAAACAGTTGTCTAAAGAAGACATACAAATGGCCAGTAAGCCATGGAATGATATTTAACATCATTAGTCATTCAAGAAATACAAATCAAAATCACAATGACATACTATTACACACCCACTAGTGTGGCTATAATTACAAGTGGTAAAATAAGCAGGTGATGGTGAGAATGTGGGGTGTAAAGTGGTATAGCCACTATGAAAAAGAGTTTGTTGTTTCTCAAAGTTATAGTATGGTCCAGCAGTTCCACTCCTAAGTATATACTCAAATGAATGGAAAGCATATGTTCACACAAAAAGTTGTACAAAATTGCTCATAGTTTTATTTTAACAGGCAAAATATGGAAATAGCCCAGTTGTCCCATCAACTGATGGACCGATAAAACATTAGCTTAATACAGTGGAATATTACTTGGCCATAAAAAGGGAACAAAACGCTGCTACCGGCTACAGCATCGAAACATTGTGCTAAGTTAAATCAGATTCACTTGGCCACATGTTGTATGATTCTGCTTCTTTGAAGCACCTTTCAATTCAAAAATAATTCATCTTTTCCATTTGTCTGAGGTAAATGTCATAGGAGCCTTAAAGGCACTATTCCAGCTGGCCTCTGCTTGCTGGCTTGCAAATCCATAAAGACAGATTATCAGTTGCCAAAGGATGAGAAGAAGGCTGAATCGAAAGTGACTGCTAAAAGGTACAAGGTTTTGTGTTGGAGTAATGGAAATGTTAGGTAGTGGGGATGGTTACACAGCATTGTGAATACACTAAAATGCTGTGAATTGTGTGATCACATAGGTAGAAAGTGAGAGAACCCAACAATTACACCTATTCAGACTCATGAGGATAATTAAGGAGTGTGATGCTATTATCATTTTTAAGATTTATTTTATTTATTTATGCATATAAGACCTGGGGTGTAGGCCAGAGGTGGGGTCAGGGGAGGGTGAGAGGATTCACCAGAGACAGAGTGGGGAGCAGAACAGGCAGATCTACTGAAATACACCACTGAGGGGAACAGTGGATGAGACAGAAGAGGTCTGCTGTGCTATGTGGGTCAGCTCCCTGGCCAGGGATCGAACTCATAATGACTGGTAATAGCTTCATAATACTAAGACTTAACCTCTTGTACCACCAGAGAGGCCTGCTATTATCTTTTCTCCTAGTAGAATCTTAGCTGAGCAAGAAAGAATTTATTGTTTCATTTACTGGAAAAAAATACTTGCCCTGAGAAAAAGAAGCCTCTACCTTGTTTATATTTACAGAGATTAGATCTGGCAACTGGGGTATGAGAGAATTTATCCTGACAAGTATTTGGGGGGGAAAATGTGCATTAAGTCACCTGGTGATGTGGCAGGACAACCTGTGGGCACCCTCAGTCCAGGTCAGGTCACTACAGGAGTTAAGAACCTGTCCTTCATGGAAGGTCAGGTTCGGAAATAAAAAAGGAGAAACCCCCAAGTTGTCACACACTATTCAGACATTTTGGAGAGAGTACCACAAAATGTAAAATCCAAAAAGCATGTTTAAATGGGGGTAAGGCGCTTCAAGTCTATAAAAGGGAGGGGGGGAGTAAGAAAATAATAAGAAAAAGTGCATGAAATTAGGATAGGGAGTTGACAAACCAGAGAGGAGAGGAAGCTGGGGCCTGGTTTCCCAGGCAGTGCACATCCATGCTGGGTGACTCGCTCCCACTCCTGGCACTCTGGTCGGAACAGGTAGCTTTAGCACATAGAATACAGGATCTGTCTCTTCTCTGTGACCCTCTACCTTCCCTGCCTGCCTTGATTCTGGCTGCATTCTGTCATCTGCCTCATGTTGGTTTTGTGTACCTCACATTTCAACCACTGTAAAAACATTAATATACATTTTTTTATAATAGTTTATTTTTACATCATTCTGTGCCTTTTTCTATCTCAGTTGTAATCCCTTTGGGCTTCCCATCACCAAGTCACCCATGTGCAATCACCATAGCCCAGTGCATTTCCCTCCCCCCACTGTTTTTGATCCCATTCCCCACTCCACCCCCACAAAATGTCTGGTATATGACTGTTCATCATTATCATTATTTTCTCGCCTGTTCTGTTATATTCCTGCTATGAGAGAAACCATCTGGTATTTTTCCTTTTCTTTCTGGCTTATTTCACTAAGCATGATCTTTTCCAGCTCCATCTATGTTGCTGCAAAAGACATGTGTTTCTTTTTTTTGGTTGCTAAGTAATATTCCATTGTGTATATGTACCACATCTTTTTAATCATCCATTTTTGGGCATTTGGGCTGTTTCCATGTCTTTCCAATTGTAAATAAAGCAGCAATAAACATGGGGGGGGCGGGTATCTTTTTCAATCAGTGTTTTTGTGTCTTTTGGGTAGATACCTAGGAGTGGGATTGCTGGGCCATAGGGAAGCTCCAAAAACATTAATATACATTTTTAACATGTCAACATACTGGAAAAGATTTCCATGCTACATTGTGTTCACCTACTCCACAAAGGTGAACCCTAACCCGAACATTGGGTGGCATTGTGTCCCAAAGTTCAGACTGACAGTGTCACAGCTCCATCTCTTCCATATTTGAAATACTAATCCTAACCCCCCAGTTCCCACTGGCAATCCTGTTAGAATCCTGCCAGCCTCTCAGCCCCACACCCAACCTCCCTACCCCCACTCCACTGGATCTTACTAGAGGAATGTGCCTGTTGTTTGGAAACCCTTGGGTAAAGCCTAGCACCTGAGGAATTCTGGGAGTGGCAACAGCATTTTTAGTCATTTGCCCGGTTTTGTGGTGCTTGGTTTTATGAGGGTTTCGTGGTTGTTTTGTTTTGTTTTGTTTTAAATAATCCAGGATTTGTGGAACCTGAATTTATATCATCTTGGGAACCTACTATACTAAAAATAATACAAAAGCAATATATAAGTTTTACAAAATATACAGAATCATGGGCCTCCCTGGTGGCGCAACGGGTTAAGCCACAGTACTATGAAGCCATCCACATGCAGCCACTGCAGAATGCGTTGAATCCCAGACAGGGAGTTGACCCACAAGACAAAGCAGACCTCTCCTGTCTCATCCACTGCCCCTCTCAGCAGTATATTTCAGTCAGTCCACCTGTTCTGCTCCCCATTCTGTCTCTGGGAACCCTCTCAGCTCCCCCACCCTCACCCCTACCTCTGGCCTGCACCCCAGCTCTTGTATGCACAAATAAATAAAATTTTAAAATACATAGAGACAAGACCATGTAAACCTGTTAGCTTCCCTATGGCCCCTCCTGGGGTCTCAAAATAGGGGGAAGCAGTGCAGATAAAGGACCTTGATACTGAAGCTTTTATTAGCCTCCTGGAAATCTGCTTCTTTCTCAGAGTGCAACTGAGGAAGTTGAGTACAAATTAGACTTATTATTGAAACTTGCTATAGGCTGAATTTTGTTAAGTCAGATTGAGGAGGGCAAAGGCCAGCCCTGGGTTTGAGGCTTGAGCCTGAGTCTTACGCCTTCAAACTATTAATAGTCACATTTTAAGAAGTTAGATACAGATACATAAAGTATTTGTCCATACAGAGCAAATACTTTTAAAGTGGCCTCAAGCAAGTACTCGTGTGATGCTTTGCAAATATTTTCTCTTTTAAGTTGGCACAACAGCCTGTAAGATGGCTGGCATCCTCCCTGTTTCACAGATGAAGAAATTAAGATAGAAAGTATGTAAATAGTTCAACAAGTTGGAGAGCCAAATTTCTTAACTGGATTACTCTGATTCCTACTTCTGGGGATATTATAGTTGTTCAGAAAGTTGGGGATAGAAGTTGCAACCCTGGGGTTTGCTACTTTACAAAGAGTTAAGGCATTGTAAAATGCACTGAATAGGGACAACAAGGGTATCGTTCTCTCTGCTGGGAGAGGCATGTCTGTCTTGAAGTACCTCAGAGTCAGTCTAAACATTTGTTACCCCTGTCCTATTCATTAAATTAAAGAAGCTCAGTTAACAACCTGAGCTTTAACATTTTTTCAGTGTATACATTTTTGTAGAAAAATTCCCTAGGCCCTAGTGGCCTAGAAATTGAGTCTCAGTGCTATCAGCACGAAGGTCTTAGTTCGATCCCCCGCCAGGGAGCTGACCCACATGGCGCAGCAGACCTCTCCTGTCTCTCCGGCTGCTCCCTCAGCAGTGTATCTCAATAGGTCTGCCCTTTCTGCTCCCCACTCTGTCTCTGGTGAATCCTCTCATCGCGCCCTCCCTGCATCTCTGGCTTGTAGCCCAGCTCTCCTACACAAACAGACAAATATTTAGAAAAAATTATCAAAAGTAACAAAATTTGACCAAACTGTAGTACCATAGAAAAACACTGTAGTCCTGGCCCTCCCTGGTGGCGCAGCGGGTTAAAGCACAGCACTGAGAATCTGAAGCCACTTCCGTATGAGTTCGATTCCCGCCTGCCGCCTGCCCCGGAGGAGACCACATGGCGAGCCAGACCTCTCCTGACCCGCCCGCTGCTCCCCTCAGCAGTGTACTTCGTCGATCTGCCTGTTCTGCTCCCCACTCTGTCTCTGGTGAAGCCTCTCACCGCCCCTGAGCCTCTGGCCTGTACCCCAGTTCTGTATGAATAAATAAATAAATCTTTAAAAAAAAAAAAAAAACACTGTAGTCCAGATGCTCAAGCATAAGGGGGTATCCCTCACCCCTCTGCGGCCTTCCTGTGAGACTTGAAATTCTCCCGAGGGCCTCCACTGATGGATGACTAACTTTTTCCTAGGCTGAGAAACTAATGAGAATCTATGGGTGTCTTTAATTCCTGTTGTATGACAAAAAAGGGGTGGGGACATCAAAGTGAAAGTTCTATTGTAGCCCAGCTTTTCGACTTTTGGAGCAGTTCTAGACAGCCTCTGTGTTTGCTGTATCAGAGCACTAGCTTGAGGAAGCCTTGCTCACTGAGAGCCCTGACGCAGCGCTGTTAAAGAATTCCTTTTCTTATGATTTGGCAGCAATGATTCAGGATTAGGTTGTTTAAGTGACCTAAACACTAAATTTTCTAACAACCTCCCTAACAACCCTTTCTTTCTCACAAGCAACAACCATCCCCTAGTTCATCTTAAAAATGTCTCTTTGACCTTCAGTCTCAGTCTAAGACCATGGAAATACATAGTTAGGACATTGTGATTCTCTTAACCTAGTCTCCCTGACTCTTACACCACAGTTTATGAAAGCATTTGATTGCTCAGCTGGAGGTGGTTTCCAGAAATGAACTGCTCTGTTCTATGGCACCTTCTGAAGGAAGGGAGAGGGAGTCCCCAAGAATGAGGTGAACAAAGACAGTATAAGTGAACACCTAAATTTGGCATTAAAGTAAGGTTTTCAAATGTGTTTAACTCAGAAGATAAGCAAGTATAAACATGGGTGTGTCTGCACATATGCATGTTATTAAGAAATCCGAATAATACAACTGTCACTTTCAAAGAACACAAAGCTAGTTACTCATGATTCACCCTGCACTGCCAATTGCCAAGGAATGTGGCAAGAGTCAGAGAGTGGAAATCAAGTGATGTGAATTCCAGCTGAGCTGTTACCCTTGGGCATGCCAGTTATCCCCGTGGGCCTTTGCTTTGTAGCTGTCTAATAAAGGGCTTGATGTGAGTGATTTCTAAGGTTTCTTCAGCTCTGAGAATCTGTGTAACCTGTGAATGAATGACTGCAGTCACCTGCAGCATGACTCAATCCCAGGGACCCAGGATGGGTGGGGCGCTTGTTGGCACCTGACTTTACTCCCAACAAGACTTAACCTGGTAAACTCACACAAAAGACCAGCTCCAAATAAACTCAAAGGTGAGCCCCATGCTCACCCAAATAGCCATAATTTACATCAGCTTTTCTCTGCAAGCTTATGAGAGGGGTCACTGCCACCAGTAAGGGCCTAATCAGTTACCTGTCACTTAAAGAGACCACTGTCTCTTTAGCAGGGCTTACCTCATCTTCCTGACTTTTCACCTTCTCTCTATAGACTTTTAACACAGCGCATTTCCACTTTAGTAATGGAAAAACAGAAATGATTGGCAAATCTTCAAAGTAGAGAGAATAGTGAATAGTATAGAAGAGAGAATAGTAAAATTACCATGTGAAAATATTTGATAAAACTACAAATAAGCCGTCTTCAAAAGCAGTCCTATTTTACATTCCAATCTGTGATTGGGAAATTTAACTACAGGTTAATTAAAAAGGCAGGCACATTTGATCCTGAATGTGACCTTCCAACATTGCCCAAAGCAAAACGCCCATTTTCTGGAACATTCCATTACCTGGAAATATTACAACATCCAGATTAGGGATGAAACAGGCTTTGCCAACCATCTCTCTTAACTAGAAATTTCAGAAGTCACCCTAATCTTGTACTTCATCTTGTCAGGAAACACTCCCTAACAGCAGTGCAGCCATTTTGTGAGTCCCTGCCCCCCGTTACTTTAGCTTCAAATGTCAGCATGAATTTTGAACTTGAAGTGAGTTTCAGTCATGACAATTTCAGAAACCTCGCTGATCATCTAAACCGGGTCTCCTCACAAGATGTGAGGAAAGAGTGGCCTATGTGGTGGGCGTGGGGTCATGGCTACCACCGTGCTGGTGGTTATGAAAGAAATGGATAGGTAAGAAGTTGGGCCATGATTTGAAGAGGGTGACTGCAAAAGTTTTAAAAAAGCAGTAGCCAGCTCTCCCTGGTGGTGCAGTGGGTTAAAGTGCAGCACTATGAAGCTATTTGCAGCCACTGTAACATGAGTTTGACAATCCCTGGCCAGGGAGGTGACCACATGGTGCAGCAGACCTCCTGACCCGCCCGCTACTTCCCTCAGCAGTGTACTTTGTCATCTGCCTGTTCTGCTCCCCAGTCTGTCTCTGGTGAATCCTCTCACCTTCCAACCTCTGGCCTGTACCCCAGTTCTACATACATAAATAAATAAAATCTTTAAAAAAAAAAAAAACAATCAGCAAAGGAACAAGGGTGGCAGAGCGAGCTGGAGGGTGAAGCTGGCCTGTGCACTTGAGGGTGGAGCTGCTGATGGGCCAAGCCACCACCTGCCACGTCACAGACCTGGAGGTGAGACCTGCAGGTTAAATTCCAGCTTTACTGATTACTAGCTAATCCGCCCAGACAGGTTAGATAACTACTTTGATTTGCTTGCTTATTCATAAATTGAAGGCAATATTGTCTCTTACTTACCTCATCTAGTTGCTGTGAGGATTAAGTAGGTGTGTAAAATGCTTAATTTCATTCCTGGCATATAACAAGTGCTTCTTAAAGGAGAGTTTCAGTGGCGGTGGATGTGATATCATTATTAAAATGAAGAGTGAAGACAATAGCAAGAGAGATCATGAAAAGGAAGTTCCCAAATCATACTGGTCTGGGAGCATTCTGAGGATCTGGACCAAAGGAAAGGAGGCATGTTTAAAAAGAAGGCAGGGCCCTCCCTGCTGGCACAACGGGTTAAAGTGCAGCACTGTGATACTAGCCGTAACCACTTCACAAGTTTGATCCCCAGCCAGGGAGCTCACCCAGATGGTGCGGCCGACCTCTCCTGCCTCGCCTGCTGCTCCCCTCAGCAGTGTACTTCGTCACTCTACCTGTTCTGCTCCCCACTCTGTCTCTGGTGAATCCTCTCACCCCCCACACCTCTGGCCTATACCCCAGTTGTATATGCATAAGTAATATATAGTAAAAAAAATACATAAAAAAAAAAAAGGCAGAGATCTCTTCCCCTGAATTTGAAGAAAAGGGTAAAAATGTGGATTTCAAGCAGCGCTTCCTAAGTTTTCCCACCAACAGTTCTCTAAAGACCATGTTCAAAGGCTAAGTAAACGTGTTCTTTTTGGGTCAGAGGTACTTAGCATAAAGCAGCTGTCAGAACAGAAAAATGGTCTCATGTTATATTTTTAAAATAAAGGGCAGCTTTGCATTCCGTTTTGTATAACGAGCTTGTTTCATATAATTATGTTACCAGTTAAACTACTCAAAACGTCTCTCTGCAAAACAAATCACTCAGATGTGCCCTATTCGTTTTGCAGCTTCCTTGAGTGGCCCACTGTGAGCAGCTCATGTTTAAACAGTGCTGTGCGTAAATTGGCAGAGAGGTTGAACATCAGAAGTCGGCTCTGACCGCCTGGTTCTTACATAACACCAACTTCTAAGGAAGAATATCCCTCCCTTGCCCACTTCTGGCAGAGCACCTTTGGGGAGAAGAGACTCTCTCCACCGGTGGGGAGCTCCAGGGAGTGGGCAGTGTGATCCCGCTCTGCTTCCCCAACACCACTCAAGGTTTCAAACGCCTCATCTGCCCTCCATGTTTCCACCCCTTCTCCTGGCCCTTTCATCTTGGGGCGAACAGGAAGCAAACCCTTGTGACATGCGCAGCTGCTGTCCTTTTCCTCTCTACCACTTCTCTTCCGGAAAGCACGCCTGGATAGACATCTCTCGGTAATGTTTTACTTCACTCAAGGGCCCACAGCCATTGACTGCCCAAGCCTCCTGAATGAATAGTCTTCGAGTCCTGGTCTGGCCTCTTCCCCACGCGCCACCTTCTTAGCTGGCCCCTGTTCTGGTCTCCGTGTCCAGCACACTATCGCTGTTGGAGAGTTATAATGACTTCATTGTGAAGTTCAGCCAGTTCCTCTCTCCTCTACACGCTATCATTTAATGCAGTGAAACTCCTCTCACTGAAATCCTCGTCCTTTCATGTGTACTGTCCTGATCCACCTCCTTGTTTTCCTGCTTTATCTCAGTGTCTTATGCTTGCATTCCCCTCAATGCAGGAGTTTTCCAAGACTCAGAGCCAGCTCTCTCCTCCAGTCTTTGTGTCTGTCTGTCACCGCCTTCTTCCTAACCACCTGGGCATGGAACCTTGAGGTCAGTGGTCTTTGCATTAGGCTAAGTGCACCCTAGGAGTACGTGGATCGTGCCCAGGGAACCAACTTCCAGAGCTTCAGCTTCCATACTCTTCTGAAATTGATATGCAGGAGACTTTCTGCTCTGAGGTTCTCATTTCCCTTAAAGTCGTGCACACCCAGCTTAAAGTAGGACAGAAGTCGTGGGGCCTCAAAGTACAAAAGCCACGGGCTGCCAGGCAAGGGAAGCAAAGAGGACCAGTAACCATGTTCTACGCTGGCAGCAGACTCACCCACCCTCAGCCTTCCTCCATCTCAAAAGTGGTATTCAGCTCTAAGATGGCTGTCATGAGGAGAAGTATCAACTTGTTTAATTGAGTTAAAAAATAAATAAAACCTCCGTTGATGGTAAATCTGTTCGAACCCCTCCCTCCGTTTGCTGTTTGGATTACACAGCCCTTTTTCCATGTATACTAAAGCTCATTTTCCATATACATTTTTAAAAATACACATCATTTGCCATTGCTTGAACTTTAAAATGTTAGATAGAAACGTAAAAATACAAGAGGCCAAAAGAGATTTTTCCAAACTCTGAAGGGAGTGTTCCAGCCAAAAAGCTTGAAGACTATTGCAACATTTTGTCTTTTTCCTTCATCCTTCATATCCAGTCAATTCTGTTGGTTTTTCCCCTATTCTATGGCCATTTCAGACTCTGCCTAATTTCCCAGCCTGCTCAATTTTTGCTATGCTATTTATTTCACCCGCCCTGGTGGTTCACCCTGTCCCCAGAACAGAATATCCTGTGTTCCTCCCTGGCTTTCACTCTCCTGCCTTGGCATACTCTTTCCTTATCTCTTTTCTGTCCAAATCCTCCTACCCTGCCTGGGGTCATTATTGAGTTTTGTGTCCTGACCCTTTACCATAGTTTCTAATCCCTACGCTTAGTTTATTTGACTTATGGCCTAAAACCCAGCATGGCCTGATGTTTATCTACAAAGCAGTGCTTAACCAGTCTACTGTCTCCCTCCATTTTCCTAGTGCAGTGCTGAGTGGCCACAGAATGGACAGCCTGCAGCCCAGTGTTCATTCGCTTACTCTTTCATCCATTCAGCATTTATGTGCTCAACCTTTTGTATATCAGGAACTGTATACTAGACTGTGGGGAACAGCAGGGAGAAAACAGACCAAAACCCCTTCTTTTAAAGACTGATAAATAACTGAAGTATATAGTATGTGAACGAGTAATAAGCATTGCATAGTAAAATAGAGAAATACAGCAGGAAGAAAAGACTAGAAAGTGCAGGTTGGTGAAGGTTGGGGTGTTGGGGTGTGCAAGTTTAGATAAGAGGTCTGGGAAGGTCTCACTGATAGGGCAACATTTTAATGTCCTTATGCTACAGTATAGGAGAGACTTGAACACTCCAGACAAGAAAAGCCCTTAAAGGAAGACTCAGAGGCTGGGCCTGCCTGACTTCCAGGAGGAGAAAGCTTTGGAGCTGGGGCGGAAGACTAAGAGGAGGTGATGAGTCAGAGAGAGGTGGAGGTAGCAAATAGATATTGCAGCTTCTGGTCAGACTTCAGCTTCTGCTGAGTGAGAGTGGTAGCCTTCTGAGGGTTTTACCCAGAGGAATGCGCTGATCTGACTTCTGTTAGAACAGAATCCCTCTGGATGCTGCCATATGGCCAGACTGCAAGGAGGAAGCTGAGGGTGGGACTTCATTCAGGAGGTCTACAGAGATGGCGCTGGCTTGGGCCAGAGGATGGAGTGGTCAGATTCTAGGTTTGATGTGAGGTAGAACAGTCTTGCTGACTGACTAGGCTGAAGTCGGGGGGAAGAATGATTGCTAGGTTGGTAGTCCTGATGAATGGAAGGGCAAGCTGCTGAGATGAGAGAGGCTAGGAGAGTGGCAGGTAGAGTGAGGGAGGTTTTCCACACTTCCAGTTGGGACCTGTTCAGTTGGAGTTACCTGTTCAGGCATGTACCTACTTCAGCTGTCAAGTGGCTGAACAGGTGTGGAGTCCAGGGAAAAGATCTAAGCTAAAAATGAAACTTTGCAAAACATGGGCGAACACGTGATATTTAATTAAAACCTGTGGCTGAATATGACCACTAGACACTTTCCTCTTCAAGCAGACATAAAGTAGTGTCAAGATACTCATTTTACTGATCAAAATGAGGACCAGAAAGACTGACCAGTCTGTCAGTGGTAAAAGCTAGTTAAATGGAAGAAATCAGGATTCAGACTGAGATCTATCTTAATTCTGAAGTCTGCATTCTTGTCACCATCCAGTGGTGACAATTAAGTTAAATTAAGTCCTTACTTTAATAGGACTTTGCATTTTAGAAAACGTGTTCTTGGCAAGCTGTGATCAGTGCCCTCGAAATTAAATGTGTTATGGACCGGCTTTTGAGTGCAGATAGGAGGCAAGCCCTTAGTCACTTCGTCATTTAGTTGTCACAAGGGCTGAAGATTAGATTCAGTTGGTCTGATATCTACTTGCCCCAGAATTTCTCAAGTAAGGCCTGCATTATCTCCCTCTAACTTATGTGGATTTGCCCTTACGTAATTTTAGAACCACTTACAATATTTTAGGCATTGTGTTAGCTGTGTGCATTATCACCATGAGTGCTTACAAGAGCTCAGGGAGGCAGAGGCTGGTAGTTCCCGTTTTACAGATGAGGAAACTGATGCTCAAGATCAAACAGCTGTTATGTTCAACAACTGTTTGTCAATCAATCAAAAGTAAAGTATACAGGACAGTATGCTATGGGCACTCTGAAGACATTGAGGCTTTTAGGAAAAGAGATTGTGAACATAGAGGATTTTAACACAAAGCAAAAATGAAAGGAATAACATAATGATTTGCCAAATGACAGTTTCAGTCCTAAGCACGATGCATTTAAGGCATGAATCCATAATACTCAGGGCCATTAATTCACTATGGTCTGAGGTAGCCTTAGGAAAGGAGACGCTTGAACTTGGTTTTGAAGGATAAATAGGATTTCACTTGGTAGAGGAGAGGTTGCAGAAGGTATTCCACACACAGGGGTTGGCATGAGGTACATTCTGGAGACAAAAGGTACAAGACAGGACAAAACCAAGCAGATCCATTTTTTTCTTTAAAGATTTATTTATGTATGCATACAGAACTGGGGCACAGGCCAGAGGTGCAGGGGCGGTGAGAGGATTTACCAGAGACAGAGTGGGGAGCAGAACAGACTGACGGAGGACACTGCTGAGGGGAGTGGCAGGTGAGATAGGAGAGGTCTGTCGCACCTGGCCTGGATCAAATTCGTGCTGAAGCGGCCGTAGCTAACCTAGTAGTGAGCCTCCAGGCAGATCAGTTTTAACTGAAGTAGAGGAATGAAGTTTTGAAGGTTGACTTGATTCTTAGGGTTAGGAATTGGTCAGTGTTTTTATGTAAGTAGGGAGTCACTGGTTTCTGAATGGAAGTTGAAGGTTTACTGGCATAGGATTATCAGCGTTTGAGGCTGCAGGCTGAGATCAGTAGAAGCCATTACAAGAGTTGAAGGGTGAGGTACCCCAGGCCTTAATGGCCAATATGTGTGTGTTGGGGGGAGGGAGGGAGGTTCAGCAGGAAGAGACTCAACAGACTAGATACTGAGAACCCAGGAAAGAGAAGAAGCAAAGACAACTTCAAGGGTTACATGTGGCCATGTGAACTGGTGAATGGTACCATCACTATGAAACAAACAAAAAAAGCCAAGAGAAGGCTGATTGAGGAGGGGAAGTCATGTTTCATTTATACAGTTTGAGAAGTGTAAGATAGCCGGCTAAGAGTGTCCAGTCAGGAAGTAGGAAATGTAGAGCTGAAACTTGAGAAGTTAAGATTGAAGATAAGGATTTATCCTTGGCATGAAGACCATATTAAGTGAGAGTTAATGGAGTTTCCAGAAAGGCAGAATGGTTGGAATGGTAGAGCGCCAGCCCTGAATCCTAAAGGTGAGACATATTAGGAGCCAAGAAAAAGCCTTCATCGAAAGAGACAAAGACAGACAGATGGGTGGCGATCCCTGGTGGTGCAGCAGGTTAAAGCACAGCACTATGAAGCTGTCGGCAGCGATTGTAGTATGAGTTCGATCCCCAGCCAGGGAGGTGGCCCAGGTGGCATGGCAGCCTCTCCTGTCTGGCCCACTGCTCCCCTCAGCAGTGTACTTTGTCGATCTGCCTGTCCTGCTCCCTTCTCTGTTTCTGGTGAGTCCTCTCGTCTCTCACACCTCTGGCTTGTACCCAGTTCTTGTATACATAAATAAATAAATCTTAAAAAAAAAAAAGACAGGTGGGTGCTAGTTTTTCAAATCCTGGTTACCTATCCTTTGCCAGGTAGTCAAAGTAGTAACAGAAAAGTGAGAGCAAACTTTTAGGAGCAATTTGTCAGGTCATCCACACCAAGACTGTATTTTGCCAAAGTATGTGGGTTCACTGTAGATGGGATTTTTTTTTAAAGATTTTATTTATTTATGCATACAGAAATGGGGTACAGGCCAGAGGTTCAGGGGCGGTGAAAGGATTCACCAGAAACAGAATAGGGAGCAGAACGGGCAGATTGACAAAATACACTACTGAGGGGAACAGTGTGAGGGACAGGAGAGGTCTGCTGTGCCATGTGGGTCACCTCTGGGGCAGGAATCAAACTCCTAAATCAGCCATGGCTTGGCTAGCTTCACAGTGCTGTGCTCCAACCAGCTGTGCCACCAGGGAGGACCCAGATGGGATATTCTTAAATACTGTTCTGTAGCACTGATTGAGAAGCGCTAAATTAGATGAAAGAACCAGAGATCCATTCTTGTGTATACTCCAGGGCTGAATGCATAGTTTATACAAAAACTTGTACATGAAAGTTCATAGTCTTATTCATAATACCCAAAAAGTAGACACAATCCAGATATCCATCAGCTGATGAATGGATAAGTAAAATGTAGTATACCCATTCAGAGGAAGACTAGCCATAAAAAAGAATGAAGTACTGATACAGGATGTAACAAAAAGACCTTGAAAACACTTGGTAAGTTAAAAAAAAAATCAGAAAAGGTCACATTTACAGGATTCCACTTACATGAAAAGGCCAGAATAGGCAACCACATGGAGGCAGGAGACTAAGGTCACTAGGGACTGGGGCTAGGAGAGAGTGGAGACTACTAACAAGTATGGGATTTCTTTGGGGCAGATGAAAAATTTCTGGAATTAGATCAAGGGGATAGTGGAACAACCTCGTGATCACACCAAAAAGCCACTGAATTCTACACTTTGGTGAATTCTATAGTATGTGGATTTTATCTTAATAGAAAAAGAACAGGAGACCATATGTCTCAAAACCAATGAAAGAGAAGCTTTTAAAAATTAAAATACAGGGCCCTCCCTGGTAGCACAACAGATTAAAGTGCAGTACTATGAAGCTGTTGCAGCCACTGCAGCATGAGCTTGATCCCGGTCAGGGAGGTGACCCACATGGCACAGCAGACCTCTCCTAGCCCACCTGCTGCTCCCCTCAGCAGTGTATTTCAACATCTGCCTGTTCTGCTCCCCACTCTGTCTAGCGAATCCTCTCACGCCCGCACCTCTGGCTTGTACCCCAGTCTATGCATAAATAAATCTTTTTTTTTTTTTTTTTTTAATAAAAATACAGGGCCCTCCCTGGTGGTGCAAGAGGTTAGGACACAGCACTGCAAGCTAGCACAGCTGCTTCAGTGTAAGTTCGATTCCCCACCCCGGAGGTGACCCACATGACGCAACAGACCTCTCCTGTCTAGCCCGCTGCTCCCCTCAGCAGTGTACTTCATCTGTTTGCCTGTCTGCCCCCCACTCTCTGATGAATCCTCTCACTGCCCCTGCACCTCTGCTCTGGCTTGTACCCCAGTTCTGTATGCATAAATAATAAATAAATCTTTTTTTTTTTTTTAAATGAAAATGCAGCAGGGCCATAGAGGAACTAGGGGGGACACTGTTGGGCTGGAACAGTGCAATAAGGAAGATTAAGCCAAAGGACCATTCTATATGTCAGCATTTCTAACGCTATATAGTCCATGAACTCCCAGGGGTCCCTGTGAAACTTTGAGGAAATCTGTGGGGTAAAAATTATTTCCATAATAACACTGTTATTTGCCTTCCAACTGTGTTGACATTGGCGCTAAGGGCATGGACGCATGGGTGGGTAAATTTGCTAGTGCCTGGGCACTCAGTTCCAAAACAGAAACGCCAACTTCCCTCACGAATGTCCTTGATGAAGCAGGAAGTATTATTTTATTAAATCTCAGACCTAAAGTACATGTCTTTGCAATGTTGAAGAAAAGAGGCGTATGCTCGAAGCCCTTCTGCATGCTGAGCATACCAGCTGTCTCCAGGCAAAGCACTGGCCAGCTGCAGGGGCTGCATGTTGAGCTTGAAGTTGTTTTCACAGAACACTGTTTTTACTTGGGAGAATGATGGACTTGACAGATGGGTTATTTAAGACTTCGGCATTTGGCGTATTGGATCTTAAAAATACAAAGTGAGCCCATCTCCAGGTGGGGGAGGGGAATGAAATTAAAGTCAAGTAAAAACCAGAAATTAAAGTCAAGTAAAAACCAGAAGTTTGGAAAATGTACCCACTACCTTGAACTTGAACTTTCTAATATATAAAGGTTTTTAGACATTGCTGAAAATCAATGAAGTGAATTTTTTTTTAACATTCTAATGCCATATATCAATTGTAGAAGATTTGCCTCATTCTGTGAACCAATCTTTTTTCAAATGACCAGTGCTGATGTCACAAAAACTGTGCTCCTGGGTAAGAGATCCCTTCAAAGCACATGAGAGACCAGTGAATTTTAACATAACAGTGTATGGGAAGTTTGATGATGTAGTCGCAGACTCCATATTACAACTAAGCTTTAAGGAACTGCTTATCAAATCTTGGCATAGTATCAAAAAATATCTGAAAAAAATTAAGATTTTCGTACCAGCTATGTAGCCAACCAGGTTTTCCTCATATAATTTAACCAAAACAACACAACAGGTTATAGTTGATCTTAGCCAAAAGGCCGAGAAGTGATACAAGTTACATGCAGAAGCAGATTTGAGAATTCATCTATTTTCTATTTAGCCAAAGACTAGGAATGTATAAAATTGTAAAACAATGTCATTCTTGCATTCTTGTTTAAGTCATTTTGTTTGTTTTGGAAAATATGCTAATTTTATTTTTTTAAAGTCATGCATACAGAACTGGGGTACAGGCCATAGGTACAGGGGCAGTGAGAGGATTCACCAGAGACAGAGCGGGCGGGGGGGGGAGCAGAACAGGTAGATAGACAAGTATACTGCTGTACTGCTGAGGGGAGCAGGCAAGACAGGAGAGGTCTTTTGCGCTTTAACCCATTGTGCCACCAGGAAGGACCCAAAATATGGTTACTTTAGAAGTATGTTATTTACATTAACACAGAATAATAGGTGCACTATCTTTAGTGAATAGGAATTAAATACTTTCAAATGTTCTTAGTTTTATTTTCTAGTAAGATAGGTATTAATAGATCATATCTACACTAACCAAAGCTGTTATTGAATTAAATTACTCAGTCTAAGAGTGTAAAGTGGATCTGAGACCACAAAGTCTGCAAATCCCTCCTGTATGCTATGGATGTCGTACCAGTTCTTTGCCTGCTGTTTGATGGGGTCGTGTTCTTTTTTATAAAACTGGTACCAGCAGCTGGCTAAGTCACCACACAGCACTTCTGTCTAATTGCATCTTCTCCCGTACACTGGCCAGACAAACTGTTTTCTTTTTACCCAGTCATACCAACCACTGACTGACCAAATAGGGTCACATATTTCTGCAGAGCCTCAAAATCGGTTTCTGGGTGAAAAGAAAGACAGTAGCCAGACTTTCATGAAGATAGCCCATTTCTGTTTTTTCAGATGAAACCTCAGAACCTTTAGGATTAATACTTAACTTCACAGCTACTGTACAGAGATGGTGTTTACTGGCATTCTGGGTGTGGCAGGTCCCAGACCCCCAAGTCAACACCCAGTAGCTGAGTGGACACTTCAGCTGACACACTCCAAGCCCTTGACTGCAGCCCCAGTGGAGGACAGAGCTAGTGTACCAGCAGTCTACTTCAAGTAGTTGAGCATCTTGAGCCCCAGTGTGTACTCTCAAGAGTACTCTCAAGAGTACTATCTTAATAGGGCGCCCTCAGGTTTAGGGTGTAAAGTCATCAACCTGCATCTACTAACAAACTCCTTAAAATAATCCAAAGGGACAGTTACAGTACTGTCAGCCAAGTTCTTCAAACTCTCCGGACAAGATTTATAAAACAAACCTCTGCCTGTTTAGTGCTATTCAAGGAGAGATAGCAACCCCCATCAGCCAACACAGAATATTTTATTCTCAGGACCTAGTAGCATGCTGCTTCGCATCAGGGGGTTAGTGGCTGTGTCTTAACCCTGCCTGCACGTCAGTCTTGCTCACACCTACTGGATCAGGCTCTGTTGGGGGTTTTCATTGTTTTTAAAGACTCTTCAAGTGCCTGGAGCTACCATATTAAGCCTTGGCTCCAACAAAAAAAAAAGCATAAAGACTCAGAAACAGTTTGTAAAAAAACACCTTCACAAAAACCAGCATACCCCTGAAGGGGTGGCTGGGTGGCCGGGCGCCCGAGCCTGCTGAGCGGAGCAGCAGCCAAGAGCAGGGTTTGGTGTTTACACACTCAAAATCGGCTCTGGGTTGTCACAGCAACTCCGGAGGCAGTTCTTCCTTCCCCTCAGCGGCCTCATTCCAGGCTCTGCTATTCTCTGTTATGGTCTTGATGATCTGGGTAACCTGGCCTACTGTTTCCTTTCATTTTTCTCAGTCTCTCCTTATCACATGTTCAGTAGTGTGCAGTAACGCCTCACCCAAGTGGAACTCAACAACTTCCATTTCCCCCTGATATTCCTAAAAAACAGGAGTAGCAGAAGAGGGCCTGGAGGCGGGACAGCATCCCTGGGTCTACACACTGACTATCAGGAATAAAGAAAATGCCCAAATCCCTTGCTCTTGCTCTCTCATCTTGTTTTTTTTTTGTTTGTTTGTTTTGTATTGTTTTACATTTTTAAAACAGTAAAACGTACAATTAATAAGAGGCGGTTTCTCAAACGTACAATTAATAAGAGGCAGGGAAGGAATTGGCAGGAACACTGAAAGCTCAAGAAGTGACTTGATCCGAATAGCAAGAAAAAAGGCAAAAAAGCTGTAAAAAAATGGATACAAGAGCTCAGAATGCAGGACAGTGTGGGCTCTCCGAGTCCAGGTGAACTGTTTTATATACCTCAGTAGGCTTTAGAGCTGTAATGACTTTCTAGAATGATTATGATCATGAGCCCTGTGTGGGGTCGTTTTTAATGTCAAGCACTCCAAATGGGTAAGCATTCTGATGCTTAAAGAAGTAAATTCGGGCCCTCCCTGGTGGCACAATGGGTTAAAGCACAGCACTGAGAAGCTAAAGCCAGTTCAGGATAAGTTCTATCCCTGCCCTGGAGGTGACCCATAGGCCCGGCAGACCTCTCCTGACCCGCCCATTGCTCCCTCCAGCTGTGTACTTTGTGGATCTGCCTGTTCTCCCCACTCTGTCTTTGATGAATCCCCTCACCACCCGGTACCTCTGGCCTGTACCTCAGCTCTGTATGTATAATCTTTAAAAAATAAATAAATTCTTAGCTATTCAAAACCTGTTCTAGTCTTCTAGCTAGTGAAGATCTGTGCTGCTCGCTTTATCTGTTCATGTATACCCCATTCCTGAAACATTAAAAGAAAAAAGTAAAAGGTTTAGGGCAGCTGACTCTTACTGTTTACTTTCTAGTGCCTGCCTGTGGCTTTAGCAGTGCTTGCTGCTAACCCGGTCTTTTATCCCTGCCAGTGATCTGCCTGCATGATACATAAGAGATGTGATCCTATGTCTTTCATTCATCTAATTCTGAAAGGTTCATAGATGTCCCCTCTCCCTTGTAGCCCTAGATCATTTTATCCCAACCATTTCATATCATACCCTCTGTCATTCTATGCACCATAAATAGAATAGCTGGCATAAAGATTTGTCAAATGAATGCATGAACAAGTAATAAACAAGATGTCTATTAAGTGTTTGTGCAAAGCCACAAATTTCATAAAGAGCTTAACCCCTTATGAGAACAGCAGTCAAAACCAGTAAATTCTAGCACCAACAAAACCCAAATAATTGATAGGCTGTTACGTGAAAAAACTAGAATACCTAAGTACATGGACTATGATATAACCTAAAAAAGAAAAAAAAAAGTGGTGGGGAAAAGACTAGAAGAACATTAGTCAACTGTAACATGATTATCCATTTACTTACTCACTTAATAAATAATGTATTTGCTTAATAACTAACTTGTTTGTGTACAGCACTCTCCTAAGCATTGAAGTTATCCAAACTCAACTTAACTGTATTGCCACTAGTAAACAAACTGCAGGTTATAATTTAAAGCAAAAGAACTGCAGCTAGTGTAACCACGACCAATTCAAGAACACTGGTGATACACCAAATGGTGGATGAAGTAACCTTCCCAGAAAAGCACAAGGATTCCAGTTCCCCACCCGGGCCACAGAGTGCTGGGACCGTTGCCCTGCACACTAGCCAGGCTTCTTCTCAGAACCCTGAGAGTGCGTCTTCAGTGAGTGCCTGGGACACACGGGTTTCGGCTCAGGAATACCAGGTGTGAGGGGCCCCTTTAATGCAGTCAGCTGAGCTTGGCCGTGCACAGGGCAGGTCCACCTTGTAGCCTGGTCACATCCCTTGCACCAGGCTGAATCATGGCTTTTGAAGACATTTTCCCAGAATTCCTAAGGAGGCTTGACCATTGGTCACTGCCCACCCCAGGGTGGGAGGCGTATCTGTGGCATCCTGCAGGTGCTGCGCGTTGTACAAACTGCCGGCGATCGCTGCTCTGTAGCCTGGTTTTCTTATTCTCATCCTCTTAGCACTCAGTAACCTGACATTCAGCTGGGACAGGTAATGAAGTTACAGTCAGCCATCAAGGGGTAAAATGAGTGTTTCTTACTATGGTTAGCACCCCCAATGCCTGTGAAAATTCCAATATCTAGTGGCCTGTAAGTAGGATCTAGTCTTAGTTGCTAGGTTTGTTTTGCCTCATATAAAATGAGTATTTTCCAATTTTAATTTGTATTCACAAAGAGATTTGGATTCTTAGGGGTACTGTTATCCTGGTCTCTATTGACATCCATGTTTTCCTCTCCGAGCTGAATTGCATGCCAGGTAAACTTCCAGAACAAAACTGGAATCATACCAGGCACCAGTAACCCTTTTCTGATCTTTCTCCCCTTCCAGGTTACCCCTTTGCTTTGTTTTATCGACGTTACCTTTTCTACAAGGACAGCTACCTCATCCATCTCTTCCACACCTTTACAGGCCTCTCAATTGCTTATTTTAACTTTGGTAAGTGAGCTGCGATTAGAGAGGACATGGGGAGGAGCAGACAAATTCCCTTGAGAGAATTTGCTGGATATCGAAGTTAGGACACCCTGCTGCAAAATGGGTTGTTATGGACAGGACAAGCTCCATCCCTTTATGTACATCCTCTCCAAGATGGAAACATTTTGAGCATGGTCACCCCTGCCCAGCCCCATCAACAGACAGTCCCACTTGCATTTCTGCTCTTAGTAAATCTCACCCCTTCCTCCAAGACACATATTCTTTAAATTTCTATTTAGCAGGAAATATCCCTACACCAAAGAGTCCCCTTTATCTGTTCATGTTTAGAAGTTTCAGGAAGGGTGGGAATGCAAAAGAAACTAGCATGTGCTCCCTTCTCTGCAGGAAACCAGCTCTACCACTCCCTGCTATGTATTGTGCTTCAGTTCCTCATCCTTCGGTTGATGGGCCGCACCGTAACTGCCATCCTCACTACCTTTTGCTTGCAGATGGTAAATGTCTTTCCCTCGGTGAAAAGCCTTTAGTGATAGGACCAGGAGAAAGGAGAGATGAAAGAATCCTTTAGCTCACAGAGCAGGAAGGAAGAAATGGTAGAACAGAAAAATTAGTACTTCCCCATCTCCTAGGGCTACCTGCTTGCTGGATATTATTTCACAGCCACTGGCAACTATGATATCAAGTGGACAATGCCACATTGTGTTCTGACCTTGAAGCTGATTGGTGAGTGAGTCACTGCCCTCCCCTTTTATACCTAGGCCTCCCCTCCCCATCTGACCATAGATGTACTCCTGGCTACACTCAGTCCACAGGCCACATCCTCAGTGTCTTCTCCCTCTACACTACCCACCCCTTCTCTCTCTGCTCAGGTTTGGCTGTTGACTACTTTGATGGAGGGAAAGATCAGGTAAGTACCCACTCCTCCAGAGAGGTTAAGGATTTCCACCTGAGGGCATGAGAAAGGCTGTTGTCCCCCCAGGATAATCCAAGCACCAGGGCCAGAGCCTTGCCATCCTCCCCAGCCTGTGTGACCTCCATTTTAGATACTACTGAGCAGGGGTCAACAATTCTCATTTCCTGGGCCCCGGCCCTAGCACAAAGTCCAGAGAGCAGCTCCAGCAGCCATCACTGCTCAGCAGATTCCCATCCATGTGAAGCGACTTCTTCCTTCCGTGCATTCCCCTCAGAGGCTATTTGAAGGCTATTTGAATCGTCAGGGGGACACCAGGATGAGGACACTCAGACTAGCTCTTGGGGGCCGAGTCGAGGTGATCCTGAAGTATTCATTCTGTTCTCGACATAGAATACCTTGTCCTCTGAGCAACGGAAATATGCCATACGGGGTGTCCCCTCCCTGCTGGAAGTTGCTGGTTTCTCCTACTTCTATGGGGCCTTCTTGGTAGGGCCTCAGTTCTCAATGAACCACTACATGAAGCTGGTGCAGGGACAGCTGACCGACTTACCAGGGAAGATACCAAACAGGTAATTGCCCCTCTTGGTCACAACCTCTACCTACCTGTCTCACCCCCATACAAATGCACTTTGAAGTGGCTTTCCTGTGGGCCAGTGTGGCCATTCTCCAGGAAACCGACTCACAGGCCTGTGGTAACTGCTCGCTGCCAGTAGGGGGCTCTTTTCAGCTTACTTTGCTGCCAGCCATCTGTTCTTACCCTGTGGCACAAACATAAAAACTCACTTTTATGCCACAGCTTTGGGCCTGAATCAGTTGAGTTCCTGCCTCCAGAGCTTATTTTCTTATTTTAAAAGTATTGTTGAAAATACTTTTTTTCTTAAAGATACATTTATTTATGCATACAAGAACTGGGGTGTAGGCCAGAAGTAGGGGTTATGAGGATTCACCAGAGACAGTGGGGAGCAGAACATGCTGAGGGGAGTAGAGTGTGGGTCAGGAGAGGTCTGTTGCGTCATGTGGGTCACCTCCCTGGCTGGGGATCAGACTTGTGCTGTAGTGGCTGCAGATAGCTTCATAGTGCTGTGCTTTAACCCCTTGGGCCACCAGGGAGACCCTGTTGAGTATAGTTAAATGAATGTAAATATCATAATAGGAAATGTGAAGTTACCATTAGACTCCCTGTGCTGAACTCTGGCCCAGCCTGTGTTTGAGCATCAATTTAACCAGGACTGGAAGAAGCAGATAATTGTTCATTATCATTCTCCACTATGTTAGGTTTTCTAGTGTAGACAGAGAACTCTGTTGAAGCCTTGATCAGCAGCATCCCTCGGGGAGACCACCCTGTCTTTCCCTGTGCCTTGTGGGGCTCACATTCTCCATTCCTCATATCCAGCTACATAGCAACTGAGTGTGCACTTTGGGCCACAGAGCTACTCATTCCATTCCAAAGGGGGCATCTGCTCTAAAATGCTTCTCTCCGGGGCCCTCCCTGGTGGCGTAAGGGGTTAAAGTGCAAGCACTGCGTACTAGCTGAAGGCGCTTCAGCACAAGTTCAATCCCTGGCTAGGAAGCTGGCCCACATGGTGTGACAGACTTCTCCTGACCTGCCTTCTGCTCCCCACTCTGTCTCTGGTGAGTCCTCTCACCTCCTGCACCTCTGGCTTATACCCCAGTTCTGTCTGCACAAATAAATCTTTAAAAATAAATAAAATGCTGGCCCTCCCTGGTGGCGCAGTGGGTTAAAGCACTGTACTAAGAAGCTGAAACCACTTCCGCATGAGTTCGATTCCCACCTGCCCCGGAGGTGACCACATGGTGTGGCAGACCTCTCCTGACCCGCCCGCTGCTCCCCTCAGCAGTGTACTTCGTTGATCTGCCTGTTCTGCTCCCCACTCTGTATCTGGTGAAGTCTTTCGCCACCCCTGAGTCTCTGGCCTGTACCCCAGTTCTGTATGCACAAATAAATAAATCTTTAAAAAAATAAATAAATAAATAAAATGCTCCTCTCCATATTTTAAGGTTAGAGGGTGAAGAATGTCCTTCTGCCCGTTGTGACCCTACTTAATCCTTTCCAGCACCGTGCCTGCCCTCAAGCGCCTGAGTCTGGGCCTCATCTACCTGGTGGGTTACACCCTGCTCAGCCCGCACATCACAGAAGACTATCTGCTCACAGAAGACTACGCGGTGAGTGGCTACCACAGCAGAGAGCAAGTGCAGAGGAGGATCCCTGTGGAGAGCCAGGAAGTGCATCCTACCACCCACAGTGCATGTCAGTTTTGCTCTAGCTCTGAGAGTTGATGTCAGCAGGCCAGGACATGGTCATCAGCCAGCTGGGACCTTCGTGGGCACAGGGCTGTGCCAGGTGCACACTCTGCACCCCTCCCCTGCCCAGGAGCTGCTCTAGCCCGGGAGCCTAGCAGCTCCCCAGCCTGTTCTCACTGTAGACCGGGCTGCTGCTGGGGAACTCAGAACCCAGGTAGGGGAGGGCGAGCTTTGCCCCAGCCAGTACTTGCCCCCATACCCTGGCCAGGTCTCCTCACGTTGACTCTGAGTGTGCATGTGTACAGTCCCCCAAAGGGAAAACAGGCATAAACTAAGTCAAACAGAAATAAGCTTTTGGAGGATAACACCAATTAGGGATTGTGAGAGAGGAAGAAAAAGGTGGGTAAATCGGAACAAATGGGGCCAACAGTGTGAGGGCTGAAATCAGGCTTTCGACAGTGAGGCTCAGGCAGTCAGTGCATGCAGGTTAGTTTTTCTGTGCTGCACACCTGACACGTTATAATGTAGCGTTTCCTCCATTTTTAAAAACTGTCTTAATAAAAGTTCCCCAGGAGCAACTGTCCCAAATGCTCAGTGCTTTAGAAGAGTTAAGGATAGCGGCGTCTTTGGGACTTGGAAAGAAAAGGTGCTGAATGGCTGTTCACGGGGAAGCCTGGTCCCAGTGGCCGGTTTTTTTTTTTTTTTTTTTAAAAAGCCGTGAAGCAGGGAGGCAGCCACGTGTTGCAGAGCATGGAGGGGGATGTGCCTCACGGGCAGCTCTCTGAAGCACACGCTCTTTCTCCCCCAAGAACCACAGTTTTTGGTTCCGTTGCATGTACATGCTGGTCTGGGGCAAGTTTGTGCTGTACAAATACGTCACCTGTTGGCTGGTCACAGTGAGTAACGATGAAATGGGGTCCTATGTAGACAAGGAGGGTGGCGGGAGGAGGAAAGTGGCACAGTCTCGAGCTGTCCCCTCCCTCAGGAAGGAGTCTGCATTTTGACGGGGCTGGGCTTCAATGACTTTGATGAAAAGGGAAAGGCCCAGTGGGACGCCTGTGCTAACATGAAGGTGTGGCTCTTTGAAACCACCCCACGCTTCACTGGGACCATCGCCTCCTTCAACATCAACACCAATGCCTGGGTGGCCCGGTAAGCCGGGGGGTGGCAGGACCATGCCCAGCTCCTTCCTCTCACTGCTTTCCCGATTTAGGGGCAAGAATACAGTAGGTCACTTATCTCTACTTTTCCTGCTTTGGGGGAAATTTCTCGTCTGTTGCTCTCACGTTTACTCATTGCTGCCGTATTTGAAGAAGCAACTGTGTGTGCGTAATCCCAGCTCTGTCACTGCCCTGCTTATGTTCATCGGTCCCACCAGGGCATCCGCAGCCCGAGTTGTCTGCCCATCGTCACCCCTGCAGCGGCAGCATGCAGTAGTAATAGCTTCCCGTGATCACCCCGCTAAGCTGTAGGGCCGTTTTCTGACTCTGAAACCTGAGTCACCAAGTCCACTGCCCTCATCGCTGATGCTCCCACTTGTTCCGCACCCCAGTGGGAGCTAGAGACCTCCACTGCACTCCTTAGGGCCCTGACACAGAGGCAAGATGGAGGCGACAGGGTGAGGTACAAGAGCAGTCTGAGGCTCACCCTTAACCCAGCCCCTTTTCTCTAGTTACTTCTTCAAACGACTCAAGTTCCTCGGGAACAAAGAACTGTCCCAGGGTCTCTCCTTGCTCTTCTTGGCCCTCTGGCACGGCCTACACTCAGGGTACCTGGTCTGCTTCCAGATGGAGTTCCTCATCGTTATCGTGGAGAGACAGGTAGGCCTGCAGGGCGCTGGGTGAGGGAAAGGCGAGAAGAAACAAGACACCATGACCTCTCCCCTGCCCGCGCAGGCCTCCAGCCTCATTCGAGAGAGCCCCCTTCTGAGCAACCTGGCTTCCATCACTGTCCTCCAGCCCTTGTACTACTTGGTGCAGCAGACCATCCACTGGCTCTTCATGGGTTACTCCATGACCGCCTTCTGCCTCTTCACGTGGGACAAGTGGCTGAAGGCAAGTGAGGGCAGGAGACCAGGCACCTGGTGCAGGGGGCTGGTCCACGCCCTCCCTCTGGCCCTCCCTTTGCCTCAGTGGCCCCTCTCTCCCACAGGTGTATAAATCCGTCTATTTTGTCGGCCACATCCTCTTCTTGAGCCTCCTAATCCTATTGCCTTACGTTCGCAAAGCAATGGTGCCAAGAAAAGAGAAGTTAAAGCGAATGGAATAATCCATTTCCCTGGTGAGCAGACATCTAAGACCACGCTGCCAGGTCATGGCCATGATGAGGGGGTGGGACAGACAGCACTGAAGGTCGGGGGCAACCGCTAGCCTGGCTTCTGGGGAGCAGTGTGGAGCACTGACCAACGTGGGTGGCAGAGGCTGGGCTCCAGGAGTCACTCAGTGGCCTCACCGCGGGCTTTCTCCTGCAGGTGGCCTAGAGCAGGACTGGCGCAGGAACGACGTCTCCCCTTTCACAGCACTCCGCCAGAGACCATAGCAGCCAGGAGCGGGAAGACGTGGCACGCCCAGTGCCTCTCCTGCCAGCCAAGTCTTTGTTTGGGGCCAAAGGGGAAACTCTTGTGGGTGGAACAGAGGGGCCCCCGTTTGTCCCCTCTGGGCTCCCCCATGCACGTTGCCTTATCTCTCCCCCTCTAGCCAGGAATCTGTTGTGTTTTCTTCTGCCAATTTACTATGATTGTATATGTGCCGCTACCACCACCCCCCCTATGGGGGGGAGAGGAGGGGTACAAGGCCCTGCCTGCTCCACTTTTTCTACCTTGGGACTGTACCAGATAAAATCACTTCTGTTTGTTCAGTTTTTTCATTGCTAGCATTGCTGGCTGCTTTTTTTCCAACACAGTTCTCATGCTCGTCACTAATGAAATGAGCAGGGCCCTTTTCCTGTAGAATACTGAAATGAGCTCAGAAGTGAGCTGAGGCCTGTCTGCAAACCCCAGAACCAAACTGCAAACACTGTAACCCCATGTCATTCCCCGGAGACTTGAGTCACCACTCAATACCGCTAGATACTGCTGGGTTTAAGATCCCCAAAGGAAGAGTTTTGCAAGAACAGTATTTATAGGATGAGCAAACAGCAAACGTGCGGCCTGGCTTCCCAACCCCATAGTCTCGGTGCAGGAAGGTCACCTCCCAACCTTTGTTGGAGAACAGCCCCAAGGAGGCAACGTGAGCAGTCTCTATGTTTCAGAATACAGCTCTGTCAAATGACCCCCCAGACTTCTTCAAAAGCTGTTGTCACTTTTGCACAGGTAAGGGCCGCAGAAAGGGGATAGTTGCTGATGGACACCATCTTCTCCGTGTACTCCACCTTGACCTAGAAAGAACAGTTCTGTCAGCCCACTCTCGCTCAATAAGAGACTCAGGCCCTCCTCAGAATAGGAAAAACAGAACTGGTCTCTGAAGCCTGCACTAAGCTTCTGCTCAATGAATATGCGCGCTGAGCTGACCTTACCTGGCCGTGGGCAAAGGCCCCCACCACAAAAACAATAGGGTCACTGCTGGGCACCAACTCTCGCACATCACTGACAGCTGAGACGGAGAAAGAAGTGCCAATCTTCATGCATCCAACTGGAAAGTGATCTGATACAGGATTCTTGATTACCTGGAAGAAGAAAAGAATCAGCCCCAGGAACATTCTCAAATCCTACCTCCAACCAGCAGTTTTAATACCTCACCTTCAAGAGCTTCTGAGGGCCATCAGCTGCTCGAACACTAAGTTTGTGTAAAAGTTGAACTAGAGAGAGACCCAAAAAAAAAAAGTTTAGTGAACTCTGTTGTTCAGTCCAGTAATCTAAGCAGAAAACCCCTATGTCAGGGGGAGGGCTCCGGTGTTGTGCCAGCCATGCTGTGCTGGGAGATGTTGTGAACAAGCTGCCATCAGGCTCTATCTACCAGCTGCACTGGGAGGGCCTCGCTCTCGCCCTTTTCCCTCAGTCAGGAATCCCTGTTAAACCTGTACAAGCAAAGATAATGGCCAAGAGCCCTTCTGTAGCAAAAACTGAACCCCCACTACTAAAAAAAATTGCACATTTAATTTATCCCTTTTCCTCTCTATTTAAATACGAAGGCTCCTCACCCATGAGGCCACAGAAGCGGTCAAAGGTCCTGGGAATTCGAGTCTGAGGGTTCACTTCAATCAGCACATTCTTCTGTGTGTGGATGTAAACCTGTAGCAAGCCAGCACGGTTCAGGGGACTGTCCATCAGCATCAGTAAACTCTGAAGGAAGCAGAAAAGGCACAGTTAAAACCAGAAGTAGCTCGCAGCTGCCTCGGCTTCCCCACAAAGGCTCAAGGGGTATGGCGCTGTGCCTGGAGTCACCTGATGAGTGATGTCTGGTCTCACTTCCCCAGGGTCCCGTCCATTCTTTAATAATATAGATTTGTGCTTGTCACAGTTGAGTAGCTCATACGTCTTCCCGGCCTGAAGGACAGGGGACAAGATGGACAGCAACTTAAGCTTCTCTGACCTAGCTAAGCAGTCCCCATAGCAACATCTACAGAACCAGAAACACTACAGGTGGGAACCAGCGAGCCCTTGGGAGGATTACTATGGCCATATTTGCCCTCCTTTCCTTCCCTCGGCAGCTGGCACAGAGGGGAAAAGAAGACACAGCCTGTGATCTCTCATGATTAAAATGGGTTTAAATAAAACCTGGTAGCACAGGGGTTAAAGTGTCAGCACTATGAAGCTACTGCTAGCCATTGTGGCCTGAGTTCTATCCCAGGCCAGGGAGCTGACCCACCTGGAGCAGATCTCACCTGTCTTACCAGGTGCTCCCCTCAGCAGTGTATTTCAGTGGATCCGCCTGTTTCAGTAGGATCCCCTACTCTGTCTCTGGTGATTCCTCTCACCTACACCCCAGTTCTTGTATGCATAAATGATAAAAGGAAATATTTTAAATAAGTAAAACCTGTGGCTATTAGGCAAAGCAACTGAGAAATTCTGGAACAAGGCAGAAGTCAGGTTAGCAAACAAGGCTGCACAGGAGCATTATGTGTATACCGGGCAAAGGATGCTTATGAGAACATGCAATAAAGGAAGAGATGCAGGTGTGAACAGGAAGAGGTGTGAACATGTTGGCAGTGCAGGGGGTAGTCTAATCAGGAATGTTTCTCAGAAGTCAACAAGGATTGTTGCCAATTTTAAGATAAGCATATAAAAGGTATGGGTGAGATAAGAAGCCAAAATGTAAAGGAAATGATACTGGAAAAGTGCAAATAAACATTGAAGGGCCATGACTATATATGAAACTATAAACTGCAGAATCATCAGCTTCCAAACACAAAGAAGTAATTGTGGAATGTGAGACTATTATTCTAGCAAGTGTACAGCAGCTAGATTTTAAAGATCTACCTAGAATGAGTACCAACTAAAAGAAATAGTTGCAATTATTTGGAGTCCTAAGGAGGATTAATTAAGATGATCAACAAACCTAAAAGCATTAAATACAAATACAGGCTTTAAAGGAATTTTTACATATCAACAAAACACTGGTTTATGCCTGGCAACATATTTGAGACATGTTAACTCCCAAAAGTTTGGAGGAAGAGTGATTAAAAACTTCAGAATTAACAGCTGAATTAACATGACACAAGATGTTACTAGCTAAAATAACAAGACAGAGAGTAAGCAAAGAACTAAGACCCTTGGGCCATTAGTTTTCAAGAAAAAGAACTTATTACTAGAAGAATCCCATTTCCACCTTTTAGTACCAAGGTTTGGTTTTATAAGTTGAGGGTGTAAAGGTTGACAATGTAATTTTTCTGTTGGGGGTTGTGGTTAATAAGCTTGAAAACTACTAACTAGAAACTGCTGAGAATGAATACCATGTGTATTCATTTTCTGTAATAGGTACTGAAAGTCAAAGGAGGAGGTGGGTTCCCCCCCCCCTTTTTTTTTTTTTTTTTGGTTTTTTTTAGTTATTTATGCATACAAGAACTGGGGTGTAGGCCAGAGGTGCGGGGGCTGAGAGGATTCACCAGAGACAGTGGAGAGCAAAACAGGCAGATCTACTGAAATACACTACTGAGGAGTACTGAGGAGACAAGCAGGCTGGCCAGAAGAGCTCTGCCTGACATGTGGGTCAGCTCCCTAGTGGGGGATCCAATTCATGTCACATAGCTTTCTAGTAGAGGAAACAGTGAATGAATAATCACATGAACATTAAACTCAAGTCAATATAAATATGAAGGAAGGGTAAATGGTTTGTTTATTAAAGAATTGTAGCAAGAGAACCTGACTTATACCAGGAGGGGAGTCAGCTTATGAGGAAGTAACATTTAACCTAATTGAAAAACGAGCAGTATTACAGAGATTCAGTAACTTACATGAATAAACATGAAGTGGGAGTTAATGAGGCAAAAAGCTGAGTAACAGGTGCTTCCAGTTAAAGAGCATAAAGTGCAATGGCTTTTAAGGCGTAAGAGTGCTTAAAGAGCCTAAAGAACGCTAATGAGGCTGGAGTCTAGGGAATAAATGGTGAGAACAAGACCAGGTGAGGGTGGCCGAAATAAGAGGTACCAGCACAAAGGAAGCAAGAGATAACAGTACAAAAGATTTCAGCCAGCTATGAATTTTTCACCCTAGTAGAGTGATTGATGACATTCTGACTGCTATTCTTACACAACATGCTCTTGAAGCTTTAATTTGGCCATGATCTTTTCAACTCACTAGGTTACAAGTGATAAGATATTATTCTAAACCTTACATATCAATATATTTAATCCTCTCAACAGTGGTTGAAAGTAAAATGGAAAAGAATCACACCACACCACACCACACCACACCACACCACATGGAAATGTCCTACATACTAAGCACTTTCATTACAAACCCCTTCTGTGGTTCACTATGTACTAAACCACTGTTATGAGGACCAAAGTTATTTTCTCAAGTTCACATAAAGTAAGTGTAAAAACCAAGATTTAAATCCAGGTTTTCTAAATCAGTGCAATTTATTCTGAATTTACTCACTGAACAAGTTTGGCTCTAAAGAGTTAGAGTTATGAGAGAGAAGGAAAACACTGCATGATTTTTTAAAATAGGGAACTGCTGGGTTTAAAATAGGGAACTGCTAGATAAAACATTAAATGAAAACCTGAACAGTTTTGAAGAAAGATATAAAAAGCTGATAGCAGACACCCTTTAACTAAAATAGGAACGTTCTCAGCAATTAAAGAGTGGACAGAGACTACAGTAACCTACTAGTTTGTCCTTTACTCAGTAACTTGTCTTGGGATGTAGAAGGACGCACGGACGAACCTCTCCGCCCCTTAGATTACCTCCACAGAATCTTGGGTAAATCAACTGAAAACAAGGATGTGACGAGTGTCACAGGATTCAAGAAGGGAGAAAAGCACTGCCAACTAACTCAAGGTTGCTCCAAAAGCAACCTTGATTTTCTCCATCCACACTAGTCCGATAGCCGCATGCCAAGTGGTCCCATCCTCTGTGGAGCTACAAAACCATCGCTTTGCCCCCAGACTACCTTGACTGTTTCCAGGCTAGCCCCTTCCAGCACCACAATGAGCCTTCGGCCTCCGATCTTGCTTCCCGCCACGAATCGAGGTCGCTTCGGTGCCACAGCATCCCAGTCCTGTTCTTGGTCCGCGGCGCGCCGCTCACGAGGTTGGAATTCACCACTGGGCGCAGCCATGTTGCAACCGGACCGGAAGTTGCTCTACACTTAAATTAGAACCTCGCGCTCGCTCTCTTCCCAGCCTTACTTCTGGCTGCCATCTTGAGAGCGGGCACTTGAAAAGAGCGCTGGCTTGGCGCCTGACGCTTCCGAAGCCATTGCGGGAGGCAGAGTTCCAGACAGAGGCGGGACTTCCGGGTGCGTGCTTCCTGTGCGCGAGGCTCGGGGCCGCAGTGGGCGGGAGCGCGGAGGGTTCAGATGGGAGTGCACTTCCGGTGCCCTTTCTCCCGCAAGCACCCGGGCCCGGACCCTCGTGCGACGGGTGTGATCCCGAAGCTGGAGTGGGGCTGAGGTGGGCCGGCACCCCCTTCTGACCTCTGGTGCCGCCGGCCCCAGGATCGGACATGGCCCAGAACTTGAAGGACTTAGCGGGACGGCTGCCCTCCGGGCCCCGGGGCATGGGCACGGCGCTGAAGCTGCTGCTGGGTGCCGGCGCCGTGGCCTACGGCGTCCGCGAGTCGGTATTCACCGGTGAGCTACCTCCGCCCGCTCTCCGGATTTCTCACGTCCTTCCCCAGGCCCCCTGCCCTGTCCCGCCAGGTTCCCGCGCTCCCTTAGTCCCTCACCCTCCCCACCAGAACCTAGCACGTACTCGGCACGGTAGCCTGACCTGATCCCCACACCTCTTCCGACAGTGGAAGGCGGGCACAGAGCCATTTTCTTTAATCGGATCGGTGGAGTGCAGCAGGACACCATCCTGGCCGAGGGCCTTCACTTCAGGTAATGGCGGGCAGAGCGGACTGACCCTGACCCCTTCACCCTTGGACGCTCACCAGCCAATGACTTTATAGGGGGATTTGCAGTGATACAGCCCTGCTCTTTTCCCACTCCATCGCCCACGACTGTGAGTGCTGCCCCGAACTGTAGCAGCATGTAAAGTTGACCCAAGGGAGAAGAGACTCACCCCTTGTCCTTGTTTATTTGGAAGAGCAGGCCAAGAAACACGTGGCAAGAGCAAAACTAGTGAAACTACAGTCTGTTAATACCTGTCTCTGTTCCCTTCCCTCCAGGATCCCCTGGTTCCAGTACCCTATCATCTATGACATTCGGGCCAGACCCCGAAAAATTTCTTCCCCCACAGGCTCCAAAGGTAGGTTTGGGTCCTTGGCTGTTGCAAGTAAATTAAGGGAGCCTGGCCAGGGACCCTAGGAAAATGTGTTGGGGCACTAATGTGAGTGTACGTTTTTACTGACTATTCTTCCCCCCCCCCCATTGTAGACTCAGTGAGAGCATCCATTACTGTATTTGTCTGCCTCGCTGCCTAGATCAGAACCTTGTTTGAAATGTTTTTCCGAATTCCTCAAGTCATTACATCCACTGTATGCCCTGTCCAGAGGAACATGGCCCCACCCTTCACTTGTGCACCTGTTCCCTCCTAGAAGCTGTGCCTTTGAAACTCCCAGACCCCTTACTCATGCACACACAGACACTACACTGAGGCAAGTATTTCACCTGTCATGTACTTTTTGTACAGTTTTTCATGCCACAGTCACTCACTGTCTAAACCCTAGACCCTGGGAAAAGATTCATAAAACTCAATCCTTATTCTCAGTTCTTACAGTCTAGTAAGAGGCAGGTGACTATGGCATGGCACAACATCGCCCTCACAGAGGTTGCACAAAGCGCAGTGGCAGAAAGAGGGATTAGCTTAACTGATGGAGTGGTAGGTAGAGAAAACTTCCCAGTGGATGAGAGTGCACGTGGCCTTTGCCAGGTCACATCTTGTCACTCTGATTACTCCTTTCCGCACAGGGATGCCAGACTGCGTACGGTTGCATTCGGCATGGAGGAAAGCACAAGAGAAAGAAAATGCTTGGGGAAGGGTGTTGGGTTGGAGCTAGTTGAGGCTCCCCAGCCTCGACCAGCCACTACAGACTTCTGTCTTAGACTTGCAGATGGTGAACATCTCCTTGCGTGTGCTCTCTCGACCTAATGCCATGGAGCTTCCCAGCATGTACCAGCGCCTAGGACTCGACTACGAAGAGCGAGTGCTGCCGTCCATTGTCAACGAGGTGCTCAAGAGTGTGGTGGCCAAGTTCAATGCCTCCCAGTTGATCACCCAGCGGGCCCAGGTCTGACTCTAGCTCCCATCTCCATGATAGCATTTTCCTTCCAAGACCAAGATTCTGGGCATTAGGAAAGGCAGCTTGGTAGAAAAGACTTGTGAGCCTGGTTCCACTCCCACCTAGAAGCTATTCTAATGACTGCTGTGGAAACAGAGCCAAGACAGGGATCTGGGGCAGTTGGTGTGCAGGAGCAGAGGAGAAAACCGTATCAGAGTCTAGGGTGCTTGTTAGAGCGGAAGGTGAGTGAGTGTCGCACTGTAGGGTGTTCACGTCTCCCCTCTGCCTGTCCCGTCAATCAGATGAGAAGATCGGACCAAGTCCTTTCCAACCAGGTGCCCCGCGAGCCCCTAAGGAGATTTGGTTTAGTTTAAGGAAAATGGTTTTTCACCATTTTCAGGAGAGCTGGTATTCAGAAGACACAGCAATGCCTTCCTATGGATCTTCAGTCCCCTCACTGCCAATCCCTTCCCCTCACGTGTCCCCAGGTGTCCCTCTTGATCCGAAGGGAACTGACAGAGCGAGCCAAGGACTTCAGCCTCATCCTGGATGATGTGGCCATTACAGAGCTGAGCTTCAGCCGAGAGTACACAGCTGCTGTGGAAGCCAAGCAAGTGGGTGAGTTACCAGAGCAGAGGGGCGGGGGTGTCTTGAGGATGCGGGAGGGTCAGGTTCTTGGCCCCGCACACCTGTGACCCTCTGCTCCTCCTCCCCACCCCAGCCCAGCAGGAGGCCCAGCGGGCCCAGTTTTTGGTAGAAAAAGCAAAGCAGGAGCAGCGGCAGAAGATTGTGCAGGCCGAGGGTGAAGCCGAGGCTGCCAAGATGATATCCTTCTGCTGGAGAGTCCTCAGAGCGTCTTGCTTCCCTCAGCGGGCCGACTGATGAGACTAAGGCGAATGCGACTTTGTGCTCCGGTCCCGCGCCCTAGGCGGTAGCGGTTTCAAGTGGCATCTGAAATCTTAGTGGGGTACCTGAGACCTGGCTCCTCGCTGTAAGGCAGAGCGATAGCACAGTGGCCTTGCCTTCGTTTTGCTGCTGCCCCCAGTTCCTGGCAGCTGCCCGCAGGGGGGCCCACAGACGGGGACCAAACTAGGACCGAGCACAAATCCTCTGAGCGCAACCTTGGATCTGACAGCCCAGAGAGGGTGTTGAGGGGAGTAGAGAAGATGGAGTTAGGGATGGAAACCCAGCCTTGTTTAAGCCCTTAACCCCACCTTCCCACCTGGGAGAGGCATTGAGCAAGAACCCAGGTTACATCAAGCTGCGCAAGATCCGGGCAGCCCAGAACATCTCCAAGACGGTGAGTAGGGGGCCCGGACTCTTGAAGGCTGCCTTTCGGGACTTGTTTTCAGTTCAAGCATCTTAGAGTAAGGAACTAGACTGAGAGTGACTTCTCCGTCCCTCGGACGCCCCCTAACCTGTCGGTGCCTAGCGTGAGCCTAGCATGTCACAGTTGTGCACTACTCGACCTCCCATGAGTAACCTCGTCTCATCCCTACATCTCCGCTCCGCACCCACATGGCTTCCGCCAGTGATCAGTGAATTGCAGGGTTAGTGTGGTCCATGGGTTCTTTGTTTGATGGTGAGCGTCTCTGCTTTCCTGCCCCGCAGATCGCCACCTCACAGAACCGAATCTATCTCACCGCTGACAACCTTGTGCTCAACCTGCAGGATGAAAGCTTCACCCGGTGAGAGCCGTGACCTGCACGGCAAGGTGTTGGGAAGGCTGTAGCAGCCCAGTGGGCCTTTGGGCTGCTTGTTCATGCGACCCTTAGAAGACTCCACTTGGCTGAACCAAAGTTAGAAACGTGGGAGGTTGTCTCTTACTATCTTGCATCTTGTATGATTGATTTTATGAGATCAAATAGGATTTTTCACGTGGAAGGTAATCGTAAAGTCCTGTTTAACTGGAAAGCAGTGAGGGTTATTGTTCTTCCTGGAGAGCCCTAAGTCTGCTGCTGAGCATGGAAGGGTTTGGAAGGAGGCTAGGACACAGTGCCAGCAGTCTCTTTCCAGAGCCTGAGGTTCCTGGCTGCCAGCCCTTTGTCTTTTTCTCTGGGGAGCAGAGGAGGGTTTAGAGCTGGGTGGGGCCTGAAACTGCCAAGTCACATGTGTATTTCTCTTCTCTCCCATTTCCTGTTCATCTGGTGATCTGGTATCCACAGGGGAAGGTAAGTTGTTGACACAGCCTTGTTCCTTTGTGGCCCTGCAGCTCTTCCGTGGGTACCTGCCTCCCCCAACGTACCTTTTCCACACATGCACCTTTGGTCTGGGGAGAGCGAGTGGCATGGGGTGCTCTGCCTCTTACATATGTCCCCTAACAGTTTCATCCATCTTATTTCTGCAGTGACAGCCTCATCAAGGGTAAGAAATGAGCCCGGGTGACCAAGAACTCTACCCTCAGAGAGCAAGTGGATTTGTTTCTCCCCTGGTTTTCGAGGAACCAGCCCCCACTCCCCTGTATCATGTGATGGTCCCCTCTGCACCTGACCTCCGGGCCCACGGATGAATGAGAAGACCTGACCCGTTTTCAGGGGAACGACTTTCCTCCTTGTGTGGCCAGGGTTGTTGGGACAGTGTGATTTCTAAATGATTTCCTATAGTGTTTGGTGCCTCCCAAAATTGGGAGGCGATAACCACCATCCCAGGAATTCTCAATAAATTTTTATTACTTAAGCTGGAGTCAAGGCTTTGTGTATGGGGGGGGGGGAAGGAGGGCGCATGCGCACCTCACACAGCCCGCCCCGTTACCTGCCAGCAGGGGGCGTGAGGCCTCTACGCAGGGCAGTTAAGGAAGCACAGGGCCTGACCCCGGCAGCCCAGCCTAGTGGTATCCCATGCTGGGAGCTGCCTGTCCAGCTGCACTCTGCCACGCCCTCCATTTCCACCACAGCACCCTGCCTATTTACCAACATCTCCTTTTTAAGACTGAAGCGGCTGTGGCTTTGCTGAGCTAGACCAAAAAATCTGATGACCCACCAGGAGCTGCTTCTTCCTTGGTAACAGTTCATGTGGCTGTGGAGACCCATTTGTGCACATGAGAAGCCCAGCGGAGGGGTGCTGGCTGCTGCGAGCTACCCAGTCCCTAGACGCGAGCTCTGCCCTTGGAGGCGGGCCCTTCACACCAGAGCAGGTGTCTGCTCAGCCTTCCCAAGCCTGCCTGCCGAATTGCAAGCTCTGGGCGGGGGGAGCCACTGCTTGCACCTGTGTGCCGCCATGGCCCCTCATTGTCCCTGTCCGTATGAGAGGACATTTAGATGCCACTGGGCACAACAAAGTGTGAAGAGGAAGTAGAAAATGTGTGGGAGGGGGAAAGGGGGGATTTAGAGGTTTAGAGGGTCTGGGTTCTTCAGTCGCTTTGATTTTGAAGGAGGGAGGTTCATTTCCCCCCCACACCCCAGACATCGCCCCCCCACCCCCCACCCCATCCCACCCCCCGATCGTATAGCAAACCCACCCCAGAGTTTTCCAGCCAAAGATGAGATTGACAGACAAAAGAAAGGTCAAGTGACCTGAATCAGCCTGCCGAGTGAGTGTCTTTATTTCGAACATTCCCCAGGCGGGAAGGAAACAAGCACCTGGGGAAGGAGCAGGTTTCCAAATCCTGCCCCAGCTCTAGAGGCAGCCATTTTGTTTCCTCCCTATCTAGCCCTTTTCTTAGTGATTTACCTCCCCATCCAGAGGTCTAAAGGTGAGTTGGTGGTGGTCAGAAGGCCACCACAATCTTCAGGGCTTCCTGAAGGTCACTGTTGAAGGAACCAACCCGGGAGCCATCTTTACCAGACAGTGTTAGGAGCTTTACAATTAGACCATCCAACACTGTTCTGGAAGATGGACCCAGAGTCGGCCAACGTGCAGCCCCAGGCTAGAGCTGACCAGTTGCTACACAGACTCTGGCCACAGGCCAGATGAGGCTGCTTGAGAACGCTCGAGTCAATCCCACAAACTCAAGGTCGGCTGAGGGTGCTGGATCCACCAGATGACAAATCACACTGGCTGGGGGAGGGGCTCGAGCCATTGTGTCCCTCCGGTGGGCAACCAGCCAATGAAGAGCCAACTCTGGCCGCACCTTTCATTCCCCTTAAGACGAAGGGGCTTCCAGGGTACTCAGGGAGGTTCCGGAGTGGGGATTACAGCCAGTGGGGCGCGGGGGGCCTAAGGAGATGAATGGCGCTGACACTGGGATGGGGGCCTCCATCATTACCCGGCAGTATTAGAGACTCCCAACCAGCACCCAAACACTGCTGGGTAAGACGGGGTCCCCCACCCAATCCGCTCACCTCCAGGACTGGAAGGCCTAGGCCTAGGCTCCCAGTGGAGAGGCTGCAGAACCTGGTTCCCATCCCCCCACCTCCAGCCTCCCTGGGGACACTTCCGGGTGAGCCCGAAGCCGCCACCAGCCCCACCCAGAGTTGCAGATATCGATTGAGCCCCAGGCCAGACTAAGGGAACCCCCTGCCCCTCCACGCTCCACCTCTAAGCCTCTTGCCTGCCACCCCAGAGCCTGCCCCTGCCCCACACACCAACTCACCCGCCTCCATCCACCTCTGCAGGCCCTGCTCAGCCCCAGGACCCTTCTCCTGATGACTTTTACCTGTCACCCAGCCGCCTGCCCCCTGAGAGTGAGTGCAGAGGACAGCAAGGGGGCTCAGGGCCTGCGTTCCGAGGCCTAGGGCCCGCCTCGGTCCGCTCTTCCTCCTTCCTTCTGCCGCTGCTGCCGCGGCCGGCAGGGCAACGCAGACTCCTCACCTGGGCCCCGCCCGCCGCCCCTGCGCACAGGTGTGTCCTCCTGCCATAGGCTGCCCCCCCACTGCCTTAACCCCTTCCCTCCCAGCGCCAGCAGCAGGCGCCTCCTCTGCCTCCTCTGAGGCCTGCTCACCCCACTAGGCCTCCCACCCTTTCATGGGGTCTCCGCTCGGGGTCCAGCCTCCTGTACATCTAGGGCCTAGACGGGAATGTAGTCTCCAGAGGGCCCATGGGATGGGCTGTCTTTGGGCCCTTTGGCCTTCTTCTTGGGACTGCTCCCCACTTCAGTTCCTGCCTCTGCCCTCCCTCCGCCCCTTCCTCAGTGGCCTCAGACCCTGTACCTGGGCAGTGCAAAAAGGCCAAAAACCCTGAGGTCAGCAAGGGGTCAGCTCAGTAGAGATGAGGTTTGTCCAGTCCCAATGCCAGGCCTGTGCTGGCTGGGCATCCCTGCTTTGGAGGTTCCCCATTCTCACTCCAAATGTTAGGGTACTTACCCCTGCCCAGAGGCCCACACTGGCAGGAGCATCAGCCCTGGCCCTGCCCATTAAAGGAGGAAGCTGCTCTCCCTCAGCCCCCAGAAGTCCTGCTTGGGTTACACCCAGCTTCCCCCTCACCACCTTGTCGGCTCTCCAGAAGGACCCAGCAGGCCTTGGGGCAGAGCTGCTCCAGGACCCAGCTCACAACCCAGTCCAGGTCCCAGCCCCAGGGCGGTTAGCTCCAGGGCGGTTATTAGAGGGGGCGGGGCAGACCTGCCTTCTTTTGTGCAGCTCAAGCTGGAGTAGAAAGGGCGTTGCTGGGAGAGGGGCCCTGAGGCCCACAGGTGATGCCCCACCCACCCACCCCCTGGAGGGCCTTAGCTCCAGGAGCTATTGTGCTGGTTGCCCAATCTGCCTAAGCTCAGCCCGCCCTCTCTCACCTCCTTTGTTTGCATCCTTAATACCTGTCTGTACTTACTTTTGTGGCTGTTTCTGGGTCTGTCTCCTCTACCAGCTTCCTAAGTTCCTGGAACCTGCTGCTTGCTACGTGCCCCCATCACTGCCCCAGTGCCTGCCACACAGCCCCCCCACACCCCCACCCCCATGAAGAAAGCTTGCCAAGCAGGTGGAAGCCAGATCCAAGACCCTCCACCTGCTCCAGCCCCTCCGGCAGGAGGCAGCCAGTTCTCCCTAAGCAGGAAGACCTCTCACTGGCCTAACTCACCCGGAGGCTGGCACTTAAATCAAGATAGAGCCTTCACACAAATAAGGAATCACACAGTGCGCTCTGGACACAGGAGAAGGAAGAAGGGTCCAAAAAATAAATAAAATGTGACCGTGGTTGTGAGCTCAGCAAAGCAAAGCGAGGAGCAGGGCACTCCCACGGCCCTGGGAGCAGAGAGCAGAGGGGATGCCCGGGCCCCTCTGCTAGTGTGGTGCAGGCCTGTGTATATTTTCTTGGACCTAGATATACGCACCAGCAGGATATGGTTGTGTTCCCAGCAAGGTGAACCCTCTCTATGCCTCTCTAGTGTGAGGACTATGGGACTCCAGCCTGAATGCAAATCTTCACTATTCAATGTCTTGTGACCTTGAGCATGTTATTTAATCTCAATGTCCCCCACCACAGAATGGAAATGAGACAAGTATCTGGATTGAATTAACATGGGTAATCTTTTAAACAGTGCCTGACACATGCCCAGCGTGTAGTGAACTACCATGACTACCGCCATCAACGGTCTCAACAACCACCCTTTCCAGGTCACCCTCCACTTTAAAGATTTATTTATTTATGCATACAAGAACTGGGGTACAGGCCAGAGGTGTGAGGGATTGGAGGGTTCACCAGAGACAGAGTGGGGAGCAGAACAGGCAGACGGACTGAAACACACTGCTGAGGGGAGCAGTGGGCAGGAGAGGTCTGCCGCGCCATGTGAGTCATCTCCCTGGCCAGTGGCTGCAGTCCCTGTGTGGCTGCAGGGGCTGTGGATAGCTTCGAAGTGCTGTACTTTAACCTGTTGCGCCAAGAAGGAGGGCCCCACCCGAGGGCCCCACCCTCTGCTTTAAAGGAGAGACTGTGGAGCTGGCCCCCAGTCACATGCCAGGTTGTGAAGCTGAGACAAGAATGAGGTAGGCAGGTGGGGGCTGAGCTTTTATATCCCCACAACCAATCCCAGCCAGCCTCCGCCTCCATCGTCCTCCAGCCCTCCCCAGGTAGGCACACAGAGTTAGAGACCCACACAAGGTGATCCTAGGGCTTTATTTACAAGAGTCGAAGAGCCTGGCCCAGGGGCTGGGTCTTGCTGGGTTATATACAGGGTCAGGGAGGGGAGGTGGGCTCACACTTTTAAATTACAATAGACTGGGGTGGATCCTGGGTCAGGCTGCCGGTCTTCCACACAGGCCTCTGCAGAGCCACAGAGCTGCAGAGAGAAGGGAGGAAGGGGCTGGCTGTAACCTGGGGAGGGAGGCGGCGCTGTGCACAGAGCGTCCAGGGCACGGGGGCTGTACCGTGACTCCTCGGCCTGTCCGCCTCATTTCCTCTTCAGGGAACCTTTGCTCTTCTCTTTGTCTGCAGACCTCTGCTTTTTCACCTTCTCTTCCTTCTTGTTCTTGCTGTGCAGGTTCTCATACAGCTCCTCCTTATGCCTGCAAGGAGTGCAGATCAGGGGACAGGGTGGGGTGACCCAGGATCAGCAGCCCCTCAGAGGCCAGAACAAGGACACCTGGCCTGTGCTTCCACGTGACTGAAACCTCTGTGGGAGCAGAGGTGAGGTGACGTCTCACACGTTAGTGCCTATGTAGGGGGCCCTCAGGTGCTAAGAACCAAGCTCTAACTTGAACCTCCAGGACAGTCACCCTCATCCACTCTGGAAAGTGGAGGTCAGGCTGGGTAGGTGCTGGGAGGTGGCGGGGGGCTCACTCACCTAGAGGAGGTGCGGGAAGCCTTGGCATGGGCATTCTTCATGGCTGGAGGGTAGGTGATGTTCCCATACTCCGACTCCCGGACTTTCTGGGTCTGCAGGCAGAGGTGTAATGGGACGACAGTGTCCGAGAAGGGCCAGGGGATGCCCACTGCCCCCGCAGCCCGAGGGGCCTCACACACACCTGCATGACCTCCAGCTTCTTCTTGGTAGTTTCAATGAACTGGGCAATGGCCACGTAGATGAACTTGTACTGTGCCTCCGTCTGCACCATGCCAGAGCGCTGTGCCCGCACCATCTGGATGGTCTTCTGGATGTCAATGTCACAGTCCAGCCCTAGACAGGGTGGCAGCTGGACTTCAGGCCCAGGCAGAGGGGGACACCAGGGGCTACCCACCTACCTGCCCACCTGCACCCTGCAGGGACCTCTCACCCTTGGTGGAGATGCTCTCCATCAGCATGTCGATGACAATGATGGTGCCAGTGCGGCCAATGCCCGCGCTAGGGGAAGAAGAGGTGCCATCAGCGGCCTCATAACACCTGAGAGGGGGCCCCCCCCGTGCACAACTCCCACACAGGGCAGAGATACCAAAGATCCAGAGCAATGAGAGTGGCCCAGGACACTGAGCAGGCAAGCAAGGGACAGACAGCCCGGCCCCCAGCCCTGCTGCTACTCAGTCAAGGGATTTCAGAGGAAGAGCTTTGAGAGCTCAGATGCGGCCAGCATTCTCCTTCCACTTCTTGTTCTGATTCCCCCTTCCTGGCTGATGGCTGGTGCCCCGCCTCCCCCGCAACCCCAAGCCCAGAACCCCTGTCTCAGCCCCATACCGCTTGCTCCCCAGGCAGCCTGGGCCCTCTGGGCCCTCCCCACACCCAGAGCCTCAACTGGGCCGTGCTCCACTCCCTTAGGTATTTGGGCTGGACCCTGGCAGCAGAGAAGGGCAGTCCTTGAGCCAGCAGCATGTGAGGGGCACCAGGGCCAGGAGATTGGGCCAGCCAGGCAGTAGGAGACTCCCCTCTTCCTCCCCTCTGGAACCTCAGTCCTTGACCAGCAGACCCCAGCCTTGCCCCCTGGCCAGGCCTGTCCATCAGGCCGATGCCCTAAGTTACACTCACTGTCTAATTTCAAACCCAGATTGTCAAAAATAACCCCCCTCACCCACTTCCTTCCTGTAACGTCTAAATAAAGGCCATGGGGATTTCAAGAAGGGGGGGGGTACCAAGAGGAGGGTCGTTCTTGAAGCTGGCCCTGGAGGTCAGAGTAGAGGCCTTTCAGGGTCCAGGCCCCCAGGTCTAGCCCCTCAGCCAGGCCCAGGAGTCTAACAGTTGGTGGTGGGAAGAAGGAAGTCAGGGGCCTCACAGGCCTGGGGTCACATGGAGGGAGCCCAAAAGGAAGAAGACAAAGCAGTTTCCCATTTCCTCCTCCCCTGCCTAATGTGAGCTCGTGAACCATTAACAGTGCCCATTTCTGGAGGATTCACTGTGTTCCAATGATAAGGTCCATTTCATCTTCACAATGACCCTATGAGAGCCTGACTTTTAGTAGAGTAATCTGAGGGTCAGAGAAGTTAAGGAATTTGTTCAAGGTCACACAGTCTATCAGTGGAGGGGCTTGTATAGACCCTGAGGCCTTGGGACCCTGCATCCTAGCCTCCCATCTACCCAGGTCAGCAGCACAAGGCCAATCCAGACTGTAGCCCTCAGACCTGAAGAGACCCCTACTTCCCTAGCTGACACCCCACCTCACCACCTGGGGTCTCCTGATTATGAATACAGGGCTTCTAAAGCCACTCCTCAACCCCCACCCTGGGGCCACCCTAGGGGGCAGTAGCTGGGAAGGGCGAGCAGTAGCCTAAGCAACAGCCAACACCTCCCTCCCACAGCTATAGAAGGATAAAGAGAAGCTTCTCTAACCCCCTGTGGGAGGTCTGGGGGTGGGGGGGTGTGCAGAGAACAAACAGGAGGCGTAGGTCCATGTGGCAGACAGGGGTGACCAGGCCCTCGGGCAATGTGAGCTCCTGTCCAGGCACTCACAGGATTGGGGTGGGGGGCGGGAATGGCAGTTGCTGGACCAGTTTCCTCATCAGTGTCTGGCAGGGTTGGACTAGACAGTACACCCCGGGGAGCCCCAGGCACAGCTTCCAACAGGGACTGGTTGAAGCTCCCCTGGATGTGCAGCCTTCAGGGAACCCAGAAGAGATTGGGGGGCAGGTGCCATTAAAGGAATTACCACGCAAACTGCCTACGACAGTGTCTGGGCCCTCGTATTTACTGGCCTGCCGCTGATTGTATTATTGCTAGTGTGGTTTGTCTCCTGTCCTCACCTGCAATGCACGACGATGGGCCCTGCGTGGGGCAGGCTGTCTTGCCGCTGGTTGATCTGGTCCAGGAAGCTGAGGACGCCCCCAGGCTCACTGGGGACTCCATGGTCAGGCCAGCTCAGGTACTGGTAGTGCCAGATCTCCCGAACCAGGTCCCCCTGGGCCAGGGACACAATGTCAGGGCCCCCCGCTACCCCATATGTCACCCCACCCCACCCACCCTACAAGGCAGGGTGGAGACACTCACATCATTCAGCGGGGAGACCTGTAAGGTGCGGAGTTTGTACTCGGCTGCGTCGTGTTCTCCACAGCTGGTTACAGCATAGGATCCGTAAGCACGCTGAGTGCCTACCTCTGGCCAGTAAGGGACACATTTGTTCTGGAAAGGGGAAGGTCGAGGAGAGGGATGAGGCACGGAGCAGAGTACGGGCCATTTTAGGGCCTGCTCTAGGGCTGGAGTCTTTTCTGTTGGCTGAATAAACTGGCCAGGCTGGGGAGACCTGGGATCTGGTTTTAGCTCAGTGTCCCACCAGCAGTGAGACCTACCCAGCTACTCAACAAACATCAACTAGTGTAGGCATTGTACCTAAAGCGAACTGGGAAGAGGGGTAAACAATTAAGTCTGTGCCCCCATGTCTCCAGGAGCCCACAGAAAGATGAGGAAACAGGACAGTAGCGGCTGCCCAGGAGGGTGGTGGAGGAAGGGCACATTCTCCCTGTAGGTTATGGAGGAAATCAGAGGCGGCTTCATGATGGAGGGAGCACTGCGCTGGGTCTTCAGAAAGGAGGAGTCTGTCCGGCATAGATAGTACAGAGAAAGGAAGTCACGGGGGGTTGTGGGGGGGGGCAGGCGGGTGGCGGCAGTGGAGTAAGTTCCTTCAAAGGTGTGGGGACATGAAGGAGCTGCTCTGGGGGGCACTGAGGACCTCAAAGCAACCAGCAGGCCTGGAGAGGAAGGCTTCAGAGAGAGCCTTCATCTGGAAGACTAGTGGGGGACACTGAAGGGTCTGCAGAGAGGGGCAGCCTGAAGGCAGGGAGGGGCAGACTCCAGAGGGACCGAGGAGGCAAAGGGCCAGGAAGAGCTGCTGCCTGGATAGGCCAGCTGAGGGGAATGTTTGCTTCAGGAGCCTCCAAGAAGAAGGCCTACTTAAAAAGGGTCTGGAGCCCCAAAAGGGGCCCAAGGAAGGAAGCAGGGGCCTGGGAGTCCGTGTGTAGCTAGGGCTTCGTGTCTGTGCCTCAGTTTCCCAGCAAAGGTTGACCCTTACCCTAGGTGCCTGTCTGCCCTGGCATCCAAGTTCCTTTGGCCTCATAGTGGTGGACAAACACTGAGGGGCGGGGGGCAGGGGGAGGGGGGGAGAGGTTGCAGCACAGCCCTACCCGGCCTTTCTCCACCTCCCTGGTGGTCATGACGATGACACGGGTGTTTTCCTGCCAGATCATCTGCCAGAAGTCATTGACAGTGGCATCCAGGCAGCCCTGGCTGGCGATGTAGGTCTTAGCGTTTTCATCAGGGCCTAGCAGCTGATTCTAGGTATAAATGTAGGGATGCAGGACAGGAATGTGAGCCCCTTGGCCCCCGTCACCCTCATCCCCCAAGTCAGTAGCTTTAACTCTGCCCACGTGCTATGTCTGTGGACCTAATGTCCCAGGAGTTGGGGAATCCCCAGGGCCTGGCCTCTCTCCCCGTGCAACCAGCAGGCACCACCGACCTTGACGTAGTTGGCATTGATATAGTCGGACCCGGGAATGTTACTGTCTCGTCCCTGCAGGATTACTCGGCTGTGGTCGACTGGGAGTGAGCAGAGAGAAGGTCCAGGGTCAAACGGGAGCACCCCACTCCTGGGTCAGCCCCTCCCTGAGCTTAAAGGCCAATCTGTCTGAGAAGCCACGAGGCTCGAGCACTGTGGGCAGCAGCGGGGGGACCTGTTTGGGGTATGTGCTGGGAGAGGATTCAGAGGGAGGAGGGATGGGGCCCTGGACAGAAGTAGCAGAGACTTTTGGGAGGAGGAGAGCCTCAGTCAAGTGGGATAAACTGGGGCAGAGATCCCCAAAATTGTGGGAAGGTGGGCCAGGGAAGAAGAGTCTCAAGGAAGACACTTACAGGGGAGAATGTTCTTGTAACGGTTCTTGCTTTTGTTCTCTGGCCTCTGGCCTTCCAGCCGCTGGTGCAAGTTCTTCACCTCCTGCTTCTGAAGACTCTGAGGGGTGAAAGGAGAAGATGGCGCACTGAACCCCTCCCAAGATTACACGGGCCAGATCTGTATGCTTGGTGGGTAGCGAGGAACCGTCCTGCTCGAACACAGCACACACACCTCAAACTCTTCCCAAAATCCGGCCTTGGCCGTCTCCTCTGATTCCTGCTTCTTGTTCAGTTCCAAGACCCGGTTCTCAATGTCAGCCGCATTCACCCGCGTGGCATAGTACGGCTGGGGTGGGGGAGGGTGAGAAGTCAGCCACGTAGCAATCTCAGAGAGCTCCCGAACGGGGACAGCGCAGAATGGGGAGGCTACCAGGCCCACCCTTCACCTGCCGCAGGTAGACGAAGGCGCCTGAGGCCTCCTCAATCCCCGTTTTTTTGAAATGTTCCACCAGGTCTGTGAGGCTGTCAAAGGTCTCTGCACCGCCCACCGTGTAGCGTCCACCCTGCGGAGTACAAAGTCAGGTCACCCACATGGCCCAGTCTCCTTCCCCGACTCCCTGCCTTGGAAGGAGGCCTAACCCACTCTGCCTCCTTCCACCCATGCCTGGCACAGCCGGGAGCCAGCAGCAAGCCTCCCCCACAGCCAAGCCGCCTTACCTCACACATGACCTTGATATGGGTGACCCTGAGCGGGGAGCCTGGGCCGGCCTTGGGCTGGTCGCTGAGTACAGACAGCACGAAATCGCCAGGCTGGCTGAGACTCTCACGCACGAGGAACGTCCAGGGCTCACCCTTGGTCTGCAGCAGTGTCTCTGCCTGGCCCCCAGACATGTGGCCATGGTACCATCTAGAGGAGGCAGTGTCAGACAGGGTGAGGCCTAAGCCTCAGTCACTGAGCAGACTTTCAGAGAGGGGCTAGAGATGAGTGATGAGGCTGGGCCAGGCACCCTGCCAGGTGCTTTCAAATCTACCACATTTAGGTCCATTCCTCTTACAAACATGCCGAGAGATCAGTACTTATCCCCATATCACCCATGAGGAAACGGAGGCTGGGGGGTTGCACACTGGCCTAAGATTTTGCCTGATAACAGGCAAGTCAGGAGTCCCACTAAGGCAGAAAGGCAGGCCAGGTCTAGAATATTTGGCCATCTGGGGAGAAATTGAGGCAGTGGTTCCTTGAAAGACTAGATTGGACCAGAGAAGGAAAGAAACCAAGAGAAATGCAGACATAGGCCAAACCACAGAGAGCTATGAAGAAGGGAGAACTAGAGGTAGTCACAAAGGAGGTACACCAGGGAGAACCCCCCTCCCGCCCCCAGGGAGTCAGGGAAGACAGAAAACACTACAGGGGAAAGAGTCACCTAGGGGGCTCTGGGGTGCCCAGGATGACATCACTGAAGGCAGTCAGGACTCAAAGGGGTTCAGAGGGGCACCAAGGAGCAGAAAGCAGAACTAGGACCTTTCCCCAAAGCACACCCCCTTCCCAGGAGGAAACTGTACCCCACAATGCCCGGCCCCACAGGAAACCACGTGATGGAAAAAACACAAAACTCCTTCTGGGGAGAGAGTGAGAAGTGAGGTTGTGAGGTTTCCTCAGCCCAGGGACCAGGGGAGGGGGGGTGCATTTTCCAACCGCAGGGATGGGGGAAGAAGGGAGGGGCCATCCGTCCAGCACCCCCAGCTCACTCCTGCCCAAAGGAGATTGCAATTCAGAGACCTCAGAGATACTGCCTGGTCCAGGAGCCTCCTGGATCACCCCATTCCACCTCTCAGGGATAGGTCAGAGCCCCCAGGCCACAGAGAGGGGGCTCACCCTCTCCCCTACCCCCCCCCCAGGCCTCAGGATGAGGAAGTTTCCATGCAAATGTCAGGCTGACCACAGGCAAAGAGCTAGCATAGAAGGGAGAAATGCAAATTCCCCAAGAGGCGGAGGGGCAGTAGCCAGAGGCTGGGAGAAAGAGCTCCCCAGCGCCCACACCCCCCCTCCACCCCAGGGTCAGGGGTGAGCCTGCAGGTAACCCAAAGGGCTTCTGGAGTCAGCTTCCCTCATCTTGATTCCCACTAGTCTTGGCTCCTGCAGCTCTCAGGTCCTTCCCAAGCTTCTCCCAAGCAGTGTGAACCCCAGCCTCAGCCTTCTCCCCAGGGGGATGGTCTTGGTTCCTCCCTCCCTCCTACAGCTCCATCCACAACCTGCTGCTTCTCCCTGGTCTCCTCCACCCCTTGCCTTCCAACAGGCTTTGGGCAAGGAAAGAGAAAAGACAAGAAGCTCAAGAGGGCCCAGTGGCAAACCCCCGGGTGGGAAGTGGGAAAAGGGCAAGAAAGACTAAGACAGGCAGCCGTGAACCCAGGCCCGGGCCTTGGCCTTCGCTCCTACAGAGGGGGCTTCCAGGGAAGTAACTAATGGCTTCGTGTTGACTGGGAAAAACTCTCTAGTGGTGGCGGCAATAGTCACCTCCACCTCATTCTGTTGTAAGTTTTAGTCAATGACTTGAGCAAAAATATTGGTGCAGGCTGGGAAGTGAGTCCCTCAGAAAGTGAAAACAGTCAGAATTTAGGGTTGGAATCATTTCAACCATCAACACGGACGCAGAACAAGGGCCAGTTGGCTTGGTCAGGAAAGGGTGGAAAAAACCCTACTTATTCAGCTGCTCTTCCCCAGCATAGGAGCTGTCATTGAGACATAGCTACCAAAACAAAGCAGTGTAGTGGGGGTCCTTGGGGGTCCCCCTCCTGTAATTTATGCTTTATGTAGACTACACAGAGAAGAGGCAGCCCAGGTCTGGGGACCACATCTGCAGTCAAAATGGGGAGAAAGAAATGCCTCGAGTGTTACCTGCACCTACGTAATAGGTCGGCCCTTACATACCCGAGCACACACACACCACAATTTTCAATGACCTGTGCTCAGAGCAAGGGAGCAATCATGCACTATCCAGCCCCAGAAAACAGACCCACCCTATGGGCTGCTGAGATAAGGACCCCAAGTGCCAATGATCCTCCCCTAAACATCTGCCTGGATTCACCTCCACAAGGTGGGGGGAGGGACTAGTTATAGGAAGGTAGATTCAGTTCCACAGGTCTCAGAGCTTTCGAACAACAGAACTGGAACTACCAGCCTGTGGAGGAGGCCAGCCATGAGGAGACTCCTCTGTCACTTGTAGGGCCTGGGTGGCAGCTGGCCAGTTGCTTCCTTGGAGTTAGAGGGAAAAGAGTGGGTGGACAGTGCCCTGAGACGCGGGGTCACATGGAAAAAAGAGGTCCCAGATGCCCCCGGGACAGAAGCAGGTAGGAAGCAGGCTCAGCTGGTGATGGGAGCCAGCCCGTCCTGCCTGGGCTGGATCGGGGAGCCCCTCACCTCTCACTGGTGGGGTCAGAGCAGTTAAGTGGGTACTTGAGGTAGATGATGGTGCCATCGCGGTCCTGTAGGACACCCTGCTGCTGCGTGTAGTACTCCACCAGCTCTGTGAGAGTGGCAAACTTCTCCCCTCCATACAGGTCATAGAAATCTCCGGAGTTCTGGATCCGAATATGAGTCACCTGATCCCTCACCCTGCAGAGCACCAAGTGGGTTATGGGGTGGGCAGCGGCAGACCCCGGGCACACACAGGAATAGGGTGACACAGACAGACGGACACATGGGGACAGAATTGGGGAACCCCACCGCCCTGGGAGAGCCGGGAAGAAGCTGGTGAAACACTGGTTCTGGCAGATATTGCAGCCACGTACCTGACGGAAAGGGAGAAGTCGCCCTGGTTCTTGCGACTAGGCCGCGCCAGGAAGCTCCCGTCCACACCCCGGCCCTTGAGTAGGGTCTCCGCATCTATTCCACTGAGGTCTCGGTGAAACCACCTGAAAGAACCAGGAGTGATCAAGAGGCAGTGAGGCAGGGTCCCACAGGCCCCTGGGTGCCCTAACTGACTCCTTCCGGGGGGGCCGCAGGCCCTTACCTCACCATCCTGGAGAGGGCTCCCCCCTAGGATGGGGGTGCAGGGAACGAGGAGGTGCAGTGAGTCAGGGGAGGAGACCTCTGGAGCTCAGGCTCCCCACGGGGCTCTCAGAGACCAGGCCTCTCGGCACCAGCAGCCCTAGCTCTGGGGCTGCCACTCCACTGGCCTGGGGCAGGCTGCAGGGCGGGGACAGGAAGGGGCGCGGCCGACCCCTTGGGGGAACTCACTCATACTTCTCGTTTTAGAGCAAAGTAGAGAGAAGCTGGGTACAGTGGCAGTGGGGGTGGGGAGACAGCCCACTTTCCACATGTCTGCCCTCCGCATCCTCAGGCGTGTATGACACCAAATAAAAGTGACAACGCACGAAATAAGGACTTCTGTATGCCTTGTGCCCTCCAGACAGAGGTCATGCTCCATATATGTGAAGCCACACAGTCACACGCCTTCTCTTCCTCCACCGGCGGCTTCCACACAGCCTTCCCAGGTCCAGACTACTAATAAGGAAGGTGACAACTATCATTTAATGGAGCCTTATTCCACACCAGGTGCGGTGCCATGCTGCTGTTTACAGGCCTTGTCTGATGTCTTCCTCACAATAGCCCTAAGAAACAAGTACTGCCTCCTCCCCACTTTACAGATAAGGAACCAGAGGCCCAGGGAAGGAAGGGAACTTGCCTCCAGCCATCCGAGTCATCCGGGCAATAAGTGCAGGGCTGGGATGCAAACCTAGATCATCAGGTTCCCGAGCCAGTGATTTTAAGGAAGAAGCCGGCCCTTGGGGCTCCAGAGAACAGAGGCTGGGGAGATTCTGGTCCATTAGGGCCACAGTGGGAAGGGAGAAGTGATGGTGATGCAGGGGCCTACAAAGCAGGGTTACCCCCTTCCTCTGACCTGCACATCGGAGGACGCATCAGGGATAGAGGACCCCAGCACAGCCCAGTCCAGCTGCACCTTTTTGTACTTCTTGGCCCTGGCTTTGGTCCCCTCTGTCCATGTAGTCATAGTCAAGGATGGGCACAGGGGAGGGAGAAGAAGGTGAGGGCAAGCCACCAGCCTCCTCGGGTCTGTCTGCCCTGCTCCTGACTGCAGGATCACATCAGTCTGGTTTAAATCCCCCAGAGCTGAGGGCTGAGGTCACTATCATGGCTGCCATTGACAGAGCTGGTTGACTTTGAGAGGCCCTAAGCACAGAAAGCAAGTGATGTTCCTTTTCTGTGGTTCCCAGAATAAGCATAAACACCCACAAACCAAGACAGGAGGGAAGGACCCCAAGAAAGGATCCATGAGAGCTTCTGGGGTAGCTTCCCCTGGGGTGGACAGTCGTGACCGGAGGGACACTGACTTCTCCCACCTTTTGAATGTCATAATGGGGCTATCATGCATTATTTTTATAAAGATAAGTAAATTGATAGGCAGTTGGCAAGCTCTGTGAATCACTCTCCATCTCAATCTAGGTGGCTCTCACGGGTGTGGATATTTCCATCTGTTAAATATACTGTGCCCCACGGGATTATGGTGATGGTGATGGGAAACCCGTGGGGATTACAATTGAGATGGAAAAAAAAATGTACAAAATGATGTAAAAATAAACTGTTATAAAATAAAAATAATAATAATAATACAATTTTTTAAAATGAAAAAAATATATATATATACTGTGCCTCCCCAAACAATGAGAAAGCTAAGGAAGATTAAAGCCTTCAAAATCTGTTTCCCTAGGATGCTGGCTTTATCACATTTGAGAACACTGAATAACAATTTTCCCCCTCCAAAATCAGGTCTCTCCTCCCACCCCAAGCCCCACCCTTCTTTCTGGTGCATGAGGACCTCGCTCGGCCTGTTGGTTGTGTGGTCTAACACTCACTACCCTTCTACCTTAGACCGCCACACCAAAAGACCGCATGAGGGGCAGGATGGGGTGTTTGCACAGTCAGTTCCACCACAGGGGGGTCCATGGCCCGCCTCACTCATCTCTGAATGCTCACGCTTAGCGTGAGGCCTCACACAGAGCATGTGTCTAATAAACGGGCTCACTGGTGCTCCTGCGTATATATGGTCACCAGGCCCACTTCATGGCCCTACAAACACTCTATGTGACAGGCAGGCAGACACAGAGTCCCACTACATGCATCACACATACCTGGTCCAGTGAGACCCCCTCCTTACCTGGACTCCCCATCCTGATCACCTCCGAAGTCGCAGGTCTGCCTGAGGCTCCCTGGCCTCTGCCCCAGTCTTTCAGGGCTTTAACCCACTTGGTGAGAAAAAAACTAACTGTACCAGAAACTTTTGGCCAGTGAAAGAGACAGGAATTTCTCTGAAGGTGGCAGACCAGAAGACAGACAGACACTAAGGTGAGGCAGGCTGTCCCTGGGCAGGAGAATGAAGCTTCAGTATCTCCCTTCCTTTAGGATAGCTCCCGAAAGTTTACCCTTACACAAATACAACCCTGTGGGGCCCTAGGCAGCCTTGTGATGTAGGAATTATTTCCCTCAGTTTTTAAAGGGAGGAAGACAGGCTTAAGGGCATTGAGAGTCACAAAATCAAATATCTGATCATTAAAAAAGAGAAAATCAGGCCCTCCCTGGTAGTCAATGGGTTAAAGCACAACACTAAGAAGCTAGCGGCAGCTGCTTCAGAGAGTTCAATCCCCGCCTGGGAGGTGACCACATGGCGCCGCAGACCTCTCCTGACCGCCTGCTGCTCCCCTCAGCACTGTACTTCGTCATCAGTCTGCCTGTTCTGCTCCCCACTCTGTCTCTGGCGAATCCTATCACCACCTCTGCACCTCTGGCCTGTACCCCCGTTCTGTATGAATAAATAAGTCAAAGAAAGAAGAGAAAGAAAAGAGAGAAAAGGAAAGAAAAAAAAGAAGGAAAGGAAGGAAGGAAGAAAAAGAATGAAGATCATTCACTTGGAAAACAGGAAGATAAAGTTCAGGTGGGGATGTGGGCAGTGCTGAATGGGAGGTTGTAGGGAGAGCAGACAAATCTCTAGAAAATTATTCAACCTCTCTGAGCCTCAATATCCCTGTTTGCTAAATGGGCTTAACAGTATTTCCCAAACACGAATATAAGAAGCAAAAGAATAGTGGGGTTTCTTGCCAACAGCTTTTACATTACTTTTTTTTCCACTCGCAGGTTACTGATGGATTGCAAACACTGAAAGACAGAAATCAACAGCCCAAAGGAAAAGATGCACAGGGCGAGGCAAGGCAGAGGAGAAAGCTCAGAGTCCCCACGCCTCTGCAGGGAAACAGCTCTCCCTCAGACCTTCCCAACCCAGAGGATCACATTACCAGTCCTCACGCCAGGGCTACTGAGTGGGCCTTAGTAGCTTGTCTTAGACCTGAGACCCAAAGCTAGGAGCCAGGGAGGTTAAATAACTCGTTGAAGTTCCCAATCAAGTGGACCAGCCAGAGCTGTTCGAAGCTGGTGCTCTTGCCTCTGTGCCCCAGCCCTGCCCGGCGGAGTGGGCTTGGGGACAGCCACAGGGGAAGATGGCAGGGGCTGGAGCTCCCTCACGGGTGGCAGGCGGGTGGCCCCTGCCCAGGAGCCTCTGGAGCAGGTTGTGAGCACATGTGGGAGGGGAGCAGAACCATGTGCCGGTGAGATCGGGGACCAGCACAGAAGCAAGCACAAGCCAGGCTGACGGACCAAGAATGGGTTCCGCACAGTGAGGCCTTGACAGCCACCCGGAAGGAAAAGGTTGGTGGCAGAAGCCTGGAAGGGGGCTTATGGGCCAGGAGACTCACTGGGAACCCCACACAGGGCAGGGCTGACACCCGGGAGGGGAGGGTGCAGGGGGGGGGGAGGTGTGTGGCAGAGGTGAGTGTGTGAAACAAGAACCAGCAGGATGTGGGGGTGACCAGCTCCAACAGACCCAGCTGCAGGTCTTCGTCTAGAATATTCCGACTCCAGCACTGCACACTGCCCTGGCTCTGCCTCCCTCTCTGCTGGCTGCTTTGGGGACATGATCCCCTCCCCCTTTATTCTCACAGCAGGACCCTCACAGCAGCTCCCTCTTCCCAGGGGTGGCTGGCTCTTCCTCACCATCAGGTATGGGCTCACCTGTCACTTCCTCAGGAAAGTCCTCCAGGACTCTTCCAGCTGGAGATGCTTTCAGCACCCCCAGCCACCTGCTGGTACATGAAGTGGTTTCATTTTCTGAGTAACACTTCTGAAAAATCTCCATTACCCTATTCATCTCGTTCTCTCTCTAGTCTGCAGCCTCCCACTGAGGTGAAGCTCCCTGAGGGCAAGGCCCCACCTGTCCTGTACACTGCAGCACCAGCCACTGAACAGGACCTGGACTATCACCAACATGCATTGGCCTTATCAGTGAATGGAAGATGCAGGAGATGGGGAGGCCACGGAAATTGAAGGAAAGTGGAAGAAGGACCTGGGGGGCGGGGAAGCTGAGTAGCACTTCCTGGGGTCTGCCTCTCAGACACCCTATATTTCAGGCCATGTGGACTATCCAGGGGAAAAACACCAATGCAGGCAGCAGAGCAGGGGATCAGAGGCTGGGGGGCGTGGGGGGACGGGAATGCAATGGTCTTCTTTCAGAGGAAAAGTAATTTAGACGTGGGAGGTGGGCAGAGGGCATTAATAGGCCTGGGTTCCTCCCATACTAGGGGGAAGCAGTATGTAGGGTCAGGAAGCAGACCCAGGGGATTCAGGGCCACACACCTGTCAGGAGCGAGCATGAACCCTGCTCCCCACCCCCTCCCATCCTAACAGATTGTTGCAGGGGACTTACCCACGGGACAGCATCTCCCCAGAGGGGTGAGTCACAGGCAGAGGGCCACGGGGGCGGGGCCGAGTCAGGGCACAGCTGTGCAGTGGCCCAAAGCAGGTAAGGAAGCGTCTCAGGACCCAGCCTTCCTTCCCAATGCCGCCTGCAGGCCAATGGCAGCTCGGGGACAGGCCCCTGGACTAAAGATCCCCGGAAAAGGGACAGGTGGGGCGGGGCTGGTCTCAGACCGCCCACAGTAGCTGGCTTTCCCCTCCAGCCCCAGCCCCGCTGCTAGGCAGTCCAGCGTCTGCCTGACAGTCCAGGGCCGCCTTCCCTGGGGAGGGGAGGAGCCACCTGGAGCTCCACCTGGAGCCCGCAGGCAGGAGGGTGGGAGGGGGCAAAGACCAGGAAGTAACCCTGGCCCAGAGATCACCGGGCAGTGGAGGAGCCACTCAGAGTGGAGGAGCCACAGGGTCCCGGACCTGCCCAGGAAGCCACCGCAGAGGAGGTGCCCTGGGGCCATGCCCATCCCCTCACCCAGCCCTGGAGCCTACAAGGGATCTAGACAGGGGGTGGGGCAGCCTGGAGAGGTAGGGGGAATCTGGGTTGTGGTCTGGGTCACAAAGGACTGAGGCAGAGGCTGTCACAAGCACATTTATTATCCTCTGGCACACCAAGGTCTTCTCTTCCAGGGCAGGGTCACAGGGAGGGTCAACCCTCAGGAGGCAGTGACGCTGCTACCCGAAGCAGGCCCGTGGGGTGGCAGCGTCATGGGCGGCAGGAACAGGGCCTTCAGTTTGCCTGACAGGCTGGCAATCTCAGGATCCTGGGCTTCGTAGGACTTGACCAAGCGGGCAAACTTAAGGACACCTGCAAGGGGGAGTGGAGTGTCAGCCCACACGGCCGGGGGACAGGTGTGCCCCAGCCAGCAGCTTGAGCATGAGTCACTGCTGCCCCTCCTCCGGTCAGGTGGTTGTCTGCAAAATAGGACACCTGCAGGCCTCTGTCCAATGTGGTTTGGAAAAAGTACATCCTGGTCTACACCAGACAAAACTGGACGGGAGGCGATGAATGAAAATATCGCCGTAGCGTCTCACTCTCGGGTTGGCAATTTGAGTCAAAAGAACCCAAAGTGTGACCGCCCACCCACCCACAAGACCCCAAGTCCCTGACGAGCATGCAAGAGGGCTCTGGCCAGCAGTGGTCAATCAGTAAACCACTTTGAGCACCAACCCCACCCCCCCATATCAGCAAAGAAACTGCACTGCCAATCTGCAGAGATTAGTTAAACAGGAGGTGTTTAGTGATACATTATTCTGCCGACAACGGGGTTCAGGTCCAGTTCTGCTGTGACCTCCAGGCACTAACAACAAGCTCGAGTGTTTCCTCATCTCAAAATGGTCTAACACTGTAACTAATGGCAACTACAAAAGCGCTTAAGAGCCTCACCTGGTGCCAAGGTGAGCCAGCAGACCCTGGACTCTGCGTGCCCCTTATTGTTAGATTATGGCTGCCACCCCGTGGTGAAAAGAGGGATAACGGCCCAGTGGCCCAACGGATCCAATGCCCTCTCCTGGCTTCAACCCACACAGGACCCACGTCCGGCCCACCTTCCCCGTCACAGCTGAAGCCATAGGCTTTGATAACCTCCTGCTGAATCTGCGTGGCCACGGGCAGAACGAATTGCAGCATCTTGCCCATGTCGTTGCACGCGTTGTCCCGAGCTTCGTCCATGCGCACGGCATTCTCCGGGGCCGAGAAGGCCTGGATCACCTCGGCCAGGACCACTGTGCAGAAGCATCCCAGGGAGCATCCGGGGGTCGCCCCGGCGCGGCCCTCGGCCGCAGCCGACAGCGCAAGGAAGAGGGCAGGGAATTAGCAGACTAAGTCGTAGGAACCGGATTATCTCGGCCCGGAAACCACCCCCCTCCCCGCAATCCCGCTACCCCGCTTTAGGGGCAAGGGTCCCTCTCAGAAAAGGAGAGTTCTCGCGCGCCCCTCCCCGGAGAACGCAGCCACGCCTCTCGCCTAGCGGTCTCCGCCGGCCACCCTCCCCGGGTGGGCAGCCCACCCGGTGACTAGGTCGCTTCTCACCCTTGGCCTGCTCGGCGCTCAGGGCCGCGGGTTGGGACGAGGCAGTCGCCATAAAACAAAAGCTGCACGTGCAGCGGAACCAAAGAAACGTTCAGGAATCAACTAGGACGGCGGGGGGCAGAAGGGAAGCAGTAGCAGCCGTAGCCGGAAGCCGCCCGGCGTAGCCCTAGGTCTCCCCACGACAGGAAATAGGAGGTGCCGCCCGGCGTAGCCCTAGGTCTCCCCACGACAGGAAATAGGAGATGCATCGCGTGAGCTACTAGATTTTCAAACCACCGGAAAACGGCATTCGCGCCAACGGCAGATCTCTATTGTTAAGTACAACCCACGTGGGGGCCTTCCGGTGAAAACCGGAAAACCTGCTAGACAAATTCTAAAAGAGCTGTAACACTGCGGGGAGGAGCCTGCGGAGAAGACGGGAGATGCATGAACCCCACTATTGGTGAGGGTGAGCTCAAGGGTGGTAGTCTCTAACTTTTATTGCTGTATAAGCAATGAGAAGCCCTGAAACTTACCGAAGGAAAAGCAGTATTGTCAAGAACTTAATGAAATCATTCATTTCTTGAGTTTGAGAACGTCTGCTACGACTCTATGCAAATTAGATCGATTCTGATTGGCAGGGAGAACCAGACACACCCCTTTCGTTTTTAAGAACGCAGATTGCGGTTTGCTTCCAGAAAACCCGGCAGCTGAAGCGGCTTGCCTGGGTGGTGCGCTGCCGTGCCACTCCCTCTCGCGTGGTTATCTTTCCAGACTCTTGAAGCTGTCACCCACGTCACAAAAACCCTGTGTAAATTCCAGGGTTCTAGTCGTTTGTACCCCTTTGAAACACTGGCCCCTAGACTTCAGCTTCAAACCGGTTCTCCAGCTGTATATAGTGCATGGAAGGATTCAGGGTACTGACAGCACCTCGCTGTGGGTGAAATGGCAGAAGTGCCATGTCGGAGTAGTGGAGCCTGGACCAGGTCAGGCTTGCCTGGGGGCTGGCAGACCGGAACCTCTCCCCCCACACAGACAGCACCTATGAGGGCCCCTCTCCAAATCTCCAGGGTCCCTGCTCCAATGCCTTCCGAAGGTGTGCCCTTTCCCACTTCTCTAGCTGGTGTTGGAGTTCCTGGTGCAGCCAAGCAGAGAACTCCACCTCTGCGCCCACAGCCCGCAAAGAACCAGTCACAGCCATCTTCCTGGGGGGTCGTGAGGATGTTTTTGTTTGGTTGGTTTTGGTTGGGATGTTTTTTAAAGAGCATCATATAGATATTTATATATATAAATTATTAATGGGGAGGGGAAGGGGCATACATCGCAGAGGGGGCGCGCACACTGGGGCTGGGGAGGGGCAGGGGCGCACAAGATGCTACGCAAAACAGCCACATCTAACAGATGAAATAATCACACCAAGGGGGTGGGGGGGCAGAGGGCAGTGGCCACCACGGATTGGGCAAGAGGGAGGAAGAAAGCAGGGGAACAAGGAAGAGGGGCCTGGTCCAAGATGCTGTGCGCTTTCTGCCCCACCCAGGCCATCCCCACCTCGCACACCACGGAAGCTGGGCCTTCCTACCGCCCCCTCCTCTCCTCCCCCACAGTTGCTGAGGCCCTGCAACTGAGCAGCAACCCTCCTTGCTCCAGGAGGCAGGCCAGGAGGGAGGTCTCCAAGGTCCACAAGCAGGGCTGCAGGTACTCTCTTGATCACAGGTTCTACAGCGGCTTGTCGCTCTCTTTCTTCAGGTGACTGGGGAGAGTGAATGCAGAAGAGATAAGAGGTTGCTCAAGTTGGCCCTGCTCACAGAGGATGCCAGAGGACAGGGTTCCAGGAACCTAGTACCCACACCTTATCCCAGCAGGCTGAGAAGACTCGGCCCCTCGGCCTCCCCCCTACCCCCACAGCAATACCTGTAGTAGTCCTCCTGGGCGGGCAGGGGCACACTGTGCAGTGGGTGATGGGCATGCAGCCATTGCTGCTGCTCCAGCGCCAAGCGCTGCAGCTCGGCAGACTGCGCGTGCATGGCCTGCAGCTGGTGAGCAGCCGACATCGGGGCGGAAAGGGAGGCTGGCAGGTCCCGGTAAGGAGCAGCTGTGGGCGAGAAGGGCAGAGGCACATGAGCGATGGGTACTGGATACCTGCTTGGGGCCAGGAGATAGGCAGCACTTTCAGACAGAGGAAACGCACACTTAAAAGGTAATGGCGAGTCCTCTGAGTGGTCACTGGTCTTCAGAATTCAAAACTCTCAGCCTGGCCCTAAAACCTGTGTGCCTCTTTTGGGCAGGGATCCAGAACTCCCACCCCCATTCCCAGATCTGGGTCCTCCTCATCCCTCCCCAAGCCCAACTCTACCCATCCCAGCGCCCAAATTTCTCCTTTCTGTTCTATCAGTAGACCTCCCCCACAAGCCCCCCCCCCCATCCTTACCAAAGAGCTGGTGACGAAGAACTTCGTTCTCGTGCAGAGGGTGAGGAAGAAGGGGGTTCGGGAGAGTCCCAGCTGGGTAGGGGATCCGGGTGAGGTGAGACCCTGAGGCCAGAGGGTCAATGAGAGGGTGCACCGAGGCAGAGGCTGGAGGTTAAAGAAGAAGGTGTCACTAGGAAGAAGGTCTGGGGAAAACATGCATTTGGTGGGTGAGGGAATTCAAGTTTGGGTAGAGAGCTAGATTATCAAACTTAAGGATGAGCCAGGCTCCTACAGGAAGCACAATGGAAGGACTAAGGCTCTGGGGGACAGACAGGCTACAACTAGAGTAGTCTACAATTATCAGCTGTATCTGAGGAAAAGGTGAGAAGTAAATGCTGAGAGGAGATGGAAGAGGAAAAAGTTCAGGAGCTGAGACAAGAGAGGACCTGAGAGAAAGCACAAAAGATCCAGCAATAGATGTTAACTACAAGGGCAGATGGGGCTGCGGTGTGGCACTGTGAAATAAGATGGCAGAAAGGCTGGGGAGAGGGCTGTGAGAAAGGTGGTGGTCCTCCAAAGTTTTCCGCCTGGTCCTCTCTCTTGGGTAGAACTAGACCCTGGAGAAGGCCAGGGTACAGGGAACAGCCTCTGTGCAAGGTTAGGGCATGAGAAGACAGGAGGGGAGAAAACAGAGACGCTAAGAAGAGGGAAGCAATTTCAGTAGGTGGCTCCAGCCAGACTAGAGGAACTGATGAGGCCAATCATGTATCAGGTGGCAAGGTGGGTGGCCCCAAAGGCCCCACATAAGGAAACAGGGTTCTCACCTGCATGGATAGCATCCTGCTGGTGGAGGTGCAGGTGAGAGTGGATGTGGGAGTGCTGGTGGTGATGGGGGGTCACGTTGAGCATCTGCAGCCGTGCCAGGGGGTCATTGCCCAGGGCTGCCACCCTTTCTGCGTGTTGCCTCTCAGCTGCCAGACGCTCGGCATAGGACATGTCAGGCCGCAGGGCTGGCCCAGCTGCCAGCGCTAGACGTTCTCTCTCCAAGGGCCCCAGGCTTGGGTGAAAGGGGAAAGGATGCAGGCCAGGGGGGCCCGGCTGCAGAGCCAGGCCCCCATGTCGAGGGAAGGGATCCAGGCCTGGTCCAGGGACCCCATGTAGGGGTTCCAGCTCACTGGGCTTCACCTCGAAGCCAGGCTTGAGGCGGTCTCGGAGGTCTCGTTCGCGGGCTTCACGCTCCCTCTCGCGGGCTGCTGGGTCACTGCTGTACAGGGCCGGGACATTATAACCCAGAAGCCCCGGGTCCACTGCCCCCAGGGGCACATAAAATGGGTGGTTGCGATTGCCAGGAGACATGACATGGGGCCTGGCGTATTCACTCAGAGTGCGAAGGGCCGGCGTGTCAGGACCTAAGTAGGGGGGCACAGTCGCCACTGCACTGCCTGGCTCGAATGGAGGACGATGGGGCACCGGGCCGAGAGACGGACACTCCACTGGAGCACGACCCTCCTGAGCCAACTTCTGCAGGGTACAGAGAGAAGCAGTCAAGAGAGCAAGACCTGGAACCAGATTAGTCCTGGGCTGCTGCACTAGAACCCAGCCCAAGAGAACTCAGCCCAAGAGAACTGTCCTCCCGCCTTCTCTTCCTGCGACTCACGGTTCCCAGGTAGCCTGCCCGGGGCCTGCCTCCCCCACCCTGGGACCCAATGGATTCCTCGCGGCTCTATTTCCCGGGCTGCAGTGCTTCCTCCTCTCCGACAGGTGGCGAAGCGACTCCCCGCCCCCGAGCCGCGCAGAGGCGGCTGGGCCGAGGCGCTCGGCGCTCGCGTGACGCACTCACCACGCTGCGTTCCAGCTCGCGCTCCTTCTCGCGCTCGCGCTCCTTCTCGCGTTCCCGCTCGCGCTCGCGCTCCTTCTCCTCGCGCGCGCGCTGCTCGGCCTCGCGCCGCACCTTCTCCACCAGGTCGGCCCGCTTCTTGGCCAGCTTGGAGCCCTCCAGCGGCACGAAGTACAGGTCGCTGCGCGCGCACGAGTTAAAGCCGCGGTCCAGGTGTTTGTTGAACCTGTCGGGGACGCAGAGGCAGCGTGCGCTCAGCCCGATGGCTGCCAGGGGACTCCGCGGTGTCGCCGGCCCCGGAAGCGCCCCGTCGGCTCAGGCGTACTCGAAAAGCACAGGAACGCACCCTTCCCCCCCCCCCCCCCCCGCCCGCCTTTGTCGCTATCCGCTCCAGACCCGCCCCCCACCACCACCCCGCTCACCTGGCGGACTGACTGGCATGGCTGGGCACGTCTACCACTTTGGGAGGGGGCGAGGGGCTGCGGGCAGGAGGCACTGGGCTCTCGGGGGCCTCATACTCCTCCGCCGGCTCCTGTTTGATTTGTGCGGCGTTCAGGGGCGGCCCTGAGGCAGGGGCCGCCGGCGGTGGTGGTGGTGGCGGTGGCGGCGGCAGGGATGGCAGGCCCGACGGCCCTGCAGGTGGAAGTGGTCCCGGGCCCACGGTGGGCGAGCCGGGCTTGAAGGTCCCTGGCCCTGCAGGTGGCGAGGCACCTCTATAGCCCGGTGGGGTCCCGGTTCGGAAGGAGGGCGGTGACCCCGGCTTGTATCCTGGTGGGGTCGCTGTCTTGTAGGTTCCTGGGGATGGGGCTCTCTTTCCATAGGGTGGGGGCCCAGGAGGGGAGGCTGTTTTGTAGCCTGCTGGCGAGGAAGCCACCGTGGCAATGACAGTGGAAAGGGTAGCTGAGGAGGTGGTGACCTGAGGCACCGGTGGGAAGGGATAGGATGCCCCTTGGGGGCCCTGGTTAGGGGAAGGGTGTGAACTTGGGTAGGACCCTTGAGAAGAGGAAGAGGAGTTGGAAGAGGAAGAGGAGACTGGAGGGCCATTGGGGCCTGCTTGGCTGTAGGACACCTGGTTGTGAGGTGGAGGCAGATGTGCTGGCCCTGGTGGGTAGGGCCTCAGAGACCCCAGAGAGGGGGACATGGTGTAAGGGTGTGCGTGGTGGGAGCCACTGCTCTCCAGGGGGTGGGGATATGCTCCAGGTGGAGGGGGTCCAGAGTTTCCATGGTGTTGCTGCTGCTGCTGCTGTTGCTGCTGCTGCTGTTGCTGGTGGTGATGGTGATGTGTTGGGGCTGGTGGATGAGCTGCAGATTGGCCCCCCGTGGGAGGAGGGAAGGGACCCGAATGGGCATTGTTGTTGGCTAAGAGTCTGCCATAGGGAGGAGGTGGAGGGGGACCCTGGCTCCATACTGCCTGGGACGGGAGAGAAGGCTGAGTGTACTTGGGTGGTTGATTGGCAACAGAAAGGCTTGTAGGGGGTGGGAAGGAGTGGGGATAACTGGGCAGTGCCTGGGAAGCTGGGTACTGGGAGGCAGAGGAAGAACTGGCAGAGGAGGCTGCTGCAGAGCTACTGCTAGAGGAAGAATATGGATACCTCATGGGTGGAGCTGGGGCAGAAGAGGAGGAAGCAGGAGGCAGAGGGTGAGGTGAAGGAGCTAGAGTGGGGCCTTTCTCTGGGCCAGGAGGAAGTCCACCCATACCCTGCCCCATGGCATGGGGCGAGGGCAGATGCCCAGGTAGTGGCTGGGCCCCCAGACCAGGAGGAGAGGCAGATGCATTGTTAAGGGGTCTCAGAGCAGGAGGGGGAGGCAGGTTTGGTGTCACATGGGGAAAGGTGGCTGGTGGTGGTGCAGAGGGTAAGTTCCCACCACCCACTGGAGTGTTAGGTGGCTTGGTTGGGGGAGCACTGCCAGCCCCAGAGTTTGAGATTGAAATGGGGGTGGTGGGTGGTGGGTGCTGCTTACCCCCACTAGGGGTCCCCACTGAAGAGGCCGCCCCTCCCCCCTTGGGACCCATGGGAGGTCCAGATAAAACTCCTCCACCAGCCCCCCCAGGGTACAGCTGTGGGTGAGGGGGAGGGGCTCCAGGGGGAGCCTGAAACATTCGAGATGGGGGTGGCTCCATGGGAGCATGATATCCAGTGGGTGTCACAGAGGAATGGGGTTCAAAACCAGGCTCTGGCTGTCGGGGGGTGTTGTCTGGGGGTTGGGGGGAGGGAGGAAAGAGTGGAGGTGGGTGGTAGGGGCGGGCTGGACCCTGGGATAAGCCAGAGGATGAGTCGGAGTCATTCTCCACACTTCCAGGGCTGTAGATGCTGGGGGACGTGCTTCGGTTATCCTGGTCAATGTCCCTAGGGTCACTGCTGCCATCATCATTAAGGCTCCGCCCATCTAAACTGTCCAGATCTGAGGGAGACTGTGGCCGTGGGAGCTCCTGCTGTGGAAAAGAGAGGGCATTTTCCCCTTTGCTTCTCCTTCCGTGCTTCCCTTAGAAAATATAGGTGCCTCCTTTGCACAAAGTAATTTATTTCCCCATCACAGTATGCCACTGTATCATGGCTTGATGAATACAAGTGCCCGTGCCCAAGGTCACCTGCACATGGGCACCCTCCACTCTTCCCACATCCTCGGCTCCTTCCCACATCACTCTCCCTCCTTATAACCCCTATTCATTCCTCAAGCTTCCATCTCCCACATCTCCTCCCAATCCACAGCTGAACCCAAATCCCTGTCTTCTGCCAGTTCTCACCTCCTTTACCCTGTAACAATCATCACAGAACCTTATTCTTAAAAAAACTTCCACATGGGGTGGGGTGGGGAATGGGATCAAAAACGGGGGGTGGGGGGGAAGGGGAGAGAAATGCACGGGATTATGGTGATGGCACACGGGTGATTTGGTGATGGGAAACCCGCGGGGATTATAATCGAGATGGAAAAAAAAATGTACAAAAAAAAAAAAAAACTTCTACATGTTCCTCATGATTTGTTTGTTCTATCCGTTAAGACTTCTCCCCCCTAAACCTCCTCCCCCAGCCCCTTCATGAGGATCAGGACCTAGACACGAGAGGCTCCTTTTCCAGTCCCTGCTGGCCCTGCCTGGTCACCTATTGGTCTGGCCAAAGCCCTAAATATGTCTGACAGATGAGAGGAGTTGCTTTGTTTAGCAAGCACCAGGGCTGACTTGCCTCTCATATCCCAGGCAAGTCAATGAAAGTAAAGGTAAGTGAAAGGAGGTTTGGGGAAAAGAATGGCGGAGAAACAGGTCAGGATAACTAGAGGGTCTCCCACCTCGGTTTTGGTCTTTTTTGGTGCACTGGTCTCCTCGCTTTCACTCTCTGAGATCTCCTCACTCCGGCCCTGCTTGCTGACCTTTGGGGTGGAGGCTTCCTCGACTCGGGCCTTCTGTTAGAAAGAAAATTCCCGCCTTAACACCTCCGGAGCCTCTGTCATTATCTTCTGCCAGACAGGAAATTTCCCCTCAGCACCCTCAGCCCAGTGCCCTGGCATGCGGTGAGAGGACCTGAGGACAGAATACCTTGGCTGTCTGCCTAGACTTCTCCGCTTTGCCATCACTGCTGGACGTGCTGACCCCTCCAGGGGAGGCCCGGCCCCTCGATCTCAGTTCTTCCCGGGGCCCAGGGGCCTCTTTCTTCCGTCCACTCCTCATTGACATCTGAGGGAGAGAGAAGGAAGGAGGCAGATAACGTCATTTTTCACATCTAACTTTCTAAGGTCCTTATTTCTATTCTTTCTTGGCCCTTCCCCCTAACTTCCCTGCCCCTCATCTTCCATGTCTCATTTTCGCTATTACTCACTGAGTCTTTATTCTGTCGTGTCTTCATTCTTCAGGCTGTGGAGACCCCATTCTCCTCTGCCTGGGCGGCTGAATACAGAAATGTCTCTGCTTCACCCCTAGTCTCCCACAGCTATGGCCTGGGAGGCAGGAAGCAGGATCTCCAAGTGTTCAGTATAGGCACCTGGAACTAGCAGTATCTGTTTCCAGTGAAGCCTGTGAGGAAAAGACCATCAGACACTCTACAATGGGGAGGCAATCAGGAGGAGAGACTGCTGTGTGTGCAAAAGACAGGACTCGGTGGGCCCCAGGTCTATGACCAAGAAGTGCAGGCCCATAGGACACTACTGGCTGGCCCCCGGGACCATGAAGGAGTCTCTGCTTACAATATTATCTCCATCATCTCCAGAGACACTGGAAAAATCTGATGCACCCTTGAGCCCCAATTCAGGAGATCACACTATTTTACCCAAGGGATCCCTTGGGAATATTTGTGTACACATGAATTCCACAGGGCCTTAAAAGAAGCATAAAGAAATGTAGCTAAAAAAGTAACTAATTGCTTCAGTGCCTTCTTTGTGTTGAGCCTTTATATACACAATTTCATCTAATTTTTCAACCAACCCCCCAAAAAACTTAGTATTCCCATTATATAGGTGGCAAAACTAAGGCTCAAAGACTATGACTTGCCCAACTTCTTTGATAAATACAGTGAAGGAATCGGAATTGAGCCTATGTCTCCCAACTTCAAAGCCCATGCTCACTCTTCTAAACTCTGCTATGCTCTCATCAGAGGTTGCTGGGGAGAATTCTCAGAAAGCCTAGATCAGCTCAGAGATATGAGAAGAATCTTTTTTTCCCATCAGAGTAGGTGGGAGAAGAATGTCCCATTCTACAATGCAGAGCACACAGGCCTGCCTAGCCGACGATCCCCGAGGTGCAGAACTTGGCTTGTGAGAGCTCATAAAGACATCTTCTGTAGTGCCTGGGTTCCCTGGGGCTCACGGAAAAGGCAGGGCTTTCACTTTACCAACCAAATACTCAGTTATCAGTGAGCACATAACATAAACCAACAAATTCTAAAGCTAGCCCCCCACTTGGTATAGACAGGGACACATACCTCCTCACAACCATATAAATATTTATATATTTACCTAGATATATCTATATATAGCCAGCTATTTTCATTTGCACTTGTTAGTTTTCCTGTTAAGTGTCACGTCTCTCCATGTTACTGACCATAGGTTTTTTTGAAGGCAGAAAAAAAAAAAAGTTCTCTTCCTTTCTAGCTCTGCCACAGATGTGTTTATATGGGTGTTCTGTTCTCTCTTTCTTGACCTTTAAACCCACTAACTACAGTAGGTTTTGAATGAAGTGCTGGAGGCCTTGGCGGGTACAGAGTAAGCTTACCCACCTATTCTGAGTTCAGCTCAGAATTCTCCAGCACATGCTCCCCGAGGAGTACAGAGTAATTACTTCTCACTCACCTCCACTGAACCCTACTGAGGCAGGCCTTGTGGGGGTGCCTAACCTTTCCAGGAAACTTAATAACAATTGACCTGGAGTCACAAGACAGCTGGGACAGAGCTCTAGGTCTTCGAAACTTTCAGCTGACTGACACATAGCCCAGTAAACAGCCATTTACCTCAAGTTTATTTTTGAACCGTATAGATTAGTTTTTTAATGTTACCAACCCCCCAAAAAAACTCAGTGAACAAAACCCAACATAAAAGGCAAAAACAATCTTCACGCACATGAACAAAGATGACTTTGTGACAGGTCTGTCCTTGCCAGCCAGTCTGGTGAAGTCCACTTCTCTCCCCATCACAGAACCAGCAACCAAGCCAGTTAAAATAGAGGGATCCAGAAGGTCAGACAACAGAGACAAGTACGTGAAAAAAGTAACCATCAAGCACCCCTTCCTCACCTCAACTTTTTTAATCAGTTGAAATCTGATAAAATTAGCACTGAGTGACTCAGAAGAGCAGTGTAAAAGAATAAGTGATCAGAGAGAAGGAATTAGGAGGGGTTGTATGTGCTTCTGAACCTGGGGCTGTTTCAGCACCCACAAGCTATGCCACACTCCAGCCCCTCCCCCATCTCACTGTAAGTACTATTTATAGAGCACCTACTACCTTTGGGACAGCACACTAGGCACCTTCACTGCCTTACTGCAAGGAAAGTGATAAGGAGCAGGTTGTCAATGTGGAAGATAAGAAATGGGGAAAGAGTCTCTAAAAACAAGAAACAGGGAGAAATCTTCAACGGGATGGCAGAAGATATTACAGGAGGTACAGGGCCTTTCTGGGAAGGGCACGCATGGCCAACTTTTGGAACTCTGGCCCAGCCTCCATCATCATTCTGGCCCAACAAACTAACCAGTCCAACGTGACTCCTAGATAACAAAGACACGACCAGACCAGCAGATAAAAAGGGCTGGTCTAAGCCCTCTTAGAATCCAATGTGGTCAGAGGGGCCTCAGAGATGGTCTATAATCTATAACTTTGCACAATGAAGCTGAGACCCAGAAGTGACTTGCCCAAGGTCATGGTTAGCTAGAGGCACAGCCAGGACTAGCCCTGGGTCTGCTGGCTCCTGTTCCAGAGTATTTCCACTGCATCAGGCAGTTCCACAGCCTCTCCCTTGGGCCACCCTCTCTGGGGATGAACATGGAGAGGCCAGTGATTCCTACAAGGTCAAGGAAACAGATAAGCAAATGTTAGCTGAGGGGAGGAATCACTGCAGGCAGAGTGTGGAAATGAGAAAAAGGAGACTGAAGAGAGACTCAAATGTAAGAAAAATGGAAGAATATTAGTGCACAGAAACAAAAAGACTATTGTATACAAACTGTTCTTAAAAGGAAGGTAGAGAAGCCAGAAAGAATTACCAAAAGATGGTAGAATTTGAACAGGAGTATTTCCACCCTCCACCATGCCTAAGTGGGTGGAGCTTGAAGAAACACCTAAGACAGGCAAGCAACATGTCTACCAGTTCCAACAGACAGCAGCTGGATGGAAGGGGGTGAACCCCCTGGGGAACCGCCTGTCTGCTAGCAGTACCTGCAGAAGTACCAAGGACATGGCCGACGATGGCATTCTAATCAAGGTTCTGAACCTCCACCTACTGGACATCCCACTGGATCTGTGCCATGACAACGAAATGGCAGTACCTGCCCCTCAAGAGTCCATCCCAGGGGTCCCATCTGCCAGCCACTCCCCTCCAGTTGCCAAAGCCAACTCCTACCCTCCCACCGTAGTCTCAGGGAAAGGAGTTTAAGAGTACCAACCCAGGTACAAATAAGCCCCCCAAAACACACACAAAAGGAAATCTTTGCTCGCAGAACAGTCATGAAGAACCACAGCAAACAGAAACCACAGCTAGCATGGCAGTGGGCACTGTGGGGAGGGGGGGTGAGGTCACAACTTGTTTAGAGTGCCTGTAAGATCACGCAATTCTCTCCTGTTTCCACCCTCCCAGAAACCCCTTCTCTCCTAACTCTAGCTTCAGCTTTCAGGGCTTCCCCTCATTAGTTTTAGGAAGAACCACACCATTGGGCCCCAACGTACCCCTCTTCAAGAAGTAACTATGTCTGGGACTGGAAAAACAGGCACGGGGTGAACGGGAGTCGGGAAGAGAAAACTGAGTCACAAAGGCATCATCGCCTGCCCACTTCCCCCCAGGAACACCAAGGGCTCTTCTCAAAGGTGGCCCTCTCCTTGGCCCTTTCCGGGCCTCCGTTTCTCCAGGTTCCGACCTCCTCCCCTTCACCAGCCACAATCCCTCTCTCCACTTACCACACCCCTTCCCCATTTCCCTTCTTTGCCCAGCACCCCCAGGCCCCGGACGCTGAAAGCCGGGTTTGGGCCTTTGGTGCTTTTCCTGGGGCCCTCAAGCCCCACCTCGCTGCCACCTCTCCAATCCTTCTAACCTTCGCCCTGAAGCCCCCTCACAGGCAGCCCCATTTTTCCTCCGTCAACCCTCCCACCTCAGCGTTCCCCGTTTGGACCGGGTCCCCACTGGCCCACCAGCCCTCCTCCTAAGTCCCTCCACCTCCCCGATCCTCTGGGTGCCCCGGCCCCATCCTTCCTCGGAGGCCGGCCCCACCCCCTAGTCCCCAGCTTCCAAGCCCAGCAGTGTCCGCAGTGGGGGGACCCGATCGGGAAAATAACAAATGGAGGCGGCGGTGGCGGGAGGGGGAACTGGGAGGGGTGGGGGTGGGGAGCCGCGGGCCAGAACCCGGGCGGGCCGAGGCCCGGGCGGCGGCGGACCTTACCTGGTGGTAGCTGGGACGGCTGGCTGGCTCCGAGC
>NW_004567135.1:13945918-13956150 GCF_000260355.1 Condylura cristata | reverse complement strand
GACGGCGGAGGGAGGGAGCTGGGAGGGGGATGGGAGAAGGGAGGAAGAGGGAGAAGGAGGGAGCGCGGAGGAACGGAGGAGAGGGGCCGGGAGGGAGACGCGAGGGAGGGAGCGCGAGGCAGGCTGTGAGGGGGGAGAGTGGGGGATCCGGAGAGGGGGAGGCGCTGTGCGAGTTGGCCGAGACCGAGGCCGAGGGGGCCGGGGCCCGGGGAGGGGTTCGTCGAGGCGGAATGTGGGGCACCCGCGGGCCTGGCGCCGGAGAGGGCTCGGTAGGAGGGGTTGTGGGCTGTAAGGGCAGGCGAGCCAGAGATAGAAGTTTGGGGGTCGGGGGATCGGTGGTGTCGGAGGTGAGGCGGGAGGTTGTGGATAAGTGGCAGAGATTGGGGTAGCGGGTTAGACTGGAAAGACGGAGGTGCTTGGGGGCAGTGAGGTGTGAGACTAGGAGAGGTGAAAAAAGCTTGGGGTGACACCCATCTGTGGCCGAGATGAAGAGAGAGGTTTAGAGACAGTTATCAGAGAAAAAGGGGTGCATGTTTGGGGTCTTCCTTGGGGAGCAAGTTGAAAAGATGGGGACATATAGGAGGGTGAGGCTTGGGGAAGAGAGTTAAGAGTTTGTAGTGACGGTTTCGGGGCAAAGAATAGGAACTGAAAGAATTTAGAGGTGATGAAGAAAAACTGGAGACAAGTCCAGAGATGAGGGATGAAGGAAGTGAGCCAGATACATATTCTGGGGGGCAACCAGCTTCTAGAAAGGGAGGGAAAAAGACCCAGGGGTGGCCAATTTCTGGGAGTGGAGGTTTTCTGGGGTTAGAATAAAGAGATTGGAAGGAAATGAATGATAAACAAGGCCTTTGGTGGCAGTCTGGAGGCGGGAAGATCAGTGGTGCAGAAGATAAGAGTGGAACTGGATAGGGAAGGCTGTTTCCTGTAGGTAGGAGATGAATTTCTAGGAGTGGGAAGCCCCCTCAGGCCCTCCTGTCTGATGGTGTTGCCATTTTCCTTCTCAGATCTGGAGATCACATGCTACCTTTGGGCCCCCAGGAAGGGGCTGGGTGGGGATTAGACTCAAAATGGGGCCAAATGCCTAGGTGTCCTGCTTCCCCCAGTCACTCTAATGTGGATGAGACAATCCTCAACACAGATCAGGTTCTGCCTTCTCTCCCCTGCAGACTCATTCTGCCAGCCATTTTCAGTTTTCAACCATGAAGCAACACCACCACCCCCAGTCCACCACCACCGTCTGGGTTCTCTCCCTGGCCCCACACCCAGCAGCTCCGTCTCCCAGGACAAAGGACACCAAGACACTGGGTGCTTTTTGGCAGCAGAGATTGGGAAGACCAGAGAATGGGAAGGAGGCAGGCTGGGAAACGGGAAGAGCCGGAGCTGGAGTCTGGATTGGGAGCTCTCTAGTTTTGGGTGGGGAGAAGGTATTTGTGAGGCCATACCTGCGAGTAGCCAAGGTTGGGCCAGGAGTGGTAAACTCCCACCAGACTCTGTGGGAGAAGGGAGCTGGCTCTGTGTCAACTGGGTAAAATTTTGCCTCAGGTCCTTGAGCCAGGCGCCACCAAGTTCTAGCAACCCCAAAAGCTCTAAATGGATTCTCAAGCACTGGGAACCTGGGCAAAGGAGGCTTCCTTAACCAAGAAAAGAATCACCACTCCAGCAGGCTGAGTTGATTGACATTCACTTTACCACCCCAAGCCCACCTTCCTAGTCCCTGGGGGCCTCTGAGGCCAGGCCAGTTCCCCACCTCCCCCAAGCTACCCAGACTCCACAAAGGTTCAGGATAACCCTGGCCTTCTCTCCACCCCCCAACTTTGTTCCAAGACTCCTCCCCCCTCCCCCCCAGTTCTTTTTCCCCCTCCCTTCTGCATTTCCTCTCCAGCAGCACTTCTCAGTTCAGTCTCCCACTGGGCCCTGGGCCTTCTCACTCCCTCCCAGGCTGAGCTCTTCTCCCCAGTTTTTAACCACTAAGGAATGGGCTTAGATGGTACAAATCTGAACTGAAAAGAAAAAATATCAGCATAGGTAGGAACAGAGGAGGGGGAAAGAGTCAGAAGAGCAGCCTGGGCCCAGCCCCTACAATCCTTCCCCTACCTGAGGGCTAGGTTCACAAATCAGGGAGCATCACAGATACCCCACCATGCCTCACCTCAGCTCCCTTTCTGGCCCCAGCCCCCCACATCCCACTGGTCTCCAGGCAACGGCACAAAGGGAAAGTGGAGAGAGGGGCCTAGGAGGCCCAGGCAGAGCTAGCTGTAACCCAATCCAACCCAGTACCTGAGGGGCGGAGGGATGGGGCAAGACTGCCCTAGGAGACCTGGCCAGGAGGGAGCCAAGAAAGGGCAGAGGTTAGCAAGTGTGGCTGGAACCAGAATCGTCCTGGCTGGCCAGTTCAAGAGTTATAGAGCTAAGATAAAATGGATGCTAGAGAAAACAGCGACAAAGAAAAAAGGAAGGTGTGCCCCAAGGGAAACAGGAAAGGGGGAGACATGGAAGGGAAAGATGAGATGCCCACACTAAAAGGGTCGGGTCAGGAAGCTCTTTCAGCTGAAATGGCTGAGGTTTCAGGGACTCAGGAGGAGGAGAGCGGAGAAATGAGGTCTGTCCTACAAAACTGGAATCCTCTTCGAGCTCTGGAGCTGGGCAGGATGGCAGAGGGAGACTAGGACAGAACTGAGAGACGGCCACAGAAGGATCCTGGACATTTTTCCCAGCCCACCCCTAACTGGGGGCCCCGCCTGGTGTCCTGCAGAGCTCTGTCTCCCTCTAGTGGTCACAGTTCCTACGTGCTGTCCCGTGCCCTGTTATCCAAGGCATCTCAAAGCTGAGGCTATGTCCTGAGCTGAAGTGTTAAAAGGGGGTCTCTAGCCACACAGGAGCACCCTACTGGGAAGCTGCCTGCCCTCAAGACACCTTGGGCACTTCAGGTCTTGAATCTGAAGTTTACTGATGGCCTCCTTAGGCCCTCTATGCCACACCGCCGCACCAACCACCATTTTTCCCCTCCCAACTCTTGCAGGGTGATAGCTGTGCCATGCGGTGCCAGCCCAGAAGCAGCCAGGGTTTTGATTGTTTGTTTGTTTGTTTTGAGGGCAGGGAGACATAGTAGGGAGCTGCTCCAACCCACAGCTTTATCCCTTCCTTGGTCAAAGTTCTTTGAGAATCTGAAAACACTTTGGATCCCTTTCCCCAAAAATATACACATACAATTTTAAATACTTTTAGAGGTTCCTGAATCTCAGATGAAGAAGCCCTGATTCACTTGGTCCCAGGGCCAGGCTGTGACTGAGACAGTAAGGGTGAGTCCCCTGCTCCAGCCAGCATGGGGCAGGCCATGCTATTCATTGTAGACTGTTCTGTTCAGTGTGTCTTGCTGTGTGTGTCTCCCCAGCTCTGCGTTCTGGCACCCAGATGTTCGTCATCTCCCCTCATTTGGACTAGAGTGAGGCCGTTCAGACACAACAACGCACTGTGATTCAGACTTTAATGGCGGTGCTCATCCAGCGCCACAGAGGTGGTGGCAACTGTGGGACATGGCGTGGGGGGAGTGAGACATGGCTCTGGTGCAGCTGGGGCGAAGGACAGGGAAGCTAGGGCGAAGGAGAAATTGGGGAGGTAGAAGCCCCCAGGTGTACAGCCCCACCTCTGCCGGAGCCAGGCTTTAGTTAAGGGCTGCTCTTGCACCAGGGAGCTGACATCAAGGCCCTTTTCTGTTCCCCTTCCCATTCCAGCAAGACCTATGGCCACAGGAAACACAGACACAGTGTCCTCAAATTAGCCATACTTTTTTGGCCCGAGTTATGGGGAACATGATTAAATTAACAGGATGAATGAAAAATGAATGAATGAATAAATAAATAAATAAATAAAATAATATGCCAACATCTTAGACCAGGCAGGACTACGCCACCAGCACTCCCCTCACCTCAGCCTGTAGGGCTGAGATACAGCATGGAAACCACATAGAACTAATGAGACATGGCCCCTCTCTAAATGTGGCACCAACCAACCCTGGTGCTCCTGTCACAGGCCCTGATCCTTCTTCCATGCACCCCCTGAGAATGCTCAGTCCCATGGCCAAGTTTGAGGAGGAGAATAGAAAGGAAGGAAACATGGAGAGTGGAACCCAGAGGAGGAGCAGAGACAGCAGGGGTCAGACAAGCCAAGGAGCAGCGCAGCCAGGGAGTCTGGGGCAGATGTCACAGAGCAGAATGGGAAGGAATTTTCCAGGAGGATGGGAGAGAAGTTCCAAGTCTCTAGGCCAGCAGAGGGTCACAGCACACTGGGGTTGCGGAAATTATGTCCCGCGAAGCGAGCTTCGTCCCCCAGCTCTTCTTCAATTCTGAGTGATGAGCCAGAAAAGGAAGGTCAGGGAAGCAGGAGGAGCCTACTTCTCTTTCCCCAGTCTCCAAGCCCCTCAGACCACCTGCTCCTGTGTCTGCCCACAGGTGGCCATTTTCTCCCAAACCCCTCCTCCCAAACCAGGTATATTCTGGATGTCTGCTGTTCTCCAGACTCCTGACCCTCTAAGTGAACATGGGTGAATAAAGCTTTTGACTTTCTGGGCCCAGGCTCCCTCACCTCATGAGCTGGTTGTACTTAGCCAGACGCTCAGAACGGCATGGGGCACCAGTCTTGATCTGAAACATCCCAAAAGAGAGGCCATTTCATGGCTGCCCCTGAAAAAAAAACCTTCTACTCTCTGAAAATTCCCTACACCCTCAAACATCTGAAAAAGGGGACCCACCTGAGCCTAGAACCCACCCATGCCACAAGGAGCCCCCTTCCTCCACCCCTCCCCGACACTCACCTGACCTGTGCAGAGCCCCACCACCAAGTCAGCAATGAATGTGTCCTCAGTCTCTCCTGAGCGGTGACTCACCATGACCCCCCAGCCATTCTCCTGGGCCAGCTTGCACCTGCATCCGTAAAGCAGCACTGACCCACACCCCTCACACTGGACACTCTCCCCACCCCCAACAATGGTCTGTTAAGGAACCTCTGGAGAAGGTGTCTGGGAGGGGAGCAGGAGTGAGTGAAAGCACAGAAGTGAGAGCTATGAAAGGGAATCCAAGGCTCTGCTCTCTCTCCATACCTGGGCAGGTTCAGGCTGGGAGCATTGCAAGGGGACCTGGGGGAAAAGGGGGCTGAGTGGGAGAGGGCCAGGAAGCACTCACGCTTGGATGGCTTCAGTCACTGAACCAATCTGGTTGACCTTGAGCAGCAGACAGTTGCAGGCCTTTTCCTCCACTGCCCGCTCGATCCGCTTTGGGTTAGTCACTGTCAGGTCATCACCCACAATCTGGATCCCTACGTTGGCTGTGAACTTTGACCAAGCGGCCCAATCATCCTGGTCAAATGGGTCCTCGATAGAGACCACTGTAGGGAGAGCCATAGAGATGGGACTGGTGATCTTTCCCGAGTCTCTGCATCACGCAGGAACACACCCCTGGATTTTTCTGAAATGGACAGATCCCCTGGACCTGCAGGGTTCTGCTCATCCTTCCTTCCCCGCCACCAGTAAGCCTGCCCCAATTAGTCCCTATCTTGACACTGTCATAAAATCTTTCAAAAACAACGGTGCACAACCTCTCTCACAACCTATCTGTGTGCTTTTCACTGCCAGGAAGCCCTTCCTCCCCACTAAAGGCTACATTCTACCACCGATGTTCACTTTCTCTTGTTCAGTCCTCAGGAAAATGACACCAGCTGCCTCCATGCAGGAGTAAAAGCCCCAGGAGACCTGGAGAGGGTGATTCCAGTCCTCCTCTGCCTTCTTTTCTAGCCACAGTTACTTCTAGCTCCTTCAACATGTACGACTTTATTCATCGAAAATATCATAAGGGCCATTTCCTGCTGGGTCCACTCATCTTCCCAGCCCTGTCTCCTTCTAGAGCCTTCCCCGGCCCCAGGAGCTTCAAAGCTCATGACTTTCATCAGATATAAAGCAAATAGATTTATCACAAGTGCCCATTTACACAAGCACCAAGCCCAGTCAGCAAGAGCTACCACCCCCCCGTATTGCAGCTGTTTCTTGGGACACCTCCACATGACTCCTGACTCAGGACCCCCTGAAAGTCCAAAGTTGCCCCTACCTTCCCCTGGCCCTCCCTGGCCCTCTCCCCGACACCCCTGCTCTCACCAGGATAGTCCCTCACAAAGTCCTGGTAAAGGGCCCCCAGCTGGTCGCCAGTGATATATCGAGAAGGATCAGCAGGGGACTTGAAGTCCAAGTCATATTTGCCATCACGATAAAACTCCGAGGCAGCGACATCCATGCCAATGACGATCTTTTCCGTGTAGCCGGCCTTGTCAATGGCTTCCTTCACCAGCTCCAAGGCTGGGGATGGAACACAAAGACATTATTGACCAGAAGGAGGGCAAGAAAGAGAGCAGAAGCGGAAAGCTGGTGCTAAGAGGTCTGCCTACGGTTATCGCCAAGTCTGGTCAGAGCAGACCACCTTCTGGGAAGGCAGAAAAGTGTACTTCTGTCAATAATACCTCTTTAACATAGCTATCATTTGTTGAGGGCTATGTACCTCAGCTCTTTGTATAGATAATCTCACTGAGTCTTCAGAATGATGCCATGAGGTAGACATGTTATTTTTCCCAATTTACAGGTAGGAAAGATGAGGCACAGAGCAGTTAGGTAAGAGAGGTCACCAGCCAGCAACACTTCCATGTCAAGGTTCAAGCAGTTTGGCCTCAGCACTACCTGCATTGTTTGTATTCAGCCTCTCCCAGGGCAGAGAAAAAGAGATCCCAGAGGCCTAAGATGTTGGGGTAGGAATGGGAAAGACTGGAATGGATTCCTGGAGTCTGGTATATCTCATCATACTGAAAATCCTGCAGCTAAAGGATGGGACTGATCCTATAGGTCACTTAGACCACCTCCCAGGATTCCCAGGGGCTCAGTGAGAACTGTAACACTAATACTCCAGGCTGGGCAGGTAAACACTGTCCTCAGAGCCTGGACATGCATCTGGCAGGCCCTCTTGACCCCATCCTAAAGACTGGTACTTCCAGGAGTTAGCAGGAGTCAAAAGACCCTCTTCTACCCACACTTCTGGGGGGCTGGTGAACCTTATGGCCCTTCCTGATAGCCCAGGATGGAGGGAGACTAAGGGCAGAGGTGAGGGGGGCCTTCCAGCCTCACCTTCACTGTTCTCCAGGATATTGGGGGCAAAACCACCTTCATCTCCCACATTTGTGGCATCTTTGCCATACTTGTCCTTGATGACTCCCTTGAGTGTATGGTAGACCTCCGCCCCGAGTCGCATGGCATCCCGAAAGCTCTCTGCGCCCACCGGGAGAATCATGAACTCCTGCATGGCCAGCTTGTTCCCAGCATGGGAGCCACCATTGATCACGTTGAAGGCCTGGGAGCCACATTAAGATGCAAAGTCACAGAACACTTTCCTCCCCACTCCTAGGAATAATGTTAACCCAAGATCCCAGACGTCCCCCAGCCTCCCAGACCAAAGGGTTCATATCTCCTGTCTCCGCAAAACCCCCTTTCCTCCCAGCGTCCCCCACTCCACCCCTGGGGAGAGGCCAGGGGTGCATGGCTCACGCTCACCGGCACAGGAAGGATGAGGTCTGAGTTCCCGGCCAGCTGAGCAATGTGGCGATACAGAGGCAAATCCCGCTCAGCTGCTCCTGCCTTACACACGGCCAGCGACACACCCAGGATGGCATTGGCCCCAAATTTGGCTGGAAGATTACAGAAGGCAGTAAGACGACAGAGGAACCGAAGGCCCTTTCCCCTTGGCCTCTGCCCCAAAAAGGAGACCCTCCTCCCCACTGCAGCCACTTACCTATTCCCTCATGAAAACATCGGAGGACAGAGGGGAGGGAATGATGGAAATGGCAGCGAGCTGTACCTATTCCTACACATCTCCAAGGCCCACTATCTCATGCCAACTCTCTCCCACTTTATGCTGCGAAGAAGTTCCTTCTGTCTCATGGCACATCCTCCCACTGCAGCCAAAGCCACCTTCTCGTGCTCTGACTTTAGAGGAGGATGGAGCAGGGCTTGTCCTCTTACATCCCTCCCTGAGGGAGCCCTCAGCTCTCAGGATCTGCCTGCTCCACTATGTGACCGCCCTCACACCTCCCACTCTCCACCAACCCCAACTTACATTTGTTCTCAGTCCCATCCAACTCCAGCATCAGGTTGTCCAGCTTCTCCTGCTCCACCACGGAGATACCCTGTGGGCAGAGCGGCCATCACCCAGGGCCAGGGTGGAGGCTGGGCCCTGAGACAGAGGACCCCTCTCACACACACACTCACATTCTACCAAGATCCCACCGGGTTTCTGTGACAACGGCCTACCTGGAATAGGGAACCTGAACGCCCCTTGGGGACTCAGGGGGGATGGTAAGGAGTCTCCTCCCCACCCTGCCCTTGGTAGAGCTTCCCAAATCCCCCTTCTCTTCCTTCTCCCCTAATCCAGGATTCCTGCGCAGACCCTGGTCCTACCACCCCCAGCAAAGAGCAGGCCTCACTGAGCTGATGAGGGCTGGTGCGATGATGCTGTTGATGTGGTCCACTGCCTTCAAGACACCTGGGGAGAGGCAGAGGCCAGGCTGGGTCAGGCCAGGAGGGCCCAGAAGGGAAAAGGGAGAGAAGGCATTGCTAGCAGAGGGTTAGGGATGAGCTGAGCTAAGAGTCCAAAGTGCAGGGGTGGGAGAGCCTGGAGCAGAGAAAGGGCCTCACCTTTGCCTAAGTAACGCTGTTTGTCTCCATCCCTCAGCTCCAGGGCCTCATAGATACCAGTGGAGGCTCCACTGGGCACTGCAGCCCGGAAAAGACCTGGAAGAGGAACATGGAATGAGGAGGGAGAGACTACAGGGAGAGATCCTTCAGCCCTCCAGCTCCAAACCCCTGCCTGCCAGTCCTGTTCCCTCACTGCTCCATAACACACACACACACACACACACACACACACACACACACACACGCGCGGAGATGCTCAGTAGTGGTTCCCCATGCTCAAGTGGGAGCTCACAGGAAGGCAGCTGTGCACACAGCAAACGTCTGTACATACACCAACCACACGCAGACGCAGACGCAGACGCACTAACTGGAACACGGAGAACCTGCCTATGCTGGAGACCCAACCCCCACAATCCAGCTTGTGAGCCTGGCCCAGCCCCCTCCCTCCCATTACCTTTGGCAGTGGTGAGATCCACCTCGACTGTGGGGTTGCCACGGGAGTCCAGGATCTCCCGGGCCCTGATCTTCTCTATGGACATGATGACTGGGATCTCCTTGGGTGGAAGGGAAGGAAGGGGAAAGATAAGAGGTTTGGAGGGGTGGAGCCTGCTATCAGTGGGAGGGGCCAGAGGCTGAGAGGGATGGGAAGGAGGTTACTGCAGTGAGTGGGGGGTGGGGAGGAGTTGGCTGCAGTGTCGTAGAAGGGATCCCCCACCCCCAGGGGAGAGACGGTCAATGCAGTGAGGAAGGGGAGGTCACTGCAGGAGTGGGGGGAGGGCTGGCAAGATGCACGGACCTGAGGTGGGAGCACACCGCAGTGAGGAGGGGAGCAGCAGTGGCGCCCTCACCCCCTCAGCAGCTTGGACAGCTGGCTGGTGGGGTTCCCCCAGATACCTTCAGAGCGGTATGGTTGCCAAGCTCGAATTTCATGTTGGAGCCAAGAAGATGGGTTGTCTTGGCAGATGGGGCCTCTCCTCCAGAAGCCCCATCCCACCCCAACTTGACACCTCAGCTCCCACACTCTGAGGTCCCAATTTCCCAAACGTAATACCCTCCCTTCTCGAGGGGTGAGCAGTAGGGAAGGCTAGGGAGAGGGTCCCAGGGAAGGCCCTCATGGGGGCGCGGGTGGCAGAAAGGGATGGGGGGCGAGGAGCTGAGCCTCGCCGGAGAGTCCTTGCCGGGAGGGTCCTCTCCTCAAGCCCCCAGACAAAATCTCTCGTCCCCTGTCCCATCCCCCCCAGCAGCCGGGAGAGGGCCGCGGGAACTGAGAGGGGCGATGCGGGGGAGGAGTGGGAACGAGGGGAGTCTAGAGGAAGTCTGGGTTGCTGCGGAGGAGGGAGAAGACATTTCCCCAGATGCACAGCTAAGGGTATGCAGGATAAAAAAACGCACCGCCAGGAAGACCCCGAACTGTACTGGGTGGAAAGAGAGCGAAGAGGGGCCGGGGGACAGGGGCGCCTTCGGCGTTGATGCCCAGAGGACCTGGCGCGCGGGGAGGGGGCACCGGGGG
>NW_004567135.1:13913818-13945428 GCF_000260355.1 Condylura cristata | reverse complement strand
CGATGGGGGGCGACTCAGGACCGCGCCCCCACGCTGGCATAGTAAACCCAGCAGCGCTTGCAGAAGCCCACCTCACTCAGTGCCTCTTAAATCCAGTCAGACACAGAGTATCAAAATGTCTCTTTATTGAATCACCCAGGAGTTCCCGACATCCCAGCCACCTCCACAGCTCCTCTCAGCCACCTCTGCCAGCCAGTCATCAGCCTGTCCCCGTTGGCTTTTTTCCAGGGGCCCCAAGAGGAGCTGGGGCCCACCTGCAGTGACTGCCTGGGTGGCCCTCACGGAGCATGGGCGCAACTTGTGAAGAATTCCCAGGTCTGGGGCGAGAGCAGGCATTCTCTGGGTGAGCAGTGTGTTAGAGGTGCCCCAGCACACGCTGCCATCCTCATTTTGGGGGCCAATATCTTGGACCTCCTGGAGGAAGAAGACAGAAGGGCCCTGCTGCTTCCCACTGTGCCCCAGCCCTGTCCCTCCTGCCAGGCTGCCCACTTCCCTGGGCCCTTCTCTCTTCTAGCTCACCCTGTATCTTCGTTTCCACATCCCAGCGTCCTATTATTTTTAGATTCTGATTTTTACTGCAGGTATCATTCCCCATCCTTTACTAGGCCCAGCTACATTCTTCACACACCACCACCCTGCACTCCACATATACAGACCCCCAGATGTGTCCTGTCCAACCAAGGTTCACTCATTGTCAGGTGTGGCTGCCCACCCCACCCCACCTACTCTGTCACCCCATCTCTTCCCTTTTCACTTACTCTTCTAGCCTCCTGCTAGAGAGTTATCTCCTTAGCATCTTCTAAGCTTTTTCACAGCTCCTCCCAAACCCTTCTGGTTCTTTCTCTGCATCCTGCAGTACCTTCTCACTCATTACTCTGGTCTTTCCAAGGGCTCTCCTTGTTTTAGCCCTTTCTCATCCACCCCCTACAGTGACTTCTCCTCCCCTAACTTCCAGGCAATTGGTCTCCTCTCCCTGCCATCCTGTGGGCTTCCTTACCATCTTTGGAGACAAGAACTGCTGCTAGATTTGTGGCTGGTCCGGTGGCTGTTCTGGTGGCTGTTCCGTTTCCAAGTCCTGGTAAGCCTCAGTCTCCAGCTCCTCCTTCATCCTGTGACGGATCTCCTCGGCCTCCGCACGATCCTCATCCTCATAGAACTCCTTGTCCAGACGTTCAAGGTGTGCTATCTGCACCAGGGCCTCCTGGCGGTAGTCATTTTCATCTGCACACGGGTTGTCCAGCAGCACCAAGGCTCGCAGCTTGGGCAGTTCCTGAAGCTTGGCCAGCTCTCCCAGGTCAGCCACCATATTGCTCCTGCCAGTGAGGTCAGGAGGGGTCATCAGGAAATACTGAGCTTTGGAAACCAGCTGGCAAGAATGGCGCCTTAGGGGAAAGTCCTCCTGGGCCCAGAGTTCCCTGGAATCACTGCCTGCGTTTGGCAGCGGATTGGCCTGCCACACATTGCCAGATGGGCTCCTGTGGTCCTGCCCCTGCCCCTCAACAAATCCCTAAGTCCCACAAGCTAGGCTGGAAGGTATGGCCTTTATCCTTCTGGAGAAGCAAAGCTACATCCCAACCCTGCTTTGCAGAGGGTGGAGGAGAGATCACCCTTGCAGGGAGCGACTGTGTGTCAACCACACTTCATCAGAAGTTAGAATTTAGGACTCAGGCCAGTGAGCAGGAACTGGGACCTAAGCTCTGGGAGGTGGGTGAGGGTGGGTGCTCCCCACTGGAGGAAACCAACAACTGGGGATGGCTTGGGCCTCTCCCTGGGGCCTCTCCCTGAAGAGAAAGCTTCGTTTCTTCATTTGCCTTATGGTACTATACTGTGTTTATTTTCATATTCTTGCCTCAACCCTTTATGAAGTCCAGTTTAAACATTTCAGACTTCTCTCAGTGGAGGTGCTGAACCACATATGGTGTTTCTCACCGGAAGCCACATGAACTTTATGCAGGGTGGGTGCTCCCCACTGGAGGAAACCAACAACTGGGGATGGCTTGGGCCTCTCCCTGGGGCCTCTCCCTGAAGAGAAAGCTTCGTTTCTTCATTTGCCTTATGGTACTATACTGTGTTTATTTTCATATTCTTGCCTCAACCCTTTATGAAGTCCAGTTTAAACATTTCAGACTTCTCTCAGTGGAGGTGCTGAACCACATATGGTGTTTCTCACTGGAAGCCACATGAACTTTATGCTGGACTGTCCTATGCACTGCCGATGTTGGCATCTGTGATCCCAGAGGCATCTCCCAACCACCATGACCCCTCCTCTTAATTAGTCACCTCCAGTTAAGGGCCACTGAGGAAGTAGCATTGTTTCCCTCTAGACGGTTATAGGAAAATAGTACTCCCTCTCTAGCAGACCAATTTGACAGAACTAGTTAGCAAAAGATTGCCTCAGGAGTCAGGGGCAGGAATTGAGAAGTCAAGGTGCAATTACCTGTTCCTACTTGGGGATTCTTTTCATTATTAGTCTTGAGGGTTTGGTCCTGGGGACTGGACTAAGAAGGCAGTTTCCTTACATCTTGGCTTATAGCAACACACATAAAACCTTCCATCAGATCAGAACTGCTAAAAGAAAATTCCACCCAGTACCTTGCCTCTAGAGGCTTTTCTTTCAAATATTCTTCTCTTTTGAAAATTGAACATCTTGCATAGTATGGGGGACACTCATATAGGTAGGGTTCAGAAGAGAAGCAGGAAATGGGGCCCAGGCCATGGAGAAGGGCATGAACTACACAGAATAGGGCCTACAAAAGTGTGCTGGACCCAGACAATGAGTCCCTTGGGCCACAGAGGCATTGCTGATTTAGTGGAGAGTGTAGGGGCCATCTTTGCTTCCTTTTGATATTTCCAAAACACAGCACAAGGCCTGGCACCTAGCACCTTCCTCATATAACAGTGGGGCAAGTGACTAAGGTTCAGGGGCTCATGACACAAGCTATGAAACCTCTTATCGACTGACATATTCCGGATGGAGACGGAAATGCTCTGAAAAATAAGACAGACTTTCCACGCTAACTTATGTTATGACCTCCCTTTTTTGTATAATCGTAATATCAAAATATTCTGAGCAACCTTCAGTTTACAACTGGATTGCCTCAGCCTCAGAAGGTGCTACCTGGCCCGGACAAGCAAGTACTACACCAGGGTGAGAAACTCCTCTTGAAGTCAAAAGTCATTAATAAAAACAAATGGCCGTTACTGCAAAGTCTCTCTCACTGTCAGACAGAGGAAAACCCAAATCTTATCACTCTATCTCACATAGCCTTCTATTCAGTTTCTAAATAACCACTCAAACTTCCTACTATCTAGTCTTTAGATATGGAAATTCACCCAAGTCGCCTATTCAGAGCTAATCAAGTTTTCTACCATCTAGACTTCAAGAAAACTCACTTAAACTTTCTAACAAGTTTTTCAAAGAACCTTACCTTAATTTGATTTACAAGAAATTTCCTCTTCCTGCCTTCACTTTACCCCCTAGGCTGTCTCTATGAGAATGAAAGCCATTAAGTAATAGATAATGTTTAAGGGACTTTATTTTAGTTAATCTTCACTGTGGTAAATATAGTAATATTAGTCTTAAACTTTGTAAATCTATGTACCTGTTTTAACCTTGATAGATTGATTTTAAAAATGTTATAATCTCAACTAAAGGTCAAAACGACCCCAGACTATTCTTAGCAAAAAGGTAAATGTGATCTCAGCCCATTTCATATGCTAATGTCATCCCTCTGCCTGCCTGAAGTGTATAAAATAAACCTCTGCTAAAGGCAGAGCAGGAAGACTTGCACCCAACTCCCATTGCCGTGTCTTCCTCACGCTCGCTCCCCTTTTTCCCCTTTTCCCCTTTTTCTAGGAATCTCCGCTCCCAATGCCGTTCCCACCCTGCCTGTTCTGCCCCCCAATAATCCGTGATCGAGGACGAAGAGTCTCCGACAGGCTCAGGTATAAAGGTGATGCTACAGTTAGGCCTAAGGGGCAGTCAAGAGTGGGAATTAGGAGGGAGGATGCGGTGAGAAGCCAGGGGTGGGCTAGGATTGGGAGACGGGCCAGAAGACAGGGTCAGAGCTGCTCCTGGTCAGGGTGGGGGCAAAATGGGGCTTCGAGGGGTGTGTACCTCAGGTTGAGGTACTGTAGTGATTTCATTTCCTTGGAGAAGCCACTCAGAGTTTCAATCTGGTTGTCTCGAAGATGCAGGGTTGTGAGATTGCTTAGGTTCTCCAAGCCTTCCACCTTCTTCAGCTGATTCTGGGCCTAAACCCCAGGGTAGAGTAGAGAGATAGGAAGATGACAGTGGGGAAAGGGAAAGAAGAAAAGTCAGAAAGAGGCAGCAAGAAAGGAAATCCCAGCGGTAGAAGGGGATGTAGCGGGCATCAAGGTGGATAGACAGATGTAGAGTAAGGAAGTCAGGGAAGCTGCCATCCCAGAGCAGGGGTCCCAGCGAGCCCACTAGGGCCCCAATTGAGGTGATGCTTCAACCCGGGCCCAGGAGCCCCCTCTGCTCCACTGAGGAGCACCACCCTGCAATGAAGACGCTCAAGCCTCTGAAGGCTAACCTTTCACGTGGCCTCCTCAGCCACCTGGCGCTCCACACTGCTCCCCATGGCAAAGCAGTCGCCTCTCACCCACACGTTAGGTCTTACCAGCCCTGCCAGGCTGTGAGTACCCTGCCTGTTTTAAGTTTGCCTCCCCGCAGTAGCTGGCACTGAGCAAGAGTTCAATAACTGACATCAATTATCATGATGATGATGAAGTTAGTTGCCAAGTCTATTAGAAGCCCCCCAGGGCTGTGCCCTCTTTCCTGCGCCACCTCTGACCCAGTGGGCTACCAAGAAGAGGCTCTTCAGCTTAGGTAGGTTGATTCCCAGGGTACTGCTCAGCTGATTCCCCCGAAGCTCCAGCGTGTGCAGGCTCCTCAGCTTTTGCGGATCCAAACCCGTCACTAGGTGGATTCGGTTTCCTGAGGAGCAGAAAGGTGTTGAGAGTGCAGAAGATCATTCTGGGTGTTCATCATTAGAGACTAAATGTTGGGAGTTTCTGCATCATCCTCTCCCTATAATGCCGGGTAGACCTGAGGGAGGACAGCACCAGACCTAAAACCCCCGAGCCAGAGAGCTTTCAGGCTGGTGTCCAAGAGCCTGGTGTCCGGCTAAGCCTTTGAGGACTTCAAGTCTTTGCTCAGCGATCAGCTTATCAGAACTTGTCCTCACCAACCTGTTTGAAATTACCACCTGTGCCCGCCTCATTCCCTTCACCCTGTCGCTTTTCCACTGTGTATCTCCTTATAACATACAACATACATTCATTTACTGTGTTCATTGTTAGCTATCTGTCTCCCTCACCTAGAACGGAAGCTCCACGAGAAAAGGGATTTTCTGTTTTGTTCTCTTTTGGTCACTGAGGTTTCTCCAGCACATAGAATTGTCATAAGGAGTCTAAACAAATGAATGACTACATGGGGATTGCTGTGTGGGACAGCCAAAGACCACACTGTCCACTTCTGTTAGCCCCAGGCTAACATGACAGAAGCTTGTATCGCTCCTCCGAAGGCCCCACCTTTGAGATCCAGGCTGCACAGACGAGGATGAGTGATGCCCTCAGTGTCAGTGATGTGGTTGAAGGCGAAGCTGGCGATCTGCAGGTAGGGCAGCTCGTTGAGCCGCGCGCTCCGGAGCTGGTTGCCATCAGCTTTGAGCCAGAGTAGGTGAGTGAGGTGATTGAGAGGGGACAAGTCTGTCAGGTGGTTCTCAGAAACGTCTACATAGCGCAGATGGATGTAGGTACATAGCAAGGAGATGTCCGTCAGGTCCCTAGGAGATGGCAGCAGCCAGGGTTCGAGTTAAAAACCCCAGCAAGGTGGGCCTCCCTGCTAGCTCAGGGTTTAAAATCTCAGAGTAATCGAGCTATTGGGCTATTGCTCAGCACTATCAAGCTGTCTGCCAGCCACTGCAGCTTGAGTGGCACCACAGCCTGACCCACCTGGCCCAGCAGACCTCTCCTGTTTGCCTGTTCTGCTCCTCACTCTGTCTCTGGTGAATCCTCTTACCCCCCCCCCCCCACCGTACCTTTAGCTGACACACCAGTTCTTGTCAGCAAAAATAAAAATAAATCTTTAAAAAAAAAAAACTCTGGCCGTCCCTGGTGGTGCAGTGGATTGAAGTGCAGCACTCTGAAGCTCTCTGAAGCCATTGTAACATGAGTTTGATTCCAACCAGGGAAGTGACACACATGGTGAGGCAGACCTCTCCTGACCCTCCCCCTGCCCCCCTCAGTAGTGTACTTTGTCAGTCTGCCTGTTCTGCTCCCCACAATGTCTCTGGTGAATCCTCTTAGCCCGTGCACCTCTGGCCTGTACCCTAGTTCGTGTATGCATAAATAAATCTTAAAAAAGAAAAAGCCAGACTCCACCAAGGGCTGGCAGAGGTACTCAATCACAGAGCCATGTGGGGGTGGCTTATAATGGGGAGAACAGTGGGTAACAGAAGGGAGAGGTGGAGAGGGGAAGAGAAGGCACTTAGGTTCAGAAAAGTGGGTAGGGACCTTGTGTCAATGTCAGTGAAGAGCTGGGCAACAACACTCTGAAAGAGGAGGGAGGGTTCTTGGCAGGAACCCCACTATTCACCCTCACAAAGCTCCTAAAAAGTGAGTTCTAACCTTCCTTGCCCTACTAATCCAGGATCAGAGCCCAGGAATGAGAGTAAGAAGGGTGACTGGACCCTACAATCTCACACTTCTCGTCTGGTTCCCCAGGAACGCACCTGTCTTTAACCTCCAGCTTGACAAAAGCATGAGCCAGTCCATTGCCTGTCTTACAGAGCAAAGAAAGTCCTTCCTTCATCATTTCTTCCCTGAGGGGGTTGGGCAGCCACTGCAGGAGGAAGTGGAGTCAGCACCGGTCTAGTTTAGCCCTTTCCCTTAGCCTTAACACCCCTCCCTTTCCAGGTGCTCACTTCCTCAGAGAGCTCTTCCCCGTCTTTCCTGAATTCCTCCCACTCCTCTGTATCCCTGTCATCTTCTTTTTCAAGATCATCCTCATCTGGCTCAAAGTCTTCTTCCAGATCCTCGTCATCTGACATCTTTCTTCTCTGCTGAAGACTCTGGAGTCGACACACTCAGTCCTTTTCCTGAGAAAGAAGGTCTCCTCATCATGGACCAGCTCTCAGCTCTGTCAGTTCCTGGTATCCCTCCCATCACACCATCGCCTTTGCCTTCTTCCCAACTACACACTTTTCTCACCCCTGTTAACAACTGTTTCATTGTGATTTCCAGCCTCCACTTTATACTTGCTGCCCAGGATCTGCCTCGCCCATCAAAGGAGCCCTGCATAGTGACCCCCCAGCTCTCCTCTAGCAGCTGGGTCTCCCTGCTTCCTGGGCTCCCTTCTCCCCAGTTCTTCCCATCTCCTCTTCCAATCTCCCCTCTTGATCCCTCAGCTCTCCTCCCTTGCTATCCTTAACTCCTCTTCCTCGCATGCCTTCTAACTCTTCCACCCCTCTGAGCCCCATTTCCCTGCCTCCTCTGGGACACCAGCCTGACGGGCGACGCAGCCTTCAGCCATCGCACCCAGTCTTTGGCAAAGGGGAGCAGACCCTTGTTCGGCTCAACCAGAAGCGCTTCTGAAGAGGGTCTTGGTCCTAAGAGGGAAGGACTGTTTTGAAAGAGGGGCAAGCGTTGTGTACTGCTGTTATGGCAACGTGGGTGGAGGTGGGGGAGCACCTGGCAGTCACAAATAAGTGGCCGTTGTTGAGAGACTTGCCACCCCAAACTCAACGGTAATCCACACCACGTTAGGTGGACCTGCAGTTGCTAGGTTACGAGGCCAATTTCCTAATCCCCGGAAGCCGGAGGAAGCGCGCTGATTGGCTGAGGGCAGAGCATAGTGGGCGGGATTTAGAATTTGAGAGGGGAGGGAGGGATCCTGGGGATAGCCATTACATCACCTGAGACCTTAAAGGGACCCGACAGCCTCAATGCAAAATTCCAAAGAAATATCCCCTGAAGCAAAAGGGGGAAGGTAGAGTAAGAATACCAAGTCAGTGGTTGATTACCTCTTTCCCCTCCCATTAGTTATTTCCAGGCTGTTTGTAGATACCCTGGGTTAGAGTCTTGACATATCTGCATTTTTCTAGGAATTTCCCAAAGACTCCATTTTCTCATCTGTAAAACAGGCTTAAATATACAACCGACAAAGATGTGGTTGTAATCTATGCTAAAGTGTCCTACAGATTGCTAACTCAGTTTGGGAGCACTTCACGCTTCATATCGTGCATTGTTTTACTTAAACCTTTTGGGAAATTGTATGGGGGAGGGTATCAATCACGTGCTCACTTAAAGTTCTTATCATCCAGGAGCCTCCATGGTGGCACAGCACTGCAAGCCAGCAGCAGCCACTTCAGTTCAGTTCTAACACATGGCCTGGCAGACCTTTCCTGCCTTAAGGAAGGCTGCTCCCCTCAGCAGTATACTTGGTAGATCTGCCTGTTCTGCTCCCAACTCTCTCTGGTGAGTCCTCTCACTGCCCCTGCCCCTCTGGCCTGTTCCCCACTTCTGTGTGCATAAATAAACACATCTTAAAAAAAAAAAATCTCAGCGCTATCAAGCCATCGTTATGCTAAGCCAGCCACTGCCTGAGCTCCAGCTAGAGGTCCTGCTGGCTGCTCCCCTCAGCAGTGTATTTCAGTCAGTCTGCCTCATCTTTCCCCACTCTGTCTCTAGTGAATCCTCTGGACCTCCCCCTCCCCTACCTCTGGCCTGTACCCCAGTTCTTGTGTACATAAGTAAATAAATCTTTTAAAAAAACAAACAGTAAGTAATAAAGCACTCCGGAAGGATTAGAAGTGCTGTACAAGTGAAAGGTATTGTTTTGTTACAATTGGGAGAGAGAAAGGAGGTGACTTTCCTTGATCTAAAAGAGAAAGGCTACATACATACATAAATAAATCTTTAAAAAAATAATAAAAGAGGAAGAAACTTCAAGCAAGAAGAAAAAACATGATATAAAAATTAGGGAGGTGTCATATAGCATTCTTTCATTAAACACTTGTTCTGTGCCATGCTGTATGCCCTGGGCACTCAAGGACAGTAAAGCACAATCCCTGTCCATGAAGAGACTTCCAGGCCAGTGACAGGGTTAGGTAAACAAGCAATTCGATATAAGAGATATTATAATGAGACAGATATTTTAATAACCTTACCCAACACTTACAAAGCTTCTATTAAGTGCCAGAGGATAATTTTATAATACGTGTATATACATAACACATAATGTGATATACTCGGCAGAGTTTCAGACAGAGGAAGCATCTGTGATGAAGCTTGGAGGAGAAAGCATTGAATGTCCCCACAGGAAAGCAGGTGGTTCTGCTGGCTGGAACAATAGGTACATTTGGGGGGTAAGAAGGGAGGGGGTAAAAAGGGAGCAGAAAGGAGAGCTGGATCACACTAAAGAATCTGGACTTTACCCTTAAAGCTGTGTGGAGCTGCTGGAAAATTTATCTTGTGTTTTCTTGACAAGGACTGACTCTGCACCATGTAATGAGAGCTAGATACTCATGTCCTCCTCAATAATGTCCCTCCCCACTGCAGCTGGTCTAGAGGGGCCTCTCCTATTATTAAAGTAATGTTATAGAATAACAAATAATGGGGCCCTCCCTGGTGGCGCAGCAGGTTAAAGCACAGCACTGAGAAGCTAAAGCCACTTCCGCATGAGTTTGATCCCTGCCTGCCCCAGAGGAGATCCACATGGCGTGGCAGACCTCTCCTGCCCGCTGCTCCCCTCAGCAGTGTACTTCGACAATCTGCCTGTTCTGCTCCCTACTCTGTCTCTGGTGAAGCCTCTCGCTGCCCCTGAGCCTCTGGCCTGTACCCCAGTTCTGTATGCACAAATAAATAAATCTTAAAAAAAAAAAAAAACAAATAATGGAAAGAAGTAGGTCTAGAAGAAAATAAAAGTCCATGATCTCCTGCAGCAGCATTGTTCTAGTTTATTAATAAAGATATGTATTTCAAAAAATTAAAACGTACTAATCATATACACAGGTTCATCAAGTGGATTTTCATATGGTAATATGGCTTTCATTTTACTCAGAAAGATCTCTCTTTTTGATATTGCCTATGCTCCATTATATGGATATGTGGTAATTTCTTAACTGTCTCCTACTGGTGAATATTAACTTGAAAATTTCTGAACACATAAACAATGCTGCAATTAAATACTCACAGGTAAGTCTTTTTTCTCTTCTGCGAGAGTACTCTGTAGCAGTACTGCCCAAATTTTACTATGCATAGAATTTGCATGAAGATCTCATTAAAATGTAGATTCTGATCCCTCAAGTGAGGCTGCAACTTTCCTCTGGTCCATGGACCATATCAGTAACTCACTGGGGCCCTCCCTGGTGGCACAAGGGGTTAAAGCGCAGCACTGCAAAGCTAGCTGCACCTGCTTCAGCACAGGTTCCATCCCTGGCCAGGGAGGTGACCCACATGGCACAGCAAACCTCCCCTGTCTCGCCACTGCTTCCCTCAGCAGTGTACTTTGTCGAGATCTGTTTGTTCTGCTCCCCACTCTCTCTCCTAAAGCCTCTCACTGCCTGTACCCTCGTTCTTATATGCATAAATCTTTAAAAAAGATTTATTTATGCATACAGAATTGGGGTGTAGGCCAGAGGTGTGGGGGGTGGTGGTGGTGAGAGGATTCACCAGAGACAGAGTGGGGAACAGAACAGGAGAGGTCTGCTGTGCCATGTGGGTTACCTCCATGGCCAGGGATCCAACTTATGCTGCAGTGGCTGGTGATCACTTCACAGCACTCAGGCTTTAACCAAGTCATTAGAATTTATTTCTTGTTTTATAGGAGCTCTTTATGGTTTATATATTACCTATGACAGAAACTGCCTATCGCCCCTCTAATTATGTATCTAATATTTTTCTTCCCTTCTTCTCCCCTCCCCATACCTTGCCTAAAACAGAATCAGCAATTGCATGGGACGATGAGATACCTCAAGAATCTAAGCCACATGCCAAGATGCCAGAACAAAAATAATGAAAATAATGACATAATAAAAGTGTCATAAAGCTGCTGTCCCAACCCTGTACCTATCTCCAGGCTTACTTTATAAGAGAGAAAAAATTGGTTAAGCTACTGAGTTTTGAGAATCTTTGTTGCAGCCAAACCAAATGCGATTCTTAACTGATCATAACAAATTATCTCAAAGCATAACTGAAAACAACAAACATATATTATCTCAGTTTCTGTGAGTCAGGAGTACCAGTGTGGCTTAGCTGGGTTGCAGTCAAAATGACAACTGGGCCGGAGGATTTGCCTCCAAGATGACTCACTGACATGGTTGTTGGCAAGACAGTTCCTGGCCATATGGGTTTCTCCATAGGCTGCCTGGGTATCCTCACAGTACGGCAGCTGACTTCCCCAGAGCAAGTGATCCAAGAGAGAAAGAGACCTAGCTGGAGGTGACTTAGTGTCCAGAGTGGTACACTCTCTCTTCCACTTTATTTTATTTTTTAGGAGCCAGTCATGAAGGCCAGACAAGATCAAACGGAGGGTAATTCAGTTCTACCTCTTGAAAGGAGGAGGATAATTTAAAACTGCAGATACATTCACTTTTTTTTTTTTAAAGATTTATTTATTTATGCATACAGAACTGGGGTACAGGCCAGAGATGCGGAGGGTGAGAGAGTTCACCAGAGACAGAGTGGGGAGCAGAACAGGCAGATCGACGAAGTACACTGCTGAGGGGAGCAGCAGGCGGGTCAGGAGAGGTCTGCCACACCATGTGGTCACCTCCGGGGCAGGCGGGAATCGAACTCATGTGGAAGCGGCTTTAGATTCTCAGTGCTGTGCTTTAACCCGCTGCGCCACCAGGGAGGGCCACATTCACTTTTTTTTTTTTTTTTAAGACTTATTTATGCCGGTCCTCCCTGATGGCACAAGTTATAGTGCAGCACTATTAAGCTATCTGCAGCCATTGGAGCATGAATTTGATCCCAGCCAGGGAACTGGCCCACATGGCACAGCAGGCCTCTACTGACCCACCCGCGGCTCCCCTCAGCTGTGTATTTCAGTCAATCTGTCTGTTCTGTTCCCCACTCTGCCTCTGGTGAATCCTCTCAGCCCCACACCTCTGACCTGTACCCCAGTTCTAGTATGCATAAAAAAAGAATTTACTTATGCATACAAAAAGTGGGGTATAGGCCAGGGTGGTGGCAGTGATGAGAGGATTCACTAGAGACAGAGTGAGGAGCAGAACAGGCAGACTGACTGAAAATACAATGCTGAAGGGAACAGTGGCCAACACAGGAGAGGTCTGCTGCCTTGTGGGTCAGCTCCCTGGCCAGGGATTGAACTTGAGCTTCAGTGGCTGACTATAGCTTGATAGTGCAGTCATCAATCCCTGTACCACCAGGGAGGCCCTACATTCACTTTTCTCTTCACCTTATTTATTGAGTGCCACCTTACATAAATTTGATATCTGTGTGTAATCCAAGTTGTCAGTCTATTCCAAAAAGCTTCTGAATTGTGTCAGCCTATGAAGGTTATGGAAACAGTCTCTTGCACATTTTTTTTTTCTTGTGCATTCTTAGGGTACTTAAATAGCTTTTTTTAGTCTTTAATTCACTTGGGAATTTTGTGTATAGTGTAAGATAGAGATTAACATTTAGCCACAAGGGAAGCTGATTATCTCAATATCATTTATTGTTTATTCATACTTCCATACTGATTTGAAAAGCCATCTTTAGCACTCACAGATATATAGAAACAAGTACACACACAAACATATATATATATATATATATATATAATTTCTGGATTATTATCTTCCATTGATCTATATTTCTGGTTATTTCTGTTCTAGTACCATACTTTCATAACTATTGGTATATATATATATATAAACACACACACACACACGCACCCAAACCACTGTTAATTATTAGAAATAATAAGGTATCTGCTGGATAGAGGAAGATGGAGAATTAATTAAGATTTATGATGCTATTTTAAGTTCCTAAAATATAAATTGCAAATTATATGGTACGTGATTCAAGGAAGGTAGCAGACTCAAAGCGGGATAAGGGACTGGAGTGAGAGGTAGGGAAGAACAAGAAAGTTCAACAGGGCTTGGGAACTGGATGGATATAGGGATGGGAAAGAGGACTATATCCAAGATTTGGCTGAATCTAGATTTCCTGGAAATAGTTTTGGCGCTGATAGGAACAAAGACATTTGAACTTAGAGCTGCAGAAGATAATCTAACTCTCTGACTCTCAATTAGCTTACACTCAGTGGTAGTAGAATATCCACGTGGAGATTTCATTAGATTGGTAAAGGGAAGGATGTCCTAAAGGAACTCTGCAGAGTCTTGTGGACCCCAGCCCCTTCTCCAGCTTCGAGTGGGTGAGGCCCCAAAGACAGTCGGCCCAGTCCACTCTGGGCTACCCTGTAACAAGATCACTGGAGACAGGGAGTTAGTGCTGAGCCTCAAGTCTGCCTAATTCTTTTGCTCCATCCACTGTCACGTACTGGCTGCAGGTAGCCAAGAGGGGCTTCCCTGAGTGTTCCTTCCTGCTGCTTTTTCATAACAGGAATGAATTTTCTTTTTCCTTTCCTAGCCTCCTCTTCCCCGGATATATTTTTGTGTGAAAATGCTGTTCTTGTGAAATATCCTTTAATGTCATCTGGTCCATTTCTGTGACACAATGGAAAGCATCTTGATACCCTTTTTGCAAATCCCTGACACTCAGGGATTTGACTTTGTATCTGTACCAGTCATCGTTGATAGCATTTTAGCAAGAGGTGTGTGAGTATATGTGTATTTGCCATTTTTCTTTCCCATTTTTCTCAATTCAAATACTCCAAAGATTAAATGATATATGTGGCTGTCACATGCTGATAAATGTTTAACAACAAATTCCTGGGAGGTTTCAGAACAGACTCGTTTTTAGCATTTGCTGATTTTTCTGGTATAAATATTCCCACTATGGATGATTGCATGATATAGTGTTTCCACCTTACAGATAACAATACAGGTAGATAGTTTCAAGAGTATAGATACTAGTAAAACTGTTGTGAGTTGACCTGTGGGTTCCTAAAACTCACATGTTGAAGCCCTAACCCCTAGTAACTCAGAATGTCAGATTTGGAAACAGCACTTTTAATGGGATTATCAAGTTAAAATGAGGCCATTAAGGCGGTCCCAAATCCAGTCTGAGCTGGGGAGGGTAAGGATGCTTCAGTACTTCTATGCAGGAGGAAATTTGGACACAAGGGTGTCCATGTACATAGAAAAAGACCATGTGCAGATACAAGAAGAAGACAGCCATCTTCAAACTGAGGACCGAGGCCTCAGAAGAAACCAAACCTTGGCCAGCTTTCCTCTAGAGTAATTGAATTTCTTATCTTTCCCTTTCTTTGAGAAACTAAATTTGTGTTGTTTCAACTACACAAAGTGTCGCCATGGTGGTACAAGGGGTTTAGTCTCCGCACTATAAAACTCTCCACAGCTACTGTAGCACAAGTTTGCTCCCCAGTGACGGATCAATCCATTAGCCCATGCGGCTCAGCAGCAGACCTCTCCTGTCTCCCTTCAGCAGTGTATTTCAATCTGCCTGTGGTTTCCCACTGTCTCTGGTAAATCTTCTTACCCCCTGCACCTCTGGCCTGTACCAGTATTTTATACACAAATAAATCTTTTTTTTTAAATAAATAAAAATAAATAAAGTATTTCATTATGACAATCCCAGCAAACTAATACAAAAATGTAGTCAGTAAAACAATTAGAAAGTGATGAGTTTGGGGGTACATTTTAGCCTTTGTTTTTAATATGATTTAAATTATGTTTATACAAATGTGTCTTTATTAATGGCTCTGTTTAACAACCAGCTTACAGAATTAATGAAAAATTAACAGTCAGCTCTTACAAGCCTGTACAAGCCCACTCTAGTATATCATTGTGTATTCCAGTGAGTTCCGAATGTCTATTTCCAACTAAGAACTGTTTTCTCAGCCCCAGGCCTATACAGGTAATCTCCTGCTTCTCCATTTATATGACTCACAGACCTCTCAAACTGAACATGTCCAAAACAAATTCTGTACTTTTCCCCTAACACTGTTTTTCTTTAGTGCTCCCCATACTACTATTCAGACAGACATACAATCCAGAAGCCCAGAGTCATTATTGTCTTTGACACCTTTCCCCAATGGACCTACCACCAAGTGTCATAAGTTTTAATATTTGTTGTATTTATTTATGCGTATAAGAGCTGGAATGTAGGCAAGAGGTTGGGGGTGGGGGAAGATGGATGTCACCAGAATGGGGAGCAGAAGAGGTGGACTGACTGAAACACACTGCTGAGAGGAGTAGCCCTGGAGATAGAGAGGTCTTCAGTTCCATGTGGGACAGCTCCCTGGCTGGTGAGTGAACTCTTGGCACAGTGACTGGTGACAGCTTGATAGGGCTGAGACTTTAACCCCTTTAGCACCAGGGACCTCCTTTTCCCTCAACTTCTGAGAATCACAGATAAGGACAGAACAAAGGCCCTGCCTGAGGACTCACTAGAAGGAAGTAAAGGCCTTAAAGGTGGAAGTTGTCAGTATTTTCCAATATTTTGATATTTCAAAATCAAGTTCTGAAAGCAAAAACCTAGTCCCAAAATGGAGACACTTGGGCTAAGCTTGCAAAAGCTTAACACTTAACCTAACCTGTCACAAACCTTGCATCCATTCCCCACAGGTAAGTTGCCCAAGCCTGAAATAATTCCTCCTTAAACTTGCTCTCTTTCTGCCCATAAAATCCTTCCTTTTGTTCCTACTTGCTAAATGGGATGCTGTCTGATTCATGAATTGCTTAATACAGCCAATTAGAGTCTTTAAATTAACTCGCTGGGATTTTTATTTAACACAAGAACTAACAAAAGGGTATTAGCTTTGGCAAGTAAGACTTCTGATGACTGACTGACTGACTAATGTAGGTGCGGTTGGCAGAATTTAAGAGGGAGTGGTGCTTGTAATAGGTGTGCTCCTTTATCCTGCAGTTTCTAACATGGGTCTCTCCTCCTGGCCTTCCTCCTAAACAAAATGATCCTCTCCTGTGGAAGGTCCCTGGACATACAGCCCTAATACTGAGTGGGACGAGAGAGAGCACAAGGAACATTTGTTAATAATATAATAGTTTATTTTGACATCATTTTGTGCCTTTTTCCATCTCAGTTGTAATCCCCGTGGGCTTCTCATCACCAAATTACCTGTGTGCCATCACTTTAGTCCTCTTCACACCCATTTTTTTGGACTTTTTTTTAAAATTATTATAAAAGTTTATTTTTACATCATTTTGCACATTTTTTTTTTTCATCTCGATTGTACATACCCATTTTTGATCCCATTTCCCACTCCACCCCCATCAAATGTCTCTGGTATATAGCTGTTGTATTATTATTATTTTATTTATTTATCTATTTATTTTCTCCCCAGGTTGCAAGCAACATTTTTTGAGGGATATCTTCACTAAGGGGAGTAAAAAGCCTCGGGGTGTCAACTTCGACTGGGACTTTGCCTAGTCGGCCCTCTAGCATGGACCGTCAGCTGCTGGCCCTCGTTTCGCCCTCCACCCATTGTTTCTCCGCAGACCATCCCAGACGCAAACACTAGAGCCAGAAAGGATTGGGGAAGCGGGAGCTACTGCCAACCGAAGGGCGCTAGCTTGAAGGCTCCTTCCTTGGGAGGCCAGGAGTGGGGAGCAGGCTGGGAGGGGCCCTGAGCAGAGAGGGCCGCCGCTGGGGGGCGCGCGTTGCACTAGCGAGTCCGTCGGCCCCGCTGCGTGCGCCCGTTTACGTGACGGCCCACGTGACCGACTGCCCGCCGCGAGTCAGCGTGCCCGCCCGCCGCGGTTAGCGTGGTTACGTAATCTGCGGGGACCGGGACGGGCGCGCTGCTCAGACGCGATTCTCAGCGTCGCCATTTCGCCGCCGCGCTCGCAGGCTGGCTTTTGGTGACATCAGTCCTGGTTTTGAGTTCTGGACTGCCCTTGACCCCTGCAGAGTCTTGGATGAGTCGTCTAACTGTTCGCACCTCATTTTACGAACCTCTAAAAATGAGGGCGTTTTTGTTGCGAGGATTAAATGAAATAGAGTGGGGTTCCATCTTGGCCACAATTAACCTGAATCTCCTTTTCAGGTTAAATGGGGCAGAAAGTCGCCGACAACTATTCCACGGGAGTGCTGGCCTCTCAGTGTGTGCTTTGTGATGCCAGCTGCCTGAACCTTACTCTGAGAGTGCTGTCTTAAGATACCCCTTTTTCTTAACATGTGACCCACGGAGGCAGTTTAACCCTTTCGTTTGCACCCCAACTAGAGGAATAACAACCCCTTTCCACGACAGAAGAAAAATTAGAATACTCGCTCTGGTACGGTTTGTCTCTCTAGCGCGACATGGAAGTAGGACCTCAAGAAATTCACTTGTGCAATCAGGATTCCATAATTTTGGTCATTAGTGAGTTCTCAATCTGTTAGGATGTCAACCAAGTACATATCTTTAATGAAGACTGAAAAGCACTACTCCACTTATGCCTGGGAGAAATGAACCAAAAATATGCCTACAGTGGCAAAATCTGACAGAAGGGAAAAAAAGAAGAGCTCTTGATCTCAAAACACCCCCTCTCCAAGAAAAAACAGCATTCAAATAGAAGGATTTCAGGCCCAGGCTAGAATGACTTAAGTTTTAGAAACCACTTCAACCTCAAAAATATGTGGGAAAACAGGCAACCAAACCCACCCAGAGGAACTAAAAAGAATTATTGGCCAAAAGGGCTAGCTTGCAGAATACAATAAGGCTGGGGTCTTCTCAGGGGAAGAGAGGCCCAGTTGCTTTTATATTTTCAAACCAGAAGTGCAAGGCTCTAGCTCTAAAGCAACAAATGACCCATAATCACCTCTGCTTGTGGTGGCAGCATGACTGAATTAACTTTGTGTTTAATAAAGGGAGGCATGTTCTTCAAGGATATAGATTCCACTTTGCTAAAAGAAAAAGACCTCAATGTCACTGATCACAGAGAACAGTACCACTCTGAGGTCCCACATACTTCATGGGCTGCTCAGCAAGACACCTCTGACACCACCCCTACTCCTTTGTCTCCTGATCTAAGCATGACTTGCTATTTCAAAACCACATACATGAAGCTGAAATTCCTCCTTGACTCCTAGATCCATGGATGTGACCCCATTCTGAATGTGGCAATGAGTTGGAGTGCTTTAGTATACTGCCAGTTGCCTCATTTGTACTGAAAAAGCAATGTCGGCCCTCCCTAGGGGCTCAGGGGTTAAAGGCTTGGTACTAGCAAGCTATCTCCAGCCACTGCAGTATGAGTCCCATCCCCAGCCAGGGAGTTGACCCACATGATGAGGCTGACCCACATGATGAGGCTGACCCACATGCCCACTGCTCCCCTCAGCAGTGTATATCAGTAGATCTGCCTGTTCTGCTCCCCACTCTGTCTCTGGTGCATTCTCTCACCCCCACACCGCTGGCCTGTACCCTAGTTCTTGTATGTATAAATGTATTAATAAAAAAGCAACAATAACAATCATTGCATGTTGGGGAAAGTATGTTTAGGATTTTAAGGTTTTTTTTAAAGATATATTTATTTATGCATACAAGAACTGGGGTACCAGCCGGAGGCATGTTGGATGAGAGGATTCACCAGAGACAATGGGGAGCAGAACAGGCAGATCTACTGAAGTACACTGTTGGGGGAGCAGTGGGCCAGTCAGCAGAGGTCTGCTGCTCCATGTGGGTCACATCCCTGGCCCCTGGGGATCGAATTCATGCTGCAGATAGCTTCACATTGCTGTGCTTTAACCTGTTGCACCAACAGGGAGGACCCTTTAGGTTTTTCTGTGGGCAAGGATGTCAAACTAATTATTTAAGTGTCCTAGCAACTGGACTGTGGAGGCTTTGTAGAAGAAATTAAATAATCTTTTCTTTTTTTTTTTTTTTTTTTAAGAGGACACTGCTGATGCAATCCCCCATTGCCATAAATTAGGCAATGGAGTTTCTCACATTTAGGGAGTAGGGGTCAACACATCCAGAGTGCAATGAAAACCATCTCCTTAATCATGACTTTCCTTGCCAGTAAGTATTGAATTTCTGGAGAGCCACAGAGAAACACTAATAAAAAGCTGGAGGAATTGACACACATCTCATCCCGAGAAGATAGTTATGGGAACAACAGTTCAGATTTCTTCATACATTTGAAATATTCCAGGCTACAACACCTACTGATCTAATTTTTGAATAAAAGCCCTGTATGGCAAAAACCTGAATTTTGCTGTGTTTGATTAAGTCTTTAGTACATTGTAATTTCTTATAACCCAGCAATTCTGTACTTAAGCATGCACCCAGGAATAATGAATGCCTCAAAGAGATATAACAGTGAACAGAGTAGCATTCTCTATAATTGATTAAAAAAAAATAGCTTTCTTTATAATAAGAGCTAAAAACTGAAAACAAAAGTCCATTGACAGTAGAATAAATTGTTAGAATACTAAAAACAATGAAAGAATGACCTGTTTCATGTAACAACATGAGTGGCTCTCTCAAATATAATGCTGAAGAAAAATAAGTCAGACATGAAAAAATATAGGTTAAATGGTCTCACTGACATGAAATGGAAAAGTCAAAGCAAATCTATATTAATGGAAGTCAGATAGTTACGTTTTGGGGTGTAATGTCAGAGAAAGGGCAAAGAGCCTTTTGTGTTGCTGGAAATGTACTTGATCTTTTTGGTGATAGGTCATGCAGCATTAAATATGTAAAAATTCCTTGAGTGATTTGAGATGAATATACTTTATTGTTACAATTCAATATCAAAATTAAATGTCAAAAAAGGCAAAATTATGACATTTTATGATATTTTGCACTATTATCAAGAAATATTTGAGCAGCTGAAGATTCAGTGGCAACGACTGGCAGATGCTGTGTTTTAAACACAGCGGGGCAGGTGTGATCAGCTTCTCAAGCTGATCTCTGTCTTGAGATTTAGGCTCACTCTCTATCCCCAGGCTTTCATCCATCAATGCGCTCACACTCACCACAGGCACTATGCACCATCATGTGGGCATGAATAGCCCGGCAGTATGGGTGATGGCTTGTGTTCAAGTTCCTGTGTTTCTTTCAAGTCTTCTTTCTTTTCTCAGCCCTTTGAACATGGACTCCCACCTCCCATAATCCATGTGCATTCTCTCACCAAAGTTGCTGACCATCAGAATATTTTGTAAGTAATCAAACCTGGTTTTTTGCTGTTCTCGATCTTCACTGATCCTCTTCTTATACCATACTCTCTGGTGCCCTTCGTTGATTCTCATAGTTCAATGTCTAAAGCCTGACTTGCCATTCGCAAGTGTGTTCTGGATTTGCCATTTGCAAGTGTGTTCTGGATGCTTCCATCTACTTGTTGCTCAGGTAGATTGAAAATCTGTTCAACTCAGGCCCTCCCTAGTGGCACAACGGGTTAAAGCGCAGCACTGTGAGCTGGCCGTAGCTGGCCGTAGCTGGCCGTAGCCGCTTCAGTGCAAGTTCGATCCCTGCCCCGGAGGTGACCCACCTGTTCAGCAGACCTCTCCTGCCCTGCCAGCTGCTCCCCTCAGCAATGTACTGCCTGTTCTGCTCCCCATTCTGTCTTTGGTGAATCGTCTCACTGCCCCTGCACCTCTGGCCTGTACCCTAGTTCTGTGTGCATAAATAAATAAATCTTTAAAAACAAAACAAAAAAATCTGTTCAACTCAACTCACCATCTCCCCCATCTTTGGTTGTCTCCATCTTGATTAGTGTCTCTGTAACCAAACTCAGTGGGTCCTGTGGGCCTCACAGAAGACTCGACCAGGACAGAGAGCACAAAGGACAAGTATTTTTTTCTTTACGAGGCAGTGAAGCTAATGTTTCCAAAGAAACTGTGTCCAGGAGAGGACCATAAGGTGGAGATGTATTATTTGTTGTTGTGGGAAGGGGTCTTTGGGAATGTCTTTGATCTGGGCCCTAGCTTATCTTCAGCCCTGGACATCTGCTAAAAATACATTTTCAGGGAAATTTGAAAGTTTGTCATATACATGATTCTTATCTAAGATTTTTTAAATTTATGCATACAGATCTGGGGTACAGGCCAGAGGTGCAGGGCCAATGAGAGGATTCACCAAGCACAGAGTGGGCTGCAGAACAGGCAGACTGAGGAGGTACACTGCTGAGAGGAGCAGCAGATGAGAGAGGAGAGGTCTGTTGCGCCATGTGGGTCAGCTCCCCGGGGCGGGGACTGAACTCTGCACTGAAGCAGCTGTGGCTGGCTCCCGCAGCGCTGCACTTCAACCCCTTGCGCCATCAGGGAGAGCCCCATTTCTTAACTCTCACTAACTGTGGGTTCACAGCACTACCTGACACAAGCTATGCAACATCCATTGTCTGACAGATTCCGGGTGGATCGGGATAAGCTCTGAAAAATCAGACTGTCCACTGCTAACTTATGTTATGACCTCCGTTTTTTTTGAATAAACATAACATCAAAATATTCTGAGCAACATTCAGTTTACAACTGGATTGATTTAGCTGCAAAAGGCAGCTGCTGGTTCAGGCAAGCTGCCCCAGGGTGAGAAATTCCTCTGCCTCCTGAGACAAAAGCCAAGCCCCAGGAGAAATAAGACCCCAGGACATAAAAAACTCCTGGGAAGCTTCCTTGGTTTCTTTGAATAAAAAATAAACATCAGATAAGGCTCCCAGGGCATAAGGACTCATGGACAAATTTTAAACTTGACTACACAGGTGTTGTTTGATATATAACTGTACAACTTTCTCTTAATTTACTCCCTTTTAAAGCAAGCACAAACTACTCTCTGTTAGCCTCAAATTCCCCATTAGCTTTTCACTGATAACACTGCTAACACAACTTACTACTATCCCAAGACCCTTAACAACCTTTTGCTAACAAGCTCACCCTTTTCCAGACTCCTCCTCCTTTGATGATAACTAGACAGCTGTATATATGATAACTGTCACAAAAACATATAATTTAGCATACCATAAATTGTAAACAGAAGAATGCTTTTTTCCCTTTGTCCTTGAGAATGTTTTATGGAGATACCTCATTAACTTACCCTATGCATTACTACAATTAACTACTTGCTACACAGTATAAAGACCTGCTGAAGGGATAGCAGGAAGACTTGCACTCTATCCTGACTCCCCTGTCTTCCTTGGGTCTGTTCCCCTCTCCCCCTTTTGGAATATCAGCTGGCCAACGCCTTCGCATCTTAGGGTCCTGCCTGTGCTGCCTCGAGCTGGTCTCCGACAACTACCTTCCAGCAAAATCATTTAGGCTGGAAAGATTGCCCTCACCTCATCATTTAGTCATCCAATCTTGTAAATACAAGAGTGTTTCTTGAATGTCTTTCTGCCTTTCATTCTCAGTTCTACTGCCCAGCCTCATGACACTACCTGGTTGCTGGAACCAGACTCCTTGCTCTAGTCCTACTTCCCTGGAAGGCTGCCTCTACATTACTGCCAGGGTGGTTTTTCTAAAATGAGTGCTCCATTCAGACTTGGGTTCCCCATTACCAGTCTGCTCTGCAGGATACAACTTGAATTCCTTAACTTGACCACCAAAGCCTCTGTGATCTGACAGAGACTTCTTTGTGCTTGTGTGCCTGCTTGCCTTGTTGTTTAAAGATTTATTTATTTATGCATAAAAGAACTGAGTTGTAAGCCAGAGGTTGGGGGGGTAGGGAGAGGGAGCGAAAGGTGGGTGGCGAAAGAATTCACCAGAGAGAGTGGAGAGAGAACAGGCAGATCCATTGAAATACACTGCTGAGGGGAGCAGTGGGCAAGACAAGAGAGGTCTGCTGCACTTTGTAGGTCAGCTCCCTGCAGGCCAGGGATCTCACTGTGAGCAGATAGTGCTAACTTGATAGGCTGTTTTTGTTTGTTTGTTTGTTTTTTAGATTTTTAAAATGTATTTATGCATACAGAACTGGGGTACAGGGACAATGAGAGGATTCACCAGAGGCAGAGTGGGGAGCAAAACAGGCAGATAGAGGAAGCACACTGCTGATGGGAGCAGCAGTCAAGACAGGAGAGGACTGCTGCCAGTGTGGCCACCTCAGGAGCAGAGCCGGATGGAAGGAACTCTCACCAAAGCTTCTGCTGCTACCATGCAGTGTTGGGCTTTCAACCCCTGTGCCACCAGGGAGGCCCTGCTTCCTTTCCTGTTGTAGTCTTGCAACCTTGCAACCTTCCTAATTCCTTAAGCCCACTACTACTTGGTAACTCCCTTGCCAACCTCAAATTCAAGAAGTAATTAAAAAGGTAAAGTGTTTTTATTTGTGGATCAAAGAATTGCCATACAGGGACATAGATTTGAACAGAATCACACAGTGTTTCAAGAAGGGGCAAAAAAAAACGGGCATTTTTACAGGAAGAAAAGAAGAAGATGAGGCACGTGTCCTTTTTTTTTTTTTTTTTTTAAATTCATTGGTGCTACTGAAACTATTCTTGCCAATACATAATTAGTTACTGGTTTTACTCTTTAGCAAAAAAGTTCATAATCATCAGCCCTCAGATCCTGATGACTGTTCAAGAAATTGTGTTTCTGACAGCTTTAAAAAATAATGCTTTTAACTTGGATGGAGCTGGAAAAGATCATGCTTAGTGAGATAAGCCAGAAAGAGAAAGAAAAATACCGGATGGTTTCACTCATAGCAGGAGTATAATGGACCAGGCGAGAAAATAACAAAAATAATGAACAACCATATATATACCAGAGACATTTTGTGGGGGTGGGAGTGGGGAATGTAAAAACGGGGGAGAGGGGAGGGAAGGGAGGGAAATGCACGGGATTATGGTGGTGGCACACGCGTGATTTGGTGATGGGAAACCCGTGGGGATTACAATCGAGATGGAAAAAAAAATGTGCAAAATGATGTAAAAATAAACTTTTGTAATAATAATAATAATAAAATAATGCTTTTGGCCCAGTCCAAAGACCTTTGCCCCAATCCAGAGGTCTTTGGCCCAGTTCAAGCAAAACCAGTAATGTAGTTCTCTGTAGTGACTGCCCAGGCTTTGTTAAGTTGGCTCCATTTATGTCTTGTCATATACTCTCTGTCTGGAATGCCTTCTTCTTTAAGATTTATTTATTTATGCGCACAAGAACAAGGGTACAGGCCAGAGGTGTGGGAAGTGAGAGGATTCACCAGAGACAGAGTGGAGAACAAAACAGGCAGATGTACTGAAACACATTGCTAAGGAGAGCAGCAGGTGAGACAGGAGAGGTCAGCTGTGCCACGTGGGTCACCTCCCTGATGGTCAGGGATCACTCAGTAGCTGCGGATCACTTCATGGTACTGTGCTTTAACCCGATGCACCACCATGGAGGGCCCTGGAATGCCTTTTACACACAGCGGGCATTAGAGTCACCTCTCAGGACAACTCCTAGTCTTTGAGATTCGGCCAGGCCCAGTGTTAATCCTGTGATAGCTAGTTGTATAAATGTTGTTGTAACTTTGAGGATTCACTAATTAGCCTGCTTAGCAGAAATGATTACATTTGAGACAGAAACTGTTCTGTCTAAGAAGCTTTACATATTCAGTATTGACAATCTCATGGAATCTGCATTACACTCTATGCAGCAGATATTAGTAGCATCTGTTTTACAGGGACCAGGAGGTTAAGTAACTTCCAAAGGTCACTTGCATCCTGGCTTTTCAGTAGTCACACACCCAGTCAATCTGGCTCTCCAGCTGGCATCCTTTGCTTTTCTATTGTCTTGCTTGTCCATAGTATAGTTCATACTTACAAATGTTAAGTAAATCATAATAGTTGTTTAGTGAGTGGGTGCATACCATGCACCAGGCTCTGTTCTAAGTGCTTTACGTCTAACCCTGTGGCTATTTCTATTTTGCCTAAATGAAAACAGGCTTACAGAAGTTTGACAACGTCCCTGACGTCTCTCACATAGCTCAATGGGGCACAGTTTCCCTTAAACCAAGGTCTTAATCACTGCCTTCTACTAAATGGAGCCAAATACGCAGGAATGGTGGCCACAGAAGACTAGAACAGCAGAGGCCTGTGACACCCAAGGCTCACAGCTGGCAACACAAGAGTCCATAGCTTCTGCTGCAGAACAGGCTGACTCACAACTGGGACAGAAAGAGCCCAGCCCAGAAACAGTGACCCAGAAACCCAGGGGAATGGAAACAGACGTCAGCTCATCTCCGGGGCTCAGGACTTGGTTGTCCAGGTGCCTCAAAGGTATCCCAAAGCGCTGAATCTATCAAAGGGTTCGTTCCGAGTTACCTGGGTGCGGGACCTGGAACCTTCGCAGCCACAGGGGTTACCGTCCCGAGGGTCTCTTCGCGGGGGCGGGGTCTCGGGGTGTCCGCTTCTGGGGGGTCCGGGGGGCCACCGCTGGACAGGTGACTCCGCAGGGGCGGTGCTCGGGGCTGTCCTCAGCTGTCGTGCGCTCCTCAGCTGCGGACCCAGGAGAGGTTAGCCGCTCCGAGGGGCCCCTGGGGGCGTGGCTGGGCTGGGGCGCGACCTGGCGGCGACGAGGGGGTTAACCGCTGGAGGGCGCTGTGGGGGCGGGGCCGGGGGCGGGGCGAGGCCGGGGGCGGTGCTGGAGGCGGAAGCGACGGGACCTGCGCGCCAGGGCGCTGGGCTGGGCACCTGCAAAGGCCCGGCGACCTCCCGGCCCGGGAAGCCCAGCGAGGTTCGGGGCGGTGACGGGGGCACGGGGCGGGCCAGAAGGAACGGCCTTGGGACTGGCCCAAAGGGGGACCTCGGGAGACCCGTGACTGATGGGGTGAGGGCAAGGTGACGGGCCTAGGAGCAGCGGGGTAGTGAAGAGGAAGGAGCGGGGCTTGGGCCGAGGTGGGGACTGGCGCCCCAGCCAGGAGCCGGCACTTCACCCCATCTCTCCTGCCTCCTCTGCAGGTCCGTCCTGAACGTCCTGAACGGGAGCTCAACTTTCAGGAGACACACCAGCGAGATTCTCGGGAGTGCTCCAGCTCCTCGGCTTCAGGCTTCATGGGCCAGACGGCCCTGGCAGGGGGCAGCAGCACCCACACCCCACAGGCCCTGTACCCCGACCTCTCTTGTCCCGAAGGCTTGGAGGAGCTGTTGTCTGCTCCCCCTCCTGACCTGGGGGTGCAACGGCGGCACGGCTGGAACCCCAAGGACTGCTCAGAGAACATCGAGGTCAAGGAAGGGGGGTTGTGCTTTGAGCGGCGGCCCGTGGCCCAGAGCACTGATGGGGCCCGGGGTAAGAGGGGCTACTCGAGGGGCCTGCACGCCTGGGAGATCAGCTGGCCGCCGGAGCAAAGGGGCACCCACGCCGTGGTAGGCGTAGCCACGGCCCAGGCCCCACTGCAGGCTGACCACTATGCGGCGCTGCTGGGCAGCAACAGCGAGTCTTGGGGCTGGGACATTGGGCGGGGGAAACTGTACCATCAGAGCAAGGGGCCAGGGGCCCCTCAATATCCAATCAGACCTCAGGGTGAGCATTTTGAGGTGCCAGAGAGGTTGATGGTGGTTCTGGACATGGAAGAGGGGACGCTGGGCTACGCTATTGGGGGCACCTACCTGGGGCCAGCCTTCCGCGGACTGAAGGGTAGGACCCTCTATCCGGCAGTAAGCGCTGTCTGGGGCCAGTGCCAGGTCCGCATCAGCTACCTGGGCGAAAGGAGAGGTGAGGCCTGGGGAGGTGTGGGGAGAATGTGTTGTCACTGGCGGCTGTGGTTGGGGATGGAAGCTGAAGGCCTTACGAGAACAGAGGGAACGAACCCTCTTCTCACCTTCCTCTTACCCCTGCTCAGCCATAGGCGTGGTAAAGGCTCCTCAAAGGTGTTCCCTAACCTAATCCTCCCAACAGCAGTAGAGGTAAAGAGAAGGTTGGAAGAGCAACTTGCCAGCAATGGCAAGAGCCCTCAGAATGGAGGGATCTGGGTTCGGCAGGTCTGTCAGCCCCTGGAGCAAGAGGGAAAGAGGTTAAATGGGTCTTGGGCCAGGTGTACAAGCCCAAAGCCAAGAGATCCAGAAGTGCCAGGCTCCTGGGATTTGTGCCTGTTTCCCCAGGCTCTGACCTGTCTGTGCCACATACCTCTTCCTCAGTGAACCCCCAGGAAGGAGCCCTTTAAGCCCTGGGCACCAGAAAGGACAGCAGTGAGGAGGCAGGGCCTTGGGGGGGGCCCCTTGGGGAGCTGACGGGGCCAGGCTTCGGCTGATTGAACCTCACTGTTCTCTGCAGTTGCAGGCTCCAGCAGAGGCTCCTCTGGAGAGCAGTTAGAGCAGAGGAGGGCCGGCCTTCCTTGCACCTCACTGCCTCTGCTCCAAGGCCCACCGCTTCCACTGTCAGGGCCACCCTGGCCTATTGCTCAGGGCCATAGCTGGAACCTCACCCTCCACCTCAGGGATGCAATGGAATGGGATGTGTGACATCTGTGATCCCTTCCCCCAAGAGCAGATGTACCACTTGAAGTTACCTTCGATGTCCCTCAGTCAAGGTGGGAGCAGATTGGAAGCAGGAAAGCAGCAGGGCACCTGGGTAGGACTTGGTAATTTGAGGGTGTCTTGGATGGTGGCTACATCCCTACTTACTTTCCCTCCTTCTCTCTCCCAGCCGAGCCACACTCCCTTCTGCATCTGAGCCGCTTGTGTGTGCGCTGCGCCCTGGGGGACACCCGGCTTGGCCAGGTCTCCGCTCTGCCCCTGCCCCCCGCCATGAAGCGCTACCTGCTCTACCAGTGACCCTTGTGAACCACAGTTGTGCAGGGGACCTGACATCATCCCTCCCCTGGGGGGAGGAGGCACTGCTGGTGGAGACCAGCTACTTGAAACCAGGAAGGTGGGGGGGAGGCGAGGCTGGGCCCCTACTCCAACCCCAAGCTCTGGGGAGCTCAGCAAGCCCAGAGTCACCCAGAGGGATGGAAGAGGGGGAAAAGCTGTTTGGCAAGACTCTGGCAGTCTGGTACGAGTGACGTTTTTTCAGTAAAAATAGTAAGAATGTGTGGTTCTAGAAACCTGTTTGTGGTACTTTTTTTTTTTTTTTTTGGCACAGGGGTCCTGTGGCTGCTTTAAAAAAGGAAAAGGGGAGCTTTAAGCACAAGTACAGTAAGGACAGACCGCAAGGCTCAGTGCCAGGTGTTTATTTCCCCCACCCGAGGGGCTGCTGACAGACACAACACAGCTGCTGGTACGGCGGCGTGAGGGCAGCACTCTGGCCTCGTGGGGATGACAGGGTTAACTCTCAGCCTGTGGCCTCATGGTGTGAGGTGGGAGAGGATAGCTTCTCTCTTCCTGCCCTCACTGGGGACTGAGGGGACCTGCGAGTAAACACCACCCACCCCTTCCACCTGTCAGCCAAGAAGCCACGTTAGTGGCTTCTAGCTCCAACCAGTACAGCAATGTGAAAGGGACTGGCCTGTCCCAACCAGTCCAGGGTAAGGTGTCAAGGGCGAAGGAAGGCGCAGTTTGGATTAGGCCACAGAGGGGGCAGGTGACACCACCAGAAGCTTGTACAGGGGTGGATGGGGCAATTTGGCTTCTGTGCTACCTAGTCCCTGGCTTAGCTGGAATGGCAGGGGAGACTGACAGGGCTTATTGTTTGGCGTTGATGATGTCCACGAATTCGGGCTTGAGGGAAGCACCACCCACGAGGAAGCCATCCACATCAGGCTGGCTTGCCAGCTCCTTGCAGGTTGCCCCAGTCACAGAACCTGGGGAAGGAGGCGAGAGAGGGGTTGTCAGGCGAGAGGGGCGGGATGGTGTACGCTCAGTTTAGTTCTCAGTCAGCCTCCCTCAGACTGGAGACAGACAAACTCACCTCCATAAATGATGCGGGTGCTTTGGGCCACTGCATCTGAAATGTTGGATTTCAGCCATCCCCGGAGCTTTTCATGTACTTCCTGGGCCTAAAATAAGAAGCCAGGTAAGACTACCTTTCACTGAAAGTAGAAAAATGGCACCAGTAGAGAAAAGGAAGGGCCCTGGGATCTGAGCCAGAATATCAGGCCCTGGGAGGACGTCTTTGGACCCGTCACTCTCCTTTTCTGGGCTTGGGGACCCCTGTCTTTAAAACAAGGGCTGACCCAGGTGGTGTTTGCGGCTGCCCAGTTCTACCAAAGCAGAGGAGGCTGAGATCAGGGCCTCAGGGCTTGAGTACCTGTTGAGGCGTTGCAGTCTTGCCGGTCCCAATGGCCCACACAGGCTCATAGGCCAGGACAACCTTGTTCCAGTCCTTCACATTATCTGCCAGACAGATCACAGAGACGGGAAGATCAGGAAAACCTATCCAGACTTCCCCAGGGGAATGAGGAACAATGGTGGTCTACTGCCCTCTGGTGGCTGCTGAAGGACTCTCAAGTGGCATCTATACCAGCAGGGGCAGGAGCAGAAGTGAAAAGGATGCAAAGGTTCTCACCCTCCCCTTTCCTTTCCAGTAAAATCCTGGGATCAAATCAAGCTGCAGGGCATCTAATCCCACCCGCTGGGCCGCCCTGGTCGAGGCTAGGTTCAAAGGTCTGTTTTTCAAATATACCTGCGATGACCTTGGTTTGCTCGAAAACGACCTTCTCGGTGATGCCAGCTTCCCTCTCATCTAGCTTCTCCCCAATGCAGGCGATTACTCCCAGCCCCTCTGCCAGGGCATGGGCCACTTTCTGCCCAATCAGCTGTTAAGGAACAGATTCGGTGAGACACCCCTCTTGGAATAAGGCACCTTGTTCCCCTCCCTGGTTACTAACCTCATCTGACTCCCCAAAGACATGCCTTCTCTCCGAGTGTCCCAGGACTACCCACGTGGCTCCACAGTCTTTGATCATCCCAGGGCTAATGGGAGAGATAAAGCCAAGGTTCAGCCTGGGTCCAACCTGTGGCTTTCCCCTCAACAAGGAAAGTGAGGGCAGGGTCTCCCCTGCCACACTTCTCTGGCCTGCATTTTACCTGATCTCCCCAGTAAAGGCCCCGTTAGTCACTTTGTAGCAATTCTGCGCAGCCACAGCAATCTTGGGATCCAGCTTCTGCCTGGCGAAGTCAATGTAGGCAGTGGGCGGAGCACAAACCACCTCTGAGGATGAGATGGTGGCACAGGGAATGAGATAACATTCTTCAGACTCCATCCTGTGCTCTGGAGCCCCCTAGCTTCCAACAGTTCTCAGAGTTCTGCATTCCTCCCCATTTCCCCCCAACAAGATGATGTTTGTCCACTTCCCAAGCCTGGCTGGGCTTGCACCCAAGTCCAGGAGCCATGGTCCTCACCCTGCCCTCTGCACTTTTAACAGCTGTGGCTCCGATTTCCAGGGCTATTCTGGGCCTGGGCACCTCCTAGACTCAGCATTCTCTAGGGGCCAACCCAGCCTCCCTTCTAAAATAGCCCATCCCCAAGGCAAGGTTTTTTAGCAAGAATGGCCAGCTCCCAGGGGTTGCGTGTCTTTGGGGGAATAAACCAGAAAAGGATGCCTCTTTGGATCTGGCACGTAGTTCTGTGATGAGGAGAGTGGGAGGGGAACGACTCTTTGACGGCAAGATTCCGCCTGTGGGTGGCAGGGAGTTGACTAGCTCATTGAGGCCTTGCGCCTTCCCGTTTCCAGGTTGGAGGTTCGCTCCTCGATCCCAAAAAGGCCCGACTGTAGGGCGTCCCCTCAGGCCCTTGGGCGGAAGGCAGGGGTCACCCAGACTGCTGAGCGGATCAGCGCGGGTAGCTGGGAAGACCAAAGCTGCCCGGCGGGTGGACTCTGACTGCCCGGCCAGGCGCGGGGAGGAGTCTCCGGCTACGTGCAGTGGCGCACGGAGACCGCGGCCGCGGGGGCAGGTAGCTGGGAGCCCGCGCGCGCAGGCTCGGCCTCCTCCCCCGCGCTCCCGGCTGTCGCCAGCCTCTCGCGATCGCCCACCCGGGCGAGGCTCCGCTCCTACTCGTGCCTCCTGAGGGCTGCTGCAAACCCAGGTTGCACCCTGGGGCCGCCGTCTTCCCGTTCACCCGCGCCCTTTCCCGCCTCACGGTCCGAGGGCACCATTGCAGGTAGCCCCGCCTTTCTCATCGACACACCCCCGGGGCTGCGGCTGTGGGGTCAATGTCCGGATCCCCAAAAGCCCGCGTACCCTAACCCTACATACAGGTCCCCATGGTCACTGACTCAGAGCTCGGGGAGAGGGCGCCGCCTGGCCCGATCTCCCCGACGCCCGCGGACCCCTCCCTGGCGAGGGCTTACCGATGTCAGCCGGCAACTTGGCCGCGTTCAGAGTGCCGATGAGCTCCCCTAGACACTTCTTCCTCCCGTTCATCTTCCAATTCCCCCCAACGAAGAACTTCCTGGAGGGCGCCATGGCGCTGCAGCCGGCTGACTGAAGGTCAGTATCACCGCGCAGCCGCGGTCAGAGTGCCGATGAGCTCCCCTAGACACTTCTTCCTCCCGTTCATCTTCCAATTCCCCCCAACGAAGAACTTCCTGGAGGGCGCCATGGTGCTGCAGCCGGCTGACTGAAGGTCAGTATCACCGCGCAGCCGCGGCCACTGGCCGCTTATAAAGAGCGCCGCCAGGCAGAACTCCGCCTCCTCCCGGCCCTCCGCCA
>NW_004567135.1:13901428-13913536 GCF_000260355.1 Condylura cristata | reverse complement strand
AATCCCAGGAACTATATCCCTGAGTGCTGAACAGACACCTTTGACCCACCCAGGGAGAGTCTAGCCCTTTACTGGGCAAATAACAAGGTTCGGAGGTGGAGGTAAGGCCCACGTTGGTATGGAGACCAGCTAAGAAAACAAGAGTTCCAAAAGCACCCACCACCTAAGGAATATCCCACTCTTGGCCCCAGCTGGCTAAGGCCTGCTAGACTGCAGGGCCCGGGGGCCAGGCCACTAAGGAGAGCTGGGAAATGCCCACTTGGGCCTCTTGTCTGACTGCTACAAGGGTTTGTCACCGCTGTCTTTCCATTGCTCTGTCACCATCTCCTCCCTCCACTCCCCCTGCTCTAAAAGCTTTCCTTACACCACAGCTGATTTCACACTTGTGTCCTAAGAGCCCAAAGTGGTGAAAATTAAGAGAACTGTCTATGGAGGGGATAGGCCTGGGAGTTTTCTGGCCCTCCTGCAAGTTCCGGAGAAGTGTCTCCGCGATACGAGAGACCAGTTAGCCACTGTACTTTTATTCACATCGTATATTTTGGCATTTTCCAGAGAAAGACAGGGAAAAGACAAGGTGGGGAAAGACTGAGGCAGGAGGGTGGTGGTGGGGGGGTGTTCCCCATTTCCCTCAAATCCCTCCTTGCCTGACCACACAGGGAGCAAACACAAAAGGGGGAGGGGAGGCACAAATGCCCTTCCTGTGGAAGAGGTTGCACAAAGCTACACCCACACGCACACACAAAGAAGCCCCCCTCCACACCAGGGGCCGGGCAGAAGTACAGAGAAGCAGAGCACTGTGGGTTCGAGAGTGGGGAAAGCAACGAAGTCTCCTCACAGACAAGCAGCCGGCCCCTCCGCCCCCCCTCCTCTATCCCCAAAGTCTCTCTGGTGCGCCTCTGCTTTGCTTGGCCATTCTCCTATGGCCTCTAGCTTCTTCCCTGCTGCTGGGGACAAACAGAAATAGGGTACAGAGCAGGGGCGGTTGAAGTCCATCCTTCAGGCCAGGTGGGCCATCCCCTGCCCTTAGTGTAAGAGCCAGGGCAGGCTCTTAGCTGGCCACTCTCTGGTAGAAGTAGATGTAGCCCAGGTCCTTGGGTGGCTTCTCAGAGGCACACACTTTCTGGTCATTGTAGATCACCCACCTGGGGAAGCCAAGAGGGGATGCAACAGGGTGAACCCAGGGGCATTCCAAGTCACAGCCGTTTAGTCTCTGCCAGCCCCTGCACTCCTCCCACTGATTCAAAGCCTCCAACATCCTTGGCCTGGATCCCCAAATTCCCAAAGCCTGTTTGTAGGGAGCAGTCCCACCCCACAAAGGTCACTTCTCCTCATCTTCAGATCCTTCAACACCTTTACAAATCTCTCCCTGCCATCCTGTTAGGCACATGCCAGCAAACTCTCTAAGGACCGAGTGGTACATATTTCAGGTTTGCAGGCCATCTGGTCTCTGACAGCGATGCCGTGTAAAAACTGCCAGAGACAGTAAATACGTGTGGCTGTGTTCAGGAAAACTCTTCAAAAGCAGGAGGCTGGATCTGGCCTTGGGCTGGAGTCTGTCCATCCCACTGTCAGGCTCTCAGGCTACGTAAATGGCTGTGCTGCAACCAGGCAGTCCTTTCCCTTCTCCACAAATATTCTAATCTTCCAGAACGCCCCCATGAATTCCCATCCCTACTGCCTATTCAGAATGTACACCACCGGTCCCTCACCTGCCTTCCTTCTTGATGTGGCAGACGTAGTGACCACACATGGTGGAAGTGCCCATGTGACTAATGAAGGCGAAGAGCTGATACTCTAGGGAGGGAGGGAGACAGAGGGCAGAGAAGACAATGAGAAACCTGGGCAACAGTAAAAGGATACTTCTGACAGCTCAAACTCAGGACAGGAGTTCCAAGTGGCATGTATTGGAGCCAAGTCTTTCCCTGCAGAATCCTTCACTGCAGAAGTCACGTTAGTGGCTAGAAGCTCCCACCCCTCCAGGCCCTCAGGGAAGCAAAGCTGTGTTGGAAAGTGGATCTGCAGTAGCTGCCTGGGTTCTGCCAGGCCTTTTCTGTTCCCCAGGGACACTTACTTCCAGGCCCATCCCGGACTTTGGGTCCCACTGGCACAGACTCTGAGATGGAATCAGCAGCTGAGCGGCCCTCCGAGATGTCCATAGCAGCTTCTGCATCCAGGTCATCAATGTGGCTGAAGATCCAGTCCACAGCCCGTTCTAGACTATTATTCTTGGAGAGAGGAGAGGAGCTGTTTTTTCTAACAAGTTCAAGGGCTTTTCAGGCACCTATGAGAGTCTCAGCTCCTTCATCGTGGCCACAAAAGGGTGGGGCTGCAGGCGAGGCCATACCACGCTGGTGGTCTCCGGTCTTGCTCACAACAGATGGACCTTATCACCACCCCCTTCTTCCCAACGACCCTCATCCTCGGAGGGGTCAGCGCCTACCGTGGCCCGCAGAGCTTTCAGAGCCTGGTCCCGGGAGAAGCCCATGGAGACAATGGTGGTCACGCAGTCCTCTGGAGGAGGGTCGGCCGCTGCACTCGTGGAGCCAGGCCCACTGGAGCCAGGCAGGATGAGGGGATTGGCAAAATCTGCAGATATGGAGGGGTTGAAGTGTTTGGGGGATGAGGGAACCCCCCTCACTCCCCACTTGGCCTACCTGGATCGTCCATGTGTGACATGACCCAGTTCATGGCAGCCTCGGCACCACTGTTGCCCGTGTAGTAGACAGCCTTGCGGCAGGCATCCATGGGGAAGCCCATCTCCACCAGCTGGATGATGACAGACTCATCCAACATGGGTGCTGGGGGGGGAGGGGTGGGCTCAGGCTGGCTGCTCCTCAGCCCCCTGGCCAACCAGTCAACCCTCCCCAAACACCCCCCACCTCCAAGCACTCCTTTTGGGCTGCCTGACACCTTCTCCCAGAACTAAGACGACAGAACAACACAACGGGTCCAGGATCCTGAAGACAGAGAATCAAGGTGAAGATCCCCCAGGGCTTCCCGCTCCTGCCCACTGTCACAAAATGGGCCCCATTTCTGGAGTACGACACTGTGTCTCCAACCAGTGAGGGAACAAGGATGGAGAGGCGACTGCAGTGCTACTGCCATTTTCACAGAGAACCTGGCCTCAGGGCTCTGGGTGATCCCCACCCATCAAAGAGGGCACAGGAGTTTCGAAAGGGAGGACAGGAGAAACACAGAGGACAGGGTCGGGGAAGGTAGGCAGGGAAGACCCCACTAGCAAGGAAAAGAGACAGGCAGGAAGAAGAGTCACTAACATGTCGGAGAGGAGAAGTGAGGGGAGCAGAAGGAGTCTTCGTCTTCGTTGCCATAGAAACCAAGGCTACCTTTGGGCTCATCCGGAGTGACCAGGGGTGGGGCAATGTCGGGCAGCTCCTCTTCTCCAGGCTGCAGCCCTGCACCCCTCAACTGGGAGATGTCTAGCTCCTCTGGCATCTCAATGGACACATCTGAAAGAGGAATGGCAGGACGACGGTCACCTCAGCCGCTCTCCAGGCCCCCGCTGGAAAAGCACACGGGGAGTCTCGAGGCCCCGCCCACTCTGGGGCGGAGCCTGTGCAGTAAAAGCAACTGTGGGCCTGCAAGCCTTGAGACCCGGATCTTCCACCCACCACCACCGAGCTATGGCTCCGACTTGTGCTTAATCTGAGGGAAATGGGGCGCAACCAACTCCACGTCTGTATCTGGCCCTGGGCAGGCTTCACAGGGTCTGCGGACAAGGAGCAACAGTGAAGGCAGGAGGGCTGGCATGAGCAGGAGCAGCACAGGGGCAGAGGGCTGATGCCTCGCGAGAACAGTCTCCAGATCACCAAAACGGAGGTACCTTGCCAGTTACAAAAATAAAACAGGGACAACCACTTTGTGCTGTGAGTCCTATCTCTACCATCAAAGAGGTCTTTTATAGTGTTAGTGCTTTCTCAACAAGAGCCAGTCTGAAACACCTCATGTAACTTTTCCCTCTTCAGAGGCAGCTTTGAGAAACACTAGTTTATCTATGTCAAGGCCCTTTTGTGTTCTGGCATTTTCTCTTTCAGCCCCCTCGCTCATCACAGCCACCATACCCAGTTTCTTGGGCACCCAGTCTAAGCCGAAGGTGAACTTCTTGATCTGGATGACCAGGTAGTCGGGGAATGAGGCAAACCGTGTGGTCCTAGGGAAGAGAGAATATCCTGGTACCCAGAAAACCCCAAGGTCTCCTCGCCTGAAACCCTCGCCTGCAGCTCAGCCTCAGGGGCAGAAGACCTTGGAGCCCAGAAGATGCTCCACGCTTGCATCTGGCCCTGGCAGGCTTCAGACAAGGAGCAGCGATGAAGGCGGAGGGCTGTCTTATGAGTGGGAGCAGCAAAGGGGCGCAGAGCTCTAACTCCTGGGGCCAAAGCGCCCTTCAGACCTCAGGCCTGTGCCAACCACCGAGTAAGGTCATTTGCTAGAAACCCCAATCTGTCCTTCACTGACACTGTGCTCTGCCACACGGAGGGAGTGAAGAGAAGCTGCACTAATGTGGCCCTGGGCGGGAGAGAAGAGGGTGCAGCAGGGGCAGGACGAGGTGGACAGTCATCATCCAAGCTGCCCAGTTTCCCTGGGGCCAAATCACCAGTCCCAATGGATGCAGGCCCGAGATTCAGCCACAAAGGGACTAGGGGTGAGGAGGCGGCAGAGGTCTCTTTGGGTTTACCCTGACACAGGCCCCAAAACGTAGGCCCAGACTGACTGGACTTACTTGACAGCTACTGATTTGGCCTGCAGGGCCGTGCTCCAGAAGTCATCCACCTGCTCGGGGGCCCCGTAGGCCTCCAGGCAGGAGCTGAAGGGCACCTGGGCGCGAACCAGTTCTGGCAGTGGTAGCTTCTCCTCCTCAGCTTGCCGCTTCTTCTCCTCATATTCCAGAATCTCCTCTGAGGACAGAGGTGGGTGGGTCCCTCAGAGGGTGCCACGTTAGCCTCCCCCTCCTGGCTCTGCGTCTAAGACTATGTCAGTTCCTCCACCCACCCCAAAGCCCTCGACACACGTCCGTGTAGGATCTGGCCTGTCTCCTAGCACAGCTCTAAGCTATGGACCCTGAGGGCCCCACTTCCAAGCTCTGGGGCTGGGGGAGCAGGCTGCGTGGCACACCTGCATAGACTTCGGAGGCTGTGTGCAATCAGGCCTTGCCAAGAGCAGCTACCTTTGTTAAGGGCCGCATCCATGGGCACTGGCAGCTGCATGATGTAGTCCACTCGCTGGGTGTACTTCACCTTCTCTGTGGCCAGGCACTTGATCTTTTCCTCCACCAGGAAGCGGAACACTTCATTGGGATTTTCAGAGCTCCGGCAATTCCTCTATGGAACAGAGGCAGGTGGGGTGGTCTGGGCAGCCAGGGAACAGAATGGGGGCCTGAAAGGGTCACTGGGTGGTCAGGGAGAAGGGAGCAGAAGGAGACTTACCACTAAGAGGCATGGCATGTGAGCAGAAGCCTTCCCTAATTAGCCACCTCCCCTCCCCCGTTCTGGCCCCATCACCACACTGGAGCAACATGGTGGTGTGCTGTGTATTTCCCGTTGCAAGCAGTAAGGCCCCTCCTGTCATGTTCTATGGGCGCAGCTTTCCTGAGGCCGCAAGCCCATCAAATAGAAGGATCAGTCTCGGCCCTTACTGCTCTCCTCAGAGGCAGGTGCTACCCAGAGATGGCTGGGTACATGGTACCTGGGGAGCATCAACTTACAGTGGTGGGACGCGTGTGGAACGCATAAAAATGGATAGGAGGAAGGGGGGAGTTAAGAGAAGGTGATTGGAACGAGTGTGAGGGCTGAGCCCCTGCTCTTCCCAGCCCTTACCTCCACCATGTTGATGAGGTGAAGGAAGAACTCCTGGGCATCCTGCTGCCGGTTGGTGGAGAACTCAGGGTGGCCCTTGCCGATGAGGGCCTTGAACATCCGAGGGGCAATGCCATCTTGAACTTCCTAGGCAGAGCCAGGGCAGCAAACTCAGCTAGGGTCCAAGAGGCTACCAGATTCCCCCCGAACTCCAGCGCACCACGGGGACAGACGCACCTTCTGTTCTGGTGTCTGCTCCCCATCGCCTGACTCCGGTGCTGGCTTGGAATACTCTCCGGAGAGAAGGCCGTGGCCCAGTTTGGCCCTGCGTTAACATCCAAGAGACACACTGGGCTTTGGGCAACAAATGATGGCTGACAGCTCTCTCTACTCATCCCTCCCCGACTCATCCCCTGCTCGTGGCCCTCCTCGGACAACTCTCTAAAATGTGAAAACCTTACGTTTCAAAGGAACCAGACTCTAGGCAGACAGCATGCCCAGAGGACAACCACCTGAAAGCCTCGAATGCCGGGGGCACAACGGCTGCCCCTCCTGGGCGGCAATGCAGAAGAACAGAAAGCACATAGGCTGTGAGGCTCCCAATGCTTTGTACACAGGCCTGGGCTACGTACACTTGGGTGCTGAAGTCCTGGGTAGGGTCCGTCGGGGCATTCTGGAAGATCTTCTCCAGCTTATCCACATACCTAAAGGAAGGATAATTGCAGGGCTTTGGCCGAGGCTCAGAGGTAAAGGGAAGGGAGCGATTCTCTCCTCGCTCAGTGCCTAGGCTCTCTTCAGAGTAGGGAATTAAATGTGGTGGAACCCTGAGGTCCATTTCCTTGCAGGAACCAGCCTGTCGTCCCCTTCTGCATTCAGGCAGCATGCAAGGTCCTTGGGTACTCTGTCCTGGCCCCCTTCATGAGAGCCCAGAAGCGGAGGAAGGTGGCTTGGGGAAGGATCCAGTTCAAACTCTATTGAGCAAAACTTGTCTAAGTTTCCACATACAGATCAGGTCCTTCCCAACGAGGTGGTACACTTCTGTGTTGAGAACCTGCCTTTTTTTCTCTCTGAAAGGCCCCAGTCCTCCACCCCTGCTACATGTTCAAGTGAGATGTCCACCTGATGTCATTAGCCTAAAATAAAGACTTGTTCACCCCTGAGTCATCAGGCCGCCAGGGAAAGCTCTGGGATTTGGTGTCCTGCTCGGATCAGTGGGGCTTGTGTGTGACTGAGTAATGGGGTACAGCTTTAACTTGCTCCCCTCACAGCACACCAGCCACAGCATAGCAGAAACTACTCTAAGACTGAGACAGAAGGCAGAGGCACTGAGGACGCTGAAGAGCGAGTGCTGACGGCCTGGAGAGGAGTTGGGCATGACGGGGGCGGGCCCAAGGGCCAACATGAGGGAGAGGGCACCACTCACTTCCTCTGGAAGTCAGGGATGCTGAAGAGCACCTGGACCACGGAGTTGAGGTAGCAGCTGTTACCCAGGTTCCGGATGCCGGTGTAGCCAGGCCCGAACAGGGGCTTCAGGGGCACACCCGACTCCTGGATCAGCTCCCATTCGCCAATCCGCTGGTTCATGCCGATCTCCAACTCAGTCATGGTCTTGTCCGTCTGCAGGGGGAAGGGCGGGTCGGAAGGGTGAGACTTGGTGTTGTATTCTGTACATAGATCTCTCTAGGACGACACCTCCTGGAAACTAGAATTTGGTGACTTCTGGACTCTACCATGGGAGGCGTGCTGCAGAGAGCACCCGGTTCAAGTTCCAGAGCCATGAGCAAGGGCCCCAGAGGCCTTTAGTCATCAGCCTCCACCTGAACAAAGGAGGAAATGAATGCAATTCCTTCTACCTGCAGGCTTTTTCCCCATCCTGAAGCGACCCCGCCTCATGCCTCAGATCTACATGCAAGCCTCACTTCCTCACAGAAACTTCGCTGGCTCTAGACTGGGCTGGGGACCCCGCCGTAACCCCTGTACTAGCCTCCTCATCTCTTTGACATCACCCATCGTATCCCGCGGTTACTCCTTTCCATCTAGAATTAAATCTGTGAGTCAGGGCAGCGCCTGTCTCATTCACAGAGTGACTGGCACGCAGTAGGTACTTAGTAGTGCTCAATGGTAGGATAAATGACTCTAGAAAACTTTCCAAAGAGGGCCTTCCCTGATGGTGCAGTGGACTAAAGCACAGCACTGTGAAGCTATGGCAGCCCTGCAGCACAAGTTCGATCCCAGCCCTGGAGCTGACCCACAGGGTGTAGCAGACCTCTCCTGACCCGCCCACTGCTCCCCTTAGCACTGTACTTCGACAGTCGGCCTGTTCTGCTCCCCACTCTGTCTCTGGTGAATCCTCTCACCACCCCTGCACCTCTGGCCTGTACCCCAGCTCTGTATGCACAAATAAATAAGTCTTAAAAAAAAACAAAACAGGAAAAAGAAAACTTTCCAAAAGAAGGAAGCCCACCTATCTTGGAGGCTGGGTTTGTCGTGGGAGCTCACTCCAAAATGTTCCCTGAGCCTCAGCAAGGGACAAAGGGGCTTCTCACTTACAGGGCGAGGAAGGAGAAGAATCTGAAGTTGGAGGGGCTCACCTTCTGCATCTTCAGCATGTCGATGCCAAAGTGGGACAGGTGCTCAGCCAAGTTGGGGTCCAGGACCATGTCGTCCTCGTCATAGGAGTACACATCTAGCACAAGGGGGAGGGGCGGTGTCAGAGGAGGGGCGGGGGGGTCACCAACGCATGCCCTGCGCTCAGAGCTGGGGCTGCCTTGAGTGTCAGGGCGTGACAGACCCTTCTGGGATTGGCTCTCGGGGAAGATGGTGAAACAGGCCGAGGGCAGGAAGTGCCACTCTACCCCAGTAGGGAAGGTACGAGGGTATGATGGGTTTCGAGAGATGCTCTCTGAGCAGACAATGGTGGTAACTTCTAAGAAGGGGACTGGAACTGAGGGGATCAACAACAGAAGCTTTAGCCTCATTTGCAGCAACTTCACTGTCAACAAGAGACAGTCCTGCATTATTTGCCCTGCACCAAGCCAGGAACCGCACAAACACGTCAGGGTGGGGTGTGGCGTACCGGCTCCATCGGGTGTGATGGTGCCCAGCTTGACGGCCAGCGGGTAGCCCATCTCCCTGTAGTGCTCCACGGCGTGGTTGTTGCCCCCACTGCCGTCAAAGTAGCGCCGGCCACAGAGGATGGAGCCATCTGTCAGGTTGAGCCACAGGTTCTCTCTCATGTCACACTTGGAGCACTTCCAGCCGCTATCCCAGCGGGAAGGAAATTTGTGGAAACGGGGTTCAGGGGATGGGAGTGGAAACGGGGTCCTGAAGGCCCCTAGTCAGTCAAGAGCGCTTTCTTCTCCTTTCCTCCAGACATCCCATCGCTTTGCTCATCTCTCCCAAATCTCCCTCCTTGTCTTGCTCCTGACGCTCTCTCCCACCAGACCCCCCCAGTCAGGGCCGCTTTGCCCCTCCTCAGGGGGCTATGGCCCAAGGGGAAGGCCTCACCAGGGAGGGATTCGCACAGGATTGTCCAGCTGCTTGAGGCTGAAGGCGTGTTTAGACACCTGCCGCACTTCCCCATCCCAGGCCTGCACCTCCTGCTTGTGGGACGCCGAGTCGGCCGATAGCAGGGCCTCCACCGCACTGGTCACCTGGGGGAAGCAGAGGGTCAGAGACAGCGTCCGCCCTCCAGCCCCCCGCCCTCCAGCCCTTCAGTGTTCAGCGTTCTCAGTGCTGGCTCAGGACATCACTGCTCTGGCCCTGTCTGCCCTGGAGTCTGTGGTGAGGCCGAAGGGTAATCATACCCGATCTCTGACAAGGTCGGGCAGTCCTCCCAGCCCATCCCGGGCAATCTCCAGGTAATCTGGCAAAATGACAATCTTCACATCCTCATCATATTCAAACTTATCCTCGCCGAGGTCAAACCCACCTTCAATGCCTGGTGAGACAGAGAAGAAGGACCATAGGAAACTGCCACAGGTAACATCACCTCTGCCATGACCCTGCACCCGTCCCCTGCAGAGCGCTGGGGCCAAGCAGGATCAGGCTCTAGCTGGTTTTCTAGTACTTCCAAGAACAGGAAGACCAGCTCAGGATGAGACCGGGGCTGCGCTGTGCTCACCAATAGCCAGCCGGGTGGGCTTCTTCCGGGGCGGGTCTCCAGTGCCTGTAGTGGTGTCCTCCTCTTTCTGCAATGAGGCAGGAAGGGCAGGACCGGTAGTGAGCACCAAGGAGGTAACAGATGAGAGGGTAGGTGGCATGGAAGAAGTTCATTTCAAAAGAGAATGGAGCTAAAAACTACCTGTGCTGAGCTTTAATGGCACCAACAGAAACAGGTGAAAGGAGGAGACTAAGGCTTACAGAAGGTCAGGAAAGATAGAAGACAGAATATGGTGGGGTGCTCGGTGGGGTGTGTCTAAATATCCCCAGGCCTTGCCTCAGCCTGTCCCTACCGGGCGTCGGGTCCGCCGCAGGTACAGGTAGACTCGTTGGCCCGTCTTGTTGAAATGTCTCTCCACATACTGCTTCCCGAAGCCCAGGAATGTGTTCATGCAGATGTAGAGGCCACCCTCAGACTCCTGCAGGACAAGAGGCAAGGGAGGAAACATGGAGAGGATGAAGCCAAGCCCTGGAGTCAGAAATTATTGGCTTCCAGAAGAAGGTCACCATGTGGTTCCAAGAAAGTTATTTAGTTTTTTAGGGCCTGGAATGAGGCTCAGATTCTCCCTTTCCAACTAAGACTCTGATAACAATCAAATTACAAGGATACCAGGGAGATGAGCGACACCAATCGGTCACCCTTCACGCTCCTTCTGTGGGCGTTAGAGGCTTCTAACCAATCACACAGAATGCCCTTTACCTGTCTTCTACAGCCAAGATAACCAGAAAGTAAATGGGGACCCAGTACAGTGGACTTTCTGTGCCAGAGATTGCATTCGGAGGGGGAAAAAGGTCCTTGGCTGGGAGAGGAAAGATCTGCATGTCAAACACTGAACCTGAACCAGGGAGACCATGCCAAGCCCCACCTGATCTCCAGGATTCAGAAAACACAGCCAGAAGCAGAAACTCCAGCACTTGAGCATCACAGCCAAGCCCTGTACTCGCCAGCCAGTCCGGACCCGACCCTTCCTCTGCTCACCCCTCGGAGACAGTGGACCTTGTTCATCCCCCTCTCCTGCTGGAGTCTGGCTTTGGACGAACACTGCCTTGTGTGGGGCTCACAGTTAAACCTGGACCCAGTCTGACAGAGACGTGAAGAATCTGCAGCCGCCACCCTGCTGCCTCTCCTCTGAGCAGGAACTATAATCCCCACTGCAGACCCATCAACCTCCAAGTTCAAAGCCACTTACTTTCTAGAATAATGTAGCTGAACCGCTGGAACACAAATAATCCAGGAAAATAAAACAGGGAAAGACAAGTGTCTACCCTAAGTCAGGGCTGAGAAAGGAAGATGGACTTCCTCCAAACTGAGCAAATCTAGAATGTGAACAGCGACGGAGAAGGTGGAAGAGGAATTAACAGAGGCTTCCTTTCAGCTCCAAAGTTTTGAGCGACAACAGGCACCTTCCTAAAATAAAGATCTCATAGGCCTTGCAAAATTCTCCACTGTGATGTTTAAAATAGGGTGCCATCTGAGGCAGATCTCGGTCCCATAGATTGCTCCGTACCAATTCCCAGAACAATGTAGATTACAAAGTTCATGAACAAGTGGACCATTTTTCATCAGGGAAGTCAAATAAGCCCTTTCTACCAAGAGCCCAATATGAAAATAATCAAATAGGCTGAAAGTCAGTCAGCAAGGCTCCCTTGTAAAGGCAAGGTCTCTCGCCGGGTCAAAGGAGAGTGTCATAAGATTACAAACATCTCTTTTGGATTATTCCAAGTGGTTGCTAAGGAGAGAAAGAGAGTAAGAGGGACCTGCTGACTTCTACAATCTGTTGGTACCACAGAGGAAGAGGGCGCTTCGCCAAGCCATGCAGTTGATGAAGCAGGAGGCACAGGGGAGCTGGGTTTGGTTGGAAATAAAAGCTGCTAGTTTCGCCCTGGAGCCCTGCTCTGCACAGTCAAAGTCAGACTTCAGAGAAACAGAGCAGTGTCTGAAGCGCAAGTCAAAGCCCAGTGAACCCAGTAAACCACGAATCACAGCGATGAACCGGGCCTTAGATCATGCTGCTATCCTCGACATGACCCAAGCATTTTCCACTCTGACTTGCAGTTTTCCAGGCCATGAGCTGGTCTGGCTGAACACCCAGGGTAGGGCCCAGCAGAGGCTGGAGGGGAGGAGTGGTACGGTGGG
>NW_004567135.1:13893857-13901328 GCF_000260355.1 Condylura cristata | reverse complement strand
GGGCCCAAAAGCTGGCTAGGAAGGGAGGTACCGGGTGGAGCCTGCAAAACGTGAAGCACGGTGTGGGTGGTGGCTTTGTCTAACTAGTCAAGAGTGAGCGCTGGATGGAAAAGGAGCCTGAGGATCCTCCAAGAAAGAAGCCTTCTCTCTGGGGACTCTTTAAAAGGGCCTTCCTCTGCGCTCTGGGATGAGTGGCAGAAAGAGAGGGGGCTGCGGCCACAGTGCACCTCAAAGGAGAAACGACTAGAGCTTTTCTCTCCTCTTTCCTCCCCTCCCTATCACCCACCTCCCCGCCCCCTGTCCACATTAGCCTTGGGTGGAGGCTCTGGAACTCGGCCTTTCTCAGAACCGGTTTTCTTGACGGCCACTTCCAGACCACTAGGCGCCTAGGCACTGCAGTTCCCACCCTCCAACCCCAAACCTGACCCAGAACAGTGGGGGGTCGCCGCATCCCTCCCACGCAAGACTACAAAACCCGGAGAGCCACGCGCGCCAGACAAGACCAACTCCCAAGCTTGCGGAGGGGTCGCTTGGGGGATGTAGTCCGCCGATCGTGCTGCGCCTCTTGTTTAGAACAGCAAAGAAGGAGTGAACGACTACAATACCCACAATCCTCCACGAGCCACAGGGTCGAAGAGGCGGACGCGATGGCTTCCGGGGGCGGTAGTCACATGCCAGCTCCGGCTAATTAAAAGCAACGGCAGGGAGCAATGTGGGAGACTACAAGTCCCATGGTGCATCGCAGGGAGGCGGTAGCCCAAGCTTTGCAGGCCCCGGCAGAATGACCAGGGCGATGGAAGGCAGTCGTGCTCGCTGCGGGCGTGGGGAAGGGGCTTACCGGTGTGTCGAAGGAGAAGGCGCACTCGTCTTTATGGACCCGGTCTCCAGCTTTAGGGACCCGGATTGTCGGTAATACTGACAGCAGCGCCTCCTCACTCAGCTCCGCCATGACACCGGCAGCTGCTCCTCCACACACAGCGGCTCCCACCGTTCCTAGTCCCCCACCCCCTACTCTTGCGGTCCAATGAGCGCTACTCGTTAGGTGCATGCGCTGAAGGGAAGACGCGCGAGAATGGCAGTTGGACCGAGCCTGCTTACTAGTGCTCCGCCCTCTGCCCTGCTCTGACCAACGCCAATGAAAAGCGCCTCTAAGGCAATCGATGGCCCGAAGAACCAATCCCACTCTTCCAGGACAGAGCGCTTGTAGAGCAGCGAGGCGGGCCCGGGGGGTTTGGCTGCTCGGACTCTGGGAGCCCCGCCAGGGCCTTCGCGTGTCTTCTATTGAAAAGCAGAAACTGACGGTTGTTTAAACCAATCAGTCCCAGAAACTTTCCCGAGGACTCGTCCAATCGGAAAGTCGAAGCGCAGCTGTACTGCTGGCATTTGAAAAGGTTTACCCAATGAGGCCGAGCTGGAGAGGGTTAGTGTCGAGTGATTGCTAACTCCGTCCACCAATAAGGCTGACTAGCTCGCCTCAGCGAAATCCCGAGCTCCGTCTCCGGCTGGAGGTGCACTTAGGAGCGTAACGATTCACGATGGCTTTTTAAGCCAAGTTGTTTGGTTTTGACACTGGAGATGTGAAAAGGCGAACTCGAACCTCCTTCGGCGTCTCAGCCGGAGACGGACAAACGTCGCCCTAACGAGGAGGCGTCGTCCCGCAGCCCAAACGGCGGCCCATTGGCCCCGGGGCCTCCAGGATGGCGTCCTCCCAGCCCAATGGCTCCCCGCACGGGAGGCGGGTCTCGGGGGGCGGCCTATGGGGCCTGCGTCCACTCAGCCAATGGGGTCAAGGCAGGGGCGTGGCGGGAGGTTTGAAACTCAGTTTGGGGAAGCTCAGCTCGAGCTGTGTGTACCCACAGGTTGGAGTTGGGCCGGGTAAGTGGGTAGCGTAATTGGCTGAGGAAGTTAGGGGGGCCGAGCTGCCCGAATGAGCCCCCGGTCAACTGTTATGGTCCCCGCAACGTCCTCCAGCCCAGCGGCCCGGAGGTTCCTCAGCCGGGAACCGGGATGATGGGTGGCCTGGAGTCTGGGTCGCAGAAAGCACTGAGACCTGAGTCACTTCTCGCAGGCACCCCCTCCTCGCCGGGGCCGGGCTCTGCCTCGCCCTGTGCCTCCTCATTGAGATGGGCTCAGCCAAGAGCGTCCCAATCACTCCGGTGGGGCCTCCGCTGCACAACAAGCATCTGGCCCGCGTAGCCGACCCGCGTTCGCCGAGCGCCGGCATCCTGCGCACTCCCATCCAGGTATGGGGGGAAGGGAGCAAGGAACTGAATTCTTGGGCGGCTCCTAACTTGCTTCTGAGAAGGTCCTCACGCCAGCCCCCACGCCCACCCCGAGCCGCCCCCACACTAACCTGAGGCCTTGTTTTCTACCTTCTCAAACCGGGTGGGGTAGCCTGAATGTCTGAGGGCCTTGACGTTGCTGCCTGGAGTATCAGCCTGAGGTGAGAGACCTGGGAGGGAAGAGTCAGGGCCCAGAATTGTTCTAGGCTTTGGTCCCGACAGGTGGAGAGCTCTCCACAGCCAAGCCTCCATGCTGGGGAGCAACTGGAGAGTCCTAATCAGGCCCTGGACTCTGATCCGCGCTCTCCTACTCTTGGCATTGCGCGGACACCGATGAAGACCAGCAGCGGCGGTGAGTGCCCGAGTGCTCAGCACTGGGAGTTCTGATAAGCTGTCCCCTAGTGCTCTTGGGTGGGGCCAGTAAAGCTGTCCTCTCAGGGGTGCTTCTCAGAGGAGACTCATCTCCCTCTCTTCTCAACACTTTGCCCCTTTTATCTTGATTTCTCCCCAACCTTTCGCCTACCTGAATGAACCCTGAGGCAGGTGGGTGTCTTCTCCCCCCTCACTGAATAGTTGGTATCAGAAGGTCACTGTCTCACCTCACTTCTCCCCCCCAGATCCCCCAAACCCACTGATGAAACAGCTGAGCGAAGTGTTTGAGAGTGGAGCCGCCAGGCTGAATCCCACCACAGAACCTGCTGCGCCCGTGGAGGCACCTACATCTTCTGGACTGGACTTGCCTCTGGGCAACCAGTTTTCCCTTGAGAACCAGACGTCACTTTGGAGCGAGACTGAGCTCTCCAAGCAGGGCTTGGAGGGCAAGGAGGAAACAGGACTGTCCTCAGATACCTCATTGGCCAACCAGGGCTCAGACAAGTCCTTCAGAGACTCTGAATCACCCAGATCTTCAGGTACAGAACTGACAGTGAGATACAGGAGAGAGATATTGGGGTGATGTTCTGGGGTAATGACCTCAGCTGTAAGAAGATGAACTGTAAGTCCCTAATTGTGGCCTTTACCTCTCCTAGGTTCTAAGTACGGTAGACGGAAACCAAAAGGCAAGGTACTGGGGAGGTCTCCCCTCACCGTCCTGCAGGATGACAACTCCCCTGGAACCCTGACATCATGGCAGGTAAAGGGAGAGGGAGAAAGCTTTACTAGGAAATCCACCACAGTGGGTGGGAGGTTTTTTGACTGGGATCTTCCTTTGGAACAACCACCTTCCTCCCCTCCCTCAAATGCTGCCTTTTGCAGGGTAAGCGGCCTTTCCCCCTGAGTGAAAATGTTAGGGACCTGAAGGAAGCGTCCATTCTGGGAGCCGGCGGACTTCCGAAAGCTGGAGGGCGCGCATGGGAGCAAAGTCAGGAACATGACAAGGAAAATCAGCACTTCCCCTTGGTGGAGAACTAGCCCTGTGATAGCCGATGCCCTCTCAGCCCTTCTTTCCCTGGGAGACTGGAAAAGCTCGATCTCTTCAACTCCCCCTAAGCTACCAACTGTGAGAGTTTTATTGAGCTTTTTTTGTGTCTGGCGTGTTTCTTGTGTGTATTAAAGGAAATTATTTCAAATGATTTTTTTTTAAGTGTGATGTCTATCCCTTGCACTGGAGACCTTGTGTTCCCTGGCCTGAGCCCCCATTTTCACCTCCACTAAAACTGCCAAGCCTCTCAATCACCTCGCTAAATTCTGGTCTTAGGCTGAGCTCTGTCTGTGGCTTTTCCTCTTGTTCTCCCTAAATGTTCACTTCTAGAGCGTTAGCTATCACTTAACCCATATTCTTACCTCACCTGGTCTTTCCCAGGTGTGTCGGTCTTATCCTGACCTTTATCCAGCTGCCCCGAAGCCACTTCAAAGTTAGTCTGTCCACAGTTGAATTTATGACGCCCCCCCAAAAGCTATTACGCACCCTCTGTTCCCTACCCTTGTGAATGACAGTATCGCCCACCCAGTTGCCCACACCCAAACCTTGGCTATCGCCTGGAACCCCTTCCTTTTCCAGCCCATATCCATCACTCGGTCACTAGATCCTCACAGCTCATTTTCTCCCTCTCCTTCTCCCTCTGTCCTATCTTGCCTTTCTTGCCTCAGACTCTCCTCCCTCTACTTACCCACCCACACTGCTGCTAGGGTAACCTTTCTGTGAAACCACTGGCCGTGTTACTGCTCTGCTACAAATTTCAGGATAAAGTCTAGACTCTTTAGCCATTCTGTAGACTTTTAGGCATTCAAGGTCTGTAACCACCTGACTCCTGCTCCACAGAATCCCCCTTACAAGCACACCTACACCTGCAGCAGCTACAGTGACTTGTGCGCACACAGCAACCTGGGGAACCTTCCAGCAACCTGGGGAACCCCCCTTCTCCTTACCCATTGCAAACCTTCCTTGGGGGAGGCTGGGGCTTCTGCCTTGATTCTCCTTTTCTGCCCACAATAGGCTGACCCTCAACCTTATCATCACATCTGTAATATATTTTTACTTAAGTGAGACCTGTGTCTTTTGGAACCTGAAGTGGGATGGAAGCCAAACAGCACAGGCATACCAGGGTGCTACACTTTATTGCAGGTGTTTCGGAAGCGAAAAAAGAAGGTAGAAAAGGAGAAAGAATGAAGGAGGAGGAGGAGGCTAAGACCGTCATGTCCAAGCCATAGTCATGGGGCCAAGCACCGGCTCTGGACAAGGGTGAAGGCTCTGGACAAGGGAGGGACCTCAGCTGTAAGCCTATTAGACCCACCAAGGGGTGAGAGGGGTCACTCATCCTTGCTCATGAAGGGAGGCATCAGGACCCTGGAGAGGAGAGGCCCTAGCAGGAAATGGGAGGTTTCTGCTTCCGTGTCCTGGGTACTGCTCCCAAAGACACAGTCCCCACTGCCCTGAAAGGAGAAAGCTGGTGGCTGGGGTAGAGAAGAGAGCCGTAAAGAAACTAGGCAGGGGGGCAGCAGTGGAGAGTATCCGTGGCCTTTTTCTTCCATCTCAGTTCCAGACCTTAAGAAAGCTGTCCCAGGAACCCGTGGCCACAGCCATCCCATCGGCTGTGACCCCCAGGCAGCTGACCCTGTTATCGTGGCCAGAGAGGATGCCTAGGAAAAGGGAAAGGAGTAAGAAAGGGAAAGGAGGCAGGCCGTCTCCCTGTGTGGATTTTGAGGGGAGCATATATGCCCTGTAGTTCCGGCCAGGCCAGGTTGGCTGGACATGACACCGCTCTGCCTCTGGTAGAGACTGGGAGAGGACGCGCTCCCAGGGGAGGGCTTCTCTCTAGAAGCTGAGAGGGGAGGAACAGGAGGGCTGCAGACAGGAGGGAAGGGTTGCTATGCCCTGAGAAAAGCAAGGGCACCTTGGAGGGACTGCAAAGCAGGGAAGGTAACCTTGGACCCTCTGTTCCCAAATGCGGAGACCGGGTCCCAAGAGCACTCAGAAACGAAGCATCAGATTTCAGATTTGGATCCTGACTCACTCTAGCCAGTCAGTCATTCAGCACCTGTCCTCTCCCAAGGAAGCAGCCACACTACCTGATTCAGACCTCTGGCCCAGGATAACCCGAGGCTGGGGGCGGCCCTCACGTCACTCCACAGTGCCCTGATTCTGCTCCCTGCATGCTTCCCAGAGATCGCCCTTCCCTCCAGTGGATACCCCCCACACGCCAGGGACCCAGAATTGACTGGATATCCCAGCTCCACACGCCTGGGGTGGCCCTAAGGAGCTGCTTTGGTAGAGAGCAGCCCTGGAGCGTTGGGCAATGGGGCAGCACCACTTAGCAGATGTTTCTTAAGAGACGAGGAGGCCCCAGGGCACTGGATTTCAAGGTAGAGCTGAGCTACCCAGGGGAGCTGTGAGAGGATCCTTCCGGCTTCAGTGGCAGTTGGTGGGGGGTGGGGGAGCAGGGGAAGCTGGCCCTTACCTACGCGCTCCCCTTTCATGGAGTCCCACACATTACAGTTGAAGTCATCGTAACCTGCGAAGAGCAGGCGGCCGCTGAGGGAGAAGGCCACGGACGTGATGCCACAGATGACGCTCTCGTGGGCATAGGTGATCAGCTCCTGGTCAGCCCGCAGGTCAAACAGGCGGCAAGTGGCATCATCCGAACCTGTGCAGATGGCCTCTCCGCTGGGGAAGAACTGGGGGTACAGGGGCAAGGGGGGTCTGAACTCAGACCTGGGCAGCCTGTTGCCTCTCCCACCCTTCCTGTCCCGTTAAACTGCTCTAACAGCTGCAGCATCACAGGCCACCACTGCCACTGATCACAGGCCACCAGCATGCTGGTAGCTTCCCTGCTGCCCTGCCTTCACTCGCTCCTCTCTGCCATACTGCAGGCGAGAGCACAGGCAGCTGGCCCAGGGCCACATGGTTATGGGGTGAAGCCTGGCCCAGATTCCCCGGGCTACACAGAGGCTAGGTCAGGGCCAGGGACAAACGCATAGCCTGAGTCTCATGAGGAAGCTTTAAGGACGACTCAGATGGAGGGACAGTACTGACAATGGGTTTGTCTCCTTCAGAAACATCAATGCCACAAAGAAAGGCAGCAAAATGGCACCAGTGTGAAGGAAACAAGAAAGATTTGGCACAGAAATGCAGGGCACCTTCGCAGACTTCATCTTGCTATGGATGTGTTTAAAATGATGGCTGACATGTGAATAGAGGGCCCTCCCTGGTGGCGAAATGGGTTGGGGTGCAGAGCTATGAGACTTTTTGCAGCCACTGTGGCACAAGTTCCATCATGGGCCAGGGAGGTGAACCCCATGGTGCAAGAGACCCCTCCTGACAGGTCTGCTGCTCCCCTCAGCAGTGTATTTCAGTATATCTGCCTGTTCTGCTCCCCACTCTGTCTCTGGTGAAGCCTCTCACCCACCACACCTCTGGCTTGTACCTTAGTTCTGTAAGCATGAATAATATAGCTTAAAAAAAATGTGAATACAGATTCTGGAGTATATACTCGGACATATACTCTAGAACATATGGAGTATTATGTCAATGCTAAATTTCCTGGGATTAATAACTATACAATGGCTTTGTTTTTAAAAACATACCTGAAAGTATTTGAAGGTAAAGAAGCTTGTGCCTGCAACTTAACTTTCGAAAAATAAGGGGAAAATATCAACAGAAGGGAGGTATAGCTACATGCAGGTATATGAGCCTGTCCATCCATTCCACCCATCCATCCATCCATCCACCCATCCATCCACCCACCCATCCA
>NW_004567135.1:13879089-13893217 GCF_000260355.1 Condylura cristata | reverse complement strand
CACCCATTCACCTTCCTATTTCATCCACCTACCTGTCTGTCTAGCAAGTGTGGTAAAATGATAACTGAGATCATGGGGGAGTTTTATGCTATTTTGAAACTTCTTGGTAAGGTAGAAGCACTCAAAGTGGGGAGTTAGAAAGGGATGGGGTGTCAGGATGGATGAGGGTGTGTTGCGGGGTGGTCCCAGGGGGTTGGAGCACACGGCGGGGGGCGGGGAGGGGGTGCTCACACAGATGGCATTGATGTCTGACTCATGACCAGTGAAAGTCTGGCGGCAAGTCGCCTCCCGCACATCCCAGAGCTTGGCGCTGGCATCACAGGCCCCCGAGATGAAGAAACTGAAGTCGGGCGATACGGCCAGGCTCATGCAGTCCCCTGTATGTCCCACGAACACATTCTTCTGCTGCCCAGTTTCTATATCCCAGAGGGCACTGTCAGGAGGGGGAGGCTGTCACAGCGAAGGCCAGGACAGAGCCACCTCCTGAGTCTGTGCCCTGGCGCCCACAGTCCTCACCACGTGGTGTCCCCTGAGCTGGTCACGATATTGTTGTCATCCAGGAAACGACAGCAGGAGAGATAACCTGGGGGAACGGTGGGGTGTGGGTAAAGAAGCGCCCTGGCAGCAGAATCACAACCCGCCACCTCCTGAGCACCCCCGAGACCACCCTAGGGACTGGATGGGAGAGAGCCTGTCTCACCTGTGTGGGCCGAGAGCTCACGGCTGACCTTGACATTGCCCTCACGGGATTTGAGGCTGTAGATGGAGCACATGTTGTCCAGCCCCCCACATGCCACAAAGTTCCCTGACGGGGCGTAGGCACAGGTCATGACCCAGGAGGAGCGCAGCGGGATGGCGTGCACCTGCCAGAAGGGCAGAGACAGTGCTTGAGTTGAGCTCTGGGGGCATTGGAGTGGGGTTTTGGGAGGGGGATAGCATAGCACCCCATAGTGATGAGGGCATGGGGTGGGGGGAGCAGGGCTGGTACCTTATTGGTGGTATAGGTGTCCCATACAATCAGCTTCCCATCTTGCGAGGCACTCACCAGCAGCCTGGGGAGAGGGCACCATGGGTCACCCACACCTCTCCTTCCTGCTGCCACCCCCCCCTCTAGCCCTCCTCCAGCCTTACTTGGAGTCAGTTGCCCAGTGCATGGCATAGATCTTGGCCAGGTGTCCCCTTAAAGTCCGCCGTGTCCGCATCTGGACCCGTCCCACGACCTCCAGGCCAGACACCAACTGCAGCAAAGGGCATTAGAAATCAGCCGAGCAGAGATGCCCGTATGTAGGGCACTGCTACTGATCTGAACAAGTTTCTGTTCTGTACCGGGCTTTAGAGAAACACGTCCCTACCCTGAAGTGGCTTAGGGGGATGTGGGAGACACACAAAAATGGCCAGCAGTTTGTTGATAAATTTTAATGGCCTCCTGGCCGATGTGTTGGAGGGGTGAGAGAACAGGGCGGTGATTTTCACCACGTAAGTTCTCCCACCTTGGGCAATTGAGGTTGCCGAGCCTGGACTGGGGGTTCTCTGGCAAGCCACGGGGAGCCCCTCACCCCCACTGCAGCATGCCAACTCCGGAACTGGGCACCAGAGCAACAGCATGACCTCGAACCTCCTGAAATCTGTGGTCTATGCCCTTTAACTCAAACCAGCTTCCAGGTTTAGTCTGGGGCTGCAGCGTAAACCAACTGGCCTGATGGCTTTGTTATCTTAGGCAAATTACTTCACCTCTCTGAGCTTTTTTCTTCATCTGTAAAACAAGGCTTACAGCACCTACCTGACAGGGCTGTCCTGAAAATTCAGTGAAACTACACACTTAAGTAACTTAGCCCAGTGTTCGGTACTTGTCTTTAAACACTTGCTGTTACTATTAATATGTTAATAAGTTCTGTCTAACAATTCCACCAGCTTTAAAAAGCGCCATTCTTTCATGTAGCACCAAGAAAGAAAGATGCTGCCAGTTATAGTTGCAAAGCATCATTCACTGTTGGATGCATCTGGATTTCAGCGACGTCAGAGTGGGGAAATGTGCCATTGATTAAGTACAGAATTAGTCAACGAGCGATGAGACGCTGGGGGGCTTTATGGCTGACACAGCCCATTTCTCTGCTCACTGTCACTTTCCTGCCAGAGGCTGTGACCACACTTGATTATGGACAGGATGGGGCCACGGTCTGTGTCTTCCGCCTCCAATACATGCCTGGCCTGGAGCAGGTCTCATTACGTGTTTGTCGAATGAATGTATTAATGTTGTCCCTCATTTCGAGGACAGGCTGTACTGAAGCTTGGGCCCAGGCTGCTGCTGGTCAGGGCGCTCCCCACCCGTCCTCTTCCCAGGACCCGCCTCAGGGCGACAGGAGGCCTCACCTCTGCCAGAGTAATGTCAGCACAGGCTTTCCTGGCATCCTGAGGGGAAAACAGACATCAGGGGCAGGCGAGAGCGGGATGGGGGCAGTGGGGGCACAGGTCTCTGAGGTAGGCTTGGGGCTCCCGGGTTTCAAAGATAAGCTCCAAACGTAGGATCTCTCATCACTTTCAGATCTCTAAGGTGTTATTCAAAAGAGAATTCAGTGCCCTCCCTGGTGGTGCAGCAGGTTAGAGCACAGAACTGAGAAGCTAAAGCCACTTCAGTATGAGTTCAATCCCTGCCCTGGAGGTGACCACATGGCGTGGCAGACCTCTCCTGACCCCCCGCTGCTCCCCTCAGCAGTGTACTTCATTGATCTGCCTGTTCTGCTCCCCCCGCTGTCTCTGGTGAAGTCTTCATTGCCCCTGCACCTCTGGCCTGTACCCCAGTTCTGTATGCATAAATAAATAAATCTTAAAAAAAAAAAAAGTGAATTCAGCCCATTGGCCCCTAAGTCACGCTTCCTCATGTCCGGGGTTTTCTTGGGTCCCCCATGGGAGAGTTGTGGGGTTACTGCAATCTGCTTCTTGAGCTGCTCCGCTTCCTGCCGTAGCTGTTCCATCTCCCCCATGGCCGACAGGTTGAGGGGTAGCTCCGGCTCCTGCCAGGGACATAGGGTGGGTATAGAGGATCCCCAAGTGATATTTCTGTCTACACCCCCTACCAGACTACTCCTGAGGTAAAGTGCAGACTCCCAGGAATAGGGAAATGGTGGGATGGCCTGCATCACATTTCTCCCAGCCCCTCCAAGTCTGGGGTTCTGCGCCGCCAGCCCCAGCACTGAGCCCTCCCGATAGCCCCCAGCTCCAGAGAGCAGAGCCAGGCCAGCCCCCTCTTACTTGGGCTCTGACTGGACCTCTCCCAGCTTTCAGCTCAGGTTCCCGGTGCCTCCTCACGCCTCAGCTGCAACGTCCACCTGGCACCTGCCCCGGCTCTGCTGCCAGAGGAGCTGCCCTGGTCTGGCCCCGTCTGGAGGTGTGGAGCAGGAGGAGGGGGTTGGGGGGAGAGATGACACTGACAGGGAAGGTGGGGCCTGCATCAGGCAAATGAAATCAGCTGGCTTGGTGGGGGAGAGGACAGGGAGGGAGGAGTGTGGCTTTCCAGAGACTTGGGTGCCACTGGGGGAGGGGTGGAACCAGGACTGTGGGGCTATAGCAAGGAGCAGCCCCCCACAGTGCACCCTGAGAGGGAGGAGGGGCTGAAGAGGGGAGTCTCTGCAGGGGAAGATAAGAGCATCAGGCCCTGTGGGATTAAGCAATGCTGTGAGGATTAAGGGATGGGTTTAGGGAGGCGCAAGGGAGCAATAGCAGCCATAGCTCCAGTGGCCCCCCAGGCCCTGGGCCCCACCAACGGTGGTGATCACCGTGGCAGTCAGGCCCTACCTCGGAAAGCAGTTTGTGAGCCGGGGTGGGAGGATGAGGAGTGGCCCACTGTCAACACTCGAGGTTGTGTTCCTAAGCACAGGATGGTAGGGGACACTCGTGGATACAGGCGGGTGCTCAGGAGCTGAGATGAAAAGGGGCTGATCTGGATAATCCCTCTGGACAAACCCCCACCAGCTGCCCTGGGTCTGCTTCCGGGGGTGCGGGAGGTACACAGAAGGCTGGGCAGGCCTGCCCCCTGCTTTGAGTGGCAGAAACAGCGCAAGAGCAGGGCGATCTCAGTCTGGGGTTTGGTCCTCTCATGAGTCCCAGGACTCCAGGACCCTGCTGGTGGTCAGGCTGCCCTAAGTCTGAGCCAAACCCCGAGGGGGAAGACAGAGCTTAGGTGGAGGCCCCAGGGGCAGCTGCCAGGGGGCTGAGTTCATCTGCGTGAGGAGCAGATGGCAGAGATTTCCCTGACAAATCACAGACTGGTGCTGCCTCTGGAAGGCTGAGTCTCCCATCTCCTCCCAGGTCACCACTGCCACACCCACCCCAGAAAGCTGGGGATACACAGCACTGGGCCTTGGCCGAGGATCTTCGTGTTCTTTATTGACAAGCTAGGGGAGGGAAGTGGGGTTATCCTCCCTTCTCATCCTCATTTCCATCAGTCAGGTCCTACCCCCTGCTGTTTGTTTCCAGGGAGGCAGAGGGCCGTCTGTCTGTCTGTCCTAGGTCTGGATGGCCATCGGTCCGGGTCTGGCCTGGCTCCCCAGGCCTGTGGACTCGAGACTAGTATGTGACAGCCTCTGAATCCAGGGCTGCATAGCCCTTGTGATCCCCAAGATGGGTGGTGTAGGACCCTCTGCTGGTGCGCTCCTGCTTCTTAAGGGTTTCTCGTGGGTCCCGGCATCCAAGCAGCCCATCACAAGCCAAGTGGCCACGTCTCCAAACAGCTGGCTCGGACCCTCACAGCTCCTCTCGAACCCGAGGCGGCTTCCCAGGCTTGCCCTGGACCCGCTGAAGCCTGAGACTGGGGGCTTCTGGGGAAGGGTCTCTGGTGGACATTTCTTCCTCTTCCTCCTCTTCCTCTGACTCGTGCAGCAGCTCTTTGGCTTCTGTCCACTCCTGGGGGTGGGGAGGAGAGTGCAGCCCAATGCCCTGCCTCTGCTCTGCCCTGAGGATACTCCCCGATCATCTCAGCCCCTACTCTTCACCCATCAGCCTGCCCACCCCCCAACACCGGGAGAGCGACAGCCCTTCCTACCCCCGTGCCCCTCACCTGCTCCCTGTGCTCAGGTGCCCAGGTATGCCACAGTGCCAGGGCGCAGCGCCGTCCCCTCGTCACGGCCCAGACCCCATGGGGGTTCTCCCCACCTGAGCTGAAGGCCACGAGGCGTCCGCAGCGAGGACGAACCCGAGCCTGGGGCGGGGAGGGCAGGTTCAGCTCCAGGGATAGGCCCTTGGTCACTCAACTTGCCCATCACTTCCCACTCCTGAATCCTGGGAATATCGAGGCTAATAGAAAATGGTCTCAACTCGCAGCATGAACCCCAGACTGAAGGTAGAGTGTTGGACCCCAAGGGGGGGTCCATCGAGGGCCACTATTGGCGCCCCCCTTTATCCACCCCAGATTTTTCCTGTTAGTATCAGGGTAAGTGAGCTGAGGGTATGAGTGCAGGTCCAGCCCCTGGTACTGGGAGGAGGATCTTGGGGACATATGCCATCCCCGGAGGGCTTGAATCAGAGAGCTGGTGGGTAAGCACAGAGAAGGTAAGTGGGTAAGACAGCAACAGACAAGGGGAAATCACAGCCCCTCTCCCACACAATTCTAGTCCCTGGTTTCTATCTGGAAAATTCCATTATCCAGGAATGGAGGGAGGGTTAACAACACCTCCTAATGCTTATTGTTCTTCACCACCAGGTGCATCATCCAAGTGACCTGCCTCTGAAAGTAGATACTGCTATTATAACCTCCATGTAGGAAACTGAGCCTCAGGAAGGTTAGGAACCAAAATGTGAACTCTGGTCTAAGGCCCAGCCAAGCTGCGTGGTCTCGCTGTGGGGAGGGAGGCCTACTTCAAGGTCCCACTCCTGGGATAGGGACATGTAGGCAGGGGTTAGACTGAGAGGAAAAGACTGGAGGCAGGGTCTGGAGGGGGTGCTTAGAGATCTCCTGTGGCGGGGGGGGGGCACCTCTCAACCTCTGTGAAGAGAGCCCAGACATAGACAAGGGGTGGAGAGGGTTGGGGAGGCCTGTAAGCAAAAGGCCAAGGTGGCCCCAGCCATTTCCCTGCATTTGCCTCCACGGACCTTCTGTTTTGAATCTTGACCCCACAGCTGGGCTCATCCCTACCCCCACCCACTCACCGTCACGGTGACAGCGTCAGGTTCTGTGAAGAACAGGTCCCCACCCTGGAAGTCTTCATTGAGGTAGAGGAGTCCACTGAGGGGAGGAAGACAGGAGGCCATGAGACCCCAACCCAGGTCCACCTGGCTGGCCCCCAGGAGGGCCGCCCACCTGTAATCCCGGTAGGTGTAGGCTGGGGGCTCCGGCCAGCACTCTCCGGTGTCGGGGTCCAGGACACAATTGTCAGCATGCACCGGGTGACTCAGGTCCATGCGCTGCTCCTGCTCGCCTAGGAAGCAGAGGGGTGTGGTGAACCCCTCTGTGACCCCAGGCCCATCCGCCACCACCGGCGCTGCTTTGCAGCTGGGGCGTTGCACACGGGCAGGGAAGCCAGGCCCTCACTTGAGCAGGGGGTCGGCATCATTTTGGAGTTAAGACTGAAACCTAAATTTGGGGTGCTAGGAGTGCATGGTGCCCAAAGTTGGGAGTAGCTCCTGGGCCCCTGATTACCTTCAATGGCACTGCGGCACACCAGGTGGGTGAAGGAAAGATGCAGGGGCCGCTCAGGAGAGAAGTAGGCCTGGGTCAAGGTCCGCACACGCTCGCTGGCCTCCAGCAGCAGCTTAGCCGCCTGCCCACGGACAGCGCCAGCCTGGGCCAGCTGCAGGAAGGGAGTGAAAGGCCAGAAAGCGGGGAGACCCTGAGAGGGTGATCTCAGAGCTGCCCCACTTCCACCACTTGCTACCCCCAGGTCAGGAGTCTCTCAGCAGCCAGCTCCGTCCATCAACCTCCACTGCCCCTTCTGCCGGCTCCCTGACAGCAATGCAGCCCCTGGGTCTGGGAGGACCCCTCCTCAGCCCTGGGGGCAGGACTCGGGCACTTTCAGTCCCAGGAGAGGCCTCCAGGAGAAGCCCAGGCCCTGGTGCCCAGCTGACTGTGCATCTTCTCCGCACAGGGCCAGGCCGGGCCTGAGGCCTCTTCTCACCTGTGCAGCCTTGAGCACTGTGAGCCCCTCGAAGCGTTCATGGGGGGTGTGAGGGGAGCGGCGGCCACGGTAACCCGACCTGGTTCCATCCCCAGCAGCATCCTAGGTAGGGAGGGAGTTGACTGCAGTCGCTGTCCCCAGGTCTAAGGGTGTCACCCGCCGCGCTCCCTGCTGGGCTAACCTCTGACCGCTCCCCTCCCTGGAAGAGGCACGGAGTTCTCCGTGGTTCATCTTCTTGGGAAAAGTGACTTTTTCAGAGAATGACAATCTTCATGTCACTTTCTGGCAAAGATCTGGACTCATACTCCCTCAGGAGACAGTGCCCAGAACTCTGGAGAACTTCCTGTGGTGGGGATGGGTCCCTGAGAGTGTAAGGGTGGCTGGGGAGGGGGGCGGAAGGCTTGCATTTCTGTGGCAGCCGACCCCAACAGGAAGGTCAATTGTTACTTCTTGGGGGAGGGGACAGAGGACCACTGTGGTGGCTGTCACTCACTCCCTGATTGCTCTCCACTTGACCTGCTCTTGGAGAAGTGAGAATCCCAGTTACCTAACCACACAGGTGACTCATCATCTGCGGGGCTCCGGGGATTTGAGGGCCCTCTCCTGACACTTATTCTCTTGTCTGCTTTTTGAAACTCCAGTGAAGTACACGGTTACCTAGTTAACCCTGAATATAAACCTCATCCTTGAGAGGCCACCTAGCCACCCAAGCCCTCTAACCTTCAAGTCTAGTATTTGTTTATTCTACAAATTTGTACTGAGTGCCTGTATGTGCTAAGTTTAGTTCTAGACACTGGGATACATGGCAAAGTCCCTGCTCTCATGGGTTTCTATCTCGAGGTATAAACAAACCAGACCAAATCAGAGAGTGGTAAGTGTGATAAAGAAAATGAAAGCAGTGTTGAGAGGCACGGTTTGGAGACAGCTAATTGACAAGTGACAGCTAAATCAAATGTTATACAGGAGGCCCTTGAATATCCAAGGGAAAAAAAAATGTTTCGGGTAGCAGAAACAGCAGGGGCAAAGGTCCAAGGCCTTGATGACTCCAGTGTGATCAACAAACAGAGAGAAGGCCCTGGACGTTGGCACAGAGGTTAAAGTCTCACTGCTCTCGGGCTTTGGCCAGCCCCTGTGGCATGAGTTTGAGTCCCAGCCAGAAAGCTGACCCACATGGCGCAGCAGACCTGTCTGGTCTTGCCAGCTGCTCCCCTCAGCAGTGGATTTCAGTAGATCTGCCTGTTCTGCTCCCCACTCTGTCTCTGGTGACACCCTATTTACCTCTGGTCTAATCCCCAGTTCTTGTATGCATAAATCAATAAAGATGAAAAGCTTTAAAAAATTAAGGAAGGTCTTAGACTCCTTCCTTCGTCATCTTCCACATAGATTGAAACTTTACTTTCTTTGTCTTTGATTTTCTAAGTATTTCTCATCTGCCCCATCTCTTCATTCCCTTGAAATGAAGACCTAACCTAAGACAGAGGCACTCCAGTTCTTCAGGATGGCGACTAAACAGCCTGCTTAGAGGTTGTACGGGAACACCAAACTCTAACCCTGACCACAGTCTGCAAATGAAGTCCAAACTCCTTGGCAGGAGAAGGCAGGACCTTCACCAGCTCTGGCCCATCCCTATGCAGCCTCTGGATAGCACACACCCTGAGGACAAATAATGATGTTAGCCAATACTGAACACTCCAACATTCTCCTAAGCTCTTCACCACGTCGTGACGCTTACAAACCCTACAGCCGAAACACTGCTTAGCTCCACTTTACAGAGGAGGGAACAGGCTCAGTGCTGTTACCGTGCAGTGCCCAAGGTCACACAGGTAATTGCTGGGACTGGTCATGCCCTCAACCCCCGGGCTCTTCCACTGTCTCCAGAATACCCCTGTGCTTCTCCCTCAAAGCCTGACTTTTCTCCTCTTCTCTGCCTGGTTAGCTCATCCCTGAGAGGGTGCTCGGATGCTGTCCCCTCCAGCGAGTCTTCTGTGACTTGGCATTTTGGCGCTTCTATCTGGATGAGCACATACTTCTTTTATCAGACTTACCACCCGCTCTAATTACGTGTCTCTGCATCTGATGCTGTCTCTGCCCAGTGTGTTTCCATCTACCTCTCACTGAACCTCATCATTCTGCGTACACACCACAGGCCCTCACAAGCGTGTGTTGCTGATGAATGAGCTAGCCTAGAATGAAGATTGACGCTTCCTAACAGGGCAGACTGAGGCAGGTAAATATAAATCCTTCCACCCAAGCTAGGAACAGAAGCCACGGGAGAGGAAAGAGCGGTGGCCCTCCACTGTGTCATCAGCCAAGTGATAACTAAACTCTAGGCTGACTGAGGATCCTCACGCCTTTTTAGGCCACAGCATTGTTTGTTTTGTTCTTCCTCTCAATTTCTAACAGAATTCCTTTGGAAAGAATATCTACCCCTTGATGCCTCGGTTGAGAAGATGAGGACATTGTCCCCAATTGGGAAGCAGTGGAGAATCTGTGAGGGCAGAACAGGGAGCAGACCAAGAACAAGCAGACAGGCAGTGTGGCCGGGGGTGGGGGGGGGGCCCGCCCCGCCCCCAGGCTACCTGTGCCACCTCCTCTCTTCTTACCTTGGCCAGCTGCAGCAGCACCCCGCACTCAGCAGGCGTGAGCAGCCCGTCCAATACTACCCGCTCTGACCCATTCAGCTGTCTCGCGTCCTGGGTCAGGGTCACTCCCTCCAGGAGGAGGACATCTGTAGGAAAGGGACAGGGCAGAGAGCTGAGGACTCCTGAGAGCTGCCTCCGTGCCCTCCAGGCTCCTGCCTCCTGCTCTTTCAGGAACTTACCCTTCCAGGCGGTGAAGGGCTTGGGCTGAGGAGGTTCATCATCCCAAGGCCTCTTCTCTTGATCCTCTCTCAGGGGTGAGAGACAAGCGGTTGCATGGGGCCGTGTAGGCCCATCTTGCCCAGACCCTGCCTCTAGGACCCGCCCCCTTTCCAGCATAGGCCGGGCCCCTCCTGAATCAGGCCATCTCCTACCTGAGCTTCTCTCTAAGTGCCTCAGGGATGAAAGCCGATGGGGTCCAGGGGTCCTGGGCGGTCAGGAAAAGCAGCATCACCTACCAAGCCCAGCCTGGCTCTCTGACCTCAAACTGCACTACTGCATCAAGGTTCTCCTGCTTCTAGAAGCTCTCTAGAGGTGGGAAAGCCCTGACTCACTGTTGGGTGCCCTGGTGCTGGGCCAAACTGTAATAATAACCCAACAATGACCACTTAGATAGCATGGCGTGCCAGGTGGTATTCTAGCAGCGTTAGACACAGAGTGGAATTACTGTGGAAAGTCCACCAGTCGTCAACAGATAGCATGAATGCACCCAGTTACAGCAGGATTCTGAGACAGAGGTAAAGTGTCACGCCCACGATCACACTGCTAGCGAGTGACAGGTTGGGGATTTGGACTCGCTTGGAGGTCCACACTTGGAGCCAGCAGTTCTCAAGCAGGGTGACTGTGCCTGCCACATCAGGTAAAGTCTGGGAACACTTCTGATGGTCATGCTCAGAGTGCCTTGCCGTCTTCTGGGCCGAGGCCAGGGAAACTGTTTAATGTGCAGCACCTAGGGCAGAGCCCTTCCTCTCTCAACAGTGCCAAGAAGGTGGGGAGCTCCTATTTTATGTTACAGGACTAGGGGTGAAAAACAGCTGCAACACAGCAGTGGCCCAACTTTCTGGAGCTTGTAGCAAATGCTATGCCTGCAACAGGCCTGTGAGACTGGTGGGCCTGTACCAGTTATACAGATAAGGCAACTGAGGTTCAGGCAAGTGAGGGTCCACAACTGTCTGGGAGCAGCACCCAAACTGACACCCTGCCTGTAACACCCCACAACCCCACAATGTGCCTTGGACCACAGGCACCTGCCTCTGTTCCTGTGAAGCCTTACAGGGTTGAGAAAAAGTTGCAAACTGAAGTAACACAGACATGTAGGGCATTACTGTTACTGGACGGCAGGGGACCGTTGAGGGGGGCTGGCAAGCAGTGAATCCCACAAGGACCCTTACTCACGGGGTCACTGAAGCTGGTCCCCAGATGCTCCATGGCATAGTAGAGCTGTTTCTTTTCTCCCAGAGACCTCTGGATGAAGCGCTGAATATCCTGAGACAGAGACGACAGTCAGGAGAAGGGGCTGACGTGGGTCAGGGAGTTAGACTGGATGACAGTGTGAGCCCTGGCTTTAGCATGCAGCCTGCATGCTCCTTAAAGCCCTCACCATGCTCCCATGCAACTTTCGAGCTGGGGTTTGGGCTCAGATATAGAGTCTGAAGTGAGGAGCAGGAGTGGACTTAGAGGGTAGATGCTGGACTCAGGCCTTTGATGATCAGATATGTAGCCCCAAATTGGGGGGAGTGCTAGGTGGGGGAGTACTTCTCAGGATTATTTGCTTGATTTAGAGCTACATCAAGGGAAGTGAAGGGAGGGGTACCTCTCTGGGCCCCAGGTCTGGTCTCAGCTCTCCCAGCTGGGTCTGGTACTGGTTCAGAGCCTTCTTGGCAGCCTCATCATCCGGGTAAAAGAGCAGGACACTCAAGACATTTTCCACAGCCTGGGACAGATTCCCCACTGGAGTCGGACATGGAGAACAATGATCACAGGGTGGACACAAAGGTGGACAGACACAGAGCCCCAGAAGGTGGTCTCCCTTTGCCCACCTACGCCAAAACCCCCATGCCAGCAGGGGGTCCATTGCTTCTTTCCAAAACGTACTCAAACATACCTCAGCTGTGAGGGGGAGAGTTGAGAGGAAGAGAGAAGAAAATAAAGGTGGGCGAAAAGCAGCGAGGGCACTGGCCAGGCTGGAGAAGGCCCTGCAGGAATGTGTGGCCCAGCTGGAGAGCTGCCGGGCCCCTGTGAAGGGCCTGAGGAGCAGCAGAGGGAGGAAGAGAAGGAGCCCATTTGTGACCCATCTCCCGCGCTGTCCACAGCGGCCCCAAAGGAGAGCCAAGTAGTGTCCTCCTGAGTGGTGGCCCCCATGGGCCCATGACCAACTACAGATGCAGAGACACAGAGAGGGAAGGAGAGATGGGGCTCAGGATAGCATCAGAGACAAGCTTCCGCCTTTCCTGTGTCCCATGCCACTAATCCCAAGGTTCGCCCTTCCCCAACTCACCCTGCGCGTGGGCCTGGTGCAGCCGCCTCAGCTGACTGGGAAGGAAATCGGGGACAGGGAAACTGCGACCAGGGCGCGTGGCTGTGTCCCCCACACAGCGCTGCCGACACTGCAGGACACGGATCCAGTGCCCTGTGGAGGACACACGGGCCATTCAGTTGGTGCCACACACCTGCCCTGGCACCATGCTGCTTCCCACATTGCCAGTTCCTTACTTGCAATGGCCTCATAGAGGCCTCCCTGACTCCCAGCCCCTTCTTCCTCCTCTTCCTCCCTCTGTGGCTCCTCAGGCCCCTCACAGCTGGCCCGGCAGCTCTCCAGCTGGGCCAGGCTTTCCTGCAGGGCCTCCTCCAGCCTGGGCAGTGCCAGTCCTGCTTCCTGGCGCCCCAGTAGCTCCAGGCCAGTATCATAGGCTGCCTGTTGGGGAAGGAAATGGTCCGTTACCTGAGTTCTGGGGGAGGGGGCAGCAAACAAGACGGGGAGGTAGACATATGTATCTCATGTGGGACATAGACCCCAAGTCTCGCTTCACCTCGGCATGTGGCGGGTGAGGTGGACCTCAGAATCAGGATGTTACAACACAGGGCTCTCAGGAGTCTCGGGAAGGAAACTAAGTCCCAGAGAGGGACTCCCCATCCCTGGTCATGGGGGAAAATGGGCTCAACAATGGGCCCCAGTTCTGTGAGAGACCGGGGTGAGGACAGGGGTTTGCTGAGGGTCTCACCCAGTATGGGGGTGTCTCCAGGTCCCGGAAGCTCTGGGGCCTGACCCCCGACATCCGTTTGTATTTGGCCATGTCCTCCCGCATCTGCAGGTGTGTCGGGTTCGCCACAAAGAAGGTGTGTGCTGCAGCTACTGCCAGGTCCAATTTCTTCAACTGAGAAGCAGGAGGAGGGAGTCAACGCCCTGAGGTGGGGGTGTCAGACCCACGCCTCCTCATCAGCCTCCCACCCTGAGAAATAACCCTGGCCTACACCCCTGACTACTGCAGAGCCTCCTGGAAGACATGTCAGTCAGAAGTGCCCTCTTTCCAACCACTAGATGCCTGTATGTTGGGGCCCTTAGGAGTCTGGGGCTCAAGAAAAGGGGTCTGAAGTCCTTGGGGTGCATGGGATGTGGGGCTCAAATTCTCGGGTCCGGAGAAACGGTGCAAGAGATGGCTAAGTGGGGTGGGGAAGTGGGGGAGAAAAGCAGAACCCGCGGGCCTCTAGGACCCAGAGCTGAGGTGTGTGTGACCAGCGCCCCTCTCCCCGGCCACGTAGGCTAGTAGGCTAGGCGACAGCGACAGTACCAGCTGCCCAGGCTGCTCAGGCTGCCCAGGCGCAGCCACCACGCCCAGCTTCCTAGGCAGCGGCTGCCCAGGCCACCTCAGCCTTGCCTCCCTCCTCTTGCCTCCCTTGTACCCCAAGCAAGGCTCACACAAACGCCAGCGCCTCCTCTCCTGACCCAGGACCCCTCCTCTTCATTCCTAGACAGAGGAGGCGCTCACCCCGAAATGTTTCTCAGTAGAACTTACTAAAATGTCAGGTCCCTCCCCTCCATCTTCGATCTACTTTCACTCTGCCTCCGGCTACCCCCACCCCAATTCTAACTGAGCGCCGTTTCCAAGCGGTCTAGTGGTACCTCGTGACAAGTCTCGGGGACTCACTCCGGATAGAGGCGGCCCGCCCCCTCCAGGCCCACCCCGAGTCCCAGGGCGCCGGAACCCGCCCCCTCCTGGCGAGCGTAAAGTAGGGCAGCTACGTGGGTGCTGGGGTGGGGGGCCCCGGCGACGGCCCCGGCAGCTCCCGCACCTGGTAGTAGGCCCTCTGCAGGTAGTTGTAGGGCTCTCGGCGGCGGAAGGCGTCCCGCAGCGCGCTCCCCACGCGGAGCCGCGCTGCGCCCCC
>NW_004567135.1:13854685-13878708 GCF_000260355.1 Condylura cristata | reverse complement strand
GGGGGCGCCCCTGGGGACAGCGGGGCCAGGCCGGGGGGCTCCGGGGACCCCGGGGGCGGCAGCAGCAGTAGCAGCAGCAGCAGCCGGAGGAGCCGGAGCATGGTGCGAGAGCCGAGGGCCGGCTGCCGGAGGGCAGTGGGGAGTGGAGATGGAGAAGAGAGGGAAGGGGGGAGGGAAAGGGAGGGGAGAGGAAGGAGAGATGGAGGGGGCGGGTGAGGAAGAGAGAAGGAATGAGCGGGCAGACACAGCCCTTGGGGCTGAGCCCCAACCCCGGGAGAGGCCAATGTGAAGGATGGAGAGAAGTCGGGGCGCCAGGCAGAGCTGAGAAGCAGCCTCAGCCCAGTGGGGTAGAGTGGGAGGAGAAGCCGCCCCTGGAGAGGAGGGGAAGGGCCAAACTGAGCGGCCCCCTGCCCTGGATGGCGGTGTGGGGAGCCCCTGGGAGCCCTGTCTCCCGGTTCCTGTGGCCCAAGGAGTGGGGGTAATTAGGGGGCTGTGGCACCCGCCACTGTTAGTCCAGGAAAAGGAGTGCGGATGCCTTCCATACGCTCCCGCAGCCACCCTCCCACACTTTTGGCAAAAGAGCTCCAGAATGTCGATGGGGGAGGGTAAACTCCAAGCCAGTGACACCAAGTCGCCCCAGACCCTTCCCTGCCCAGATGGTGGATGCCGGACCATGAGGGGGTTTGGGGATAGGGGAAGAGGGAAGAGCCGTGTTCTAAAACCACCTCCACAGATCTGGGCAAAATTCCTCCCCACCTAAACCAGCAAAGTAGTGTTTGCCCTGTCTCCCTCCCCAGAGCAGGAGATGCTCTTCGAAGCCAGGCTCTGTCTGCACGTTTGAGTTTGTGTGTCTTTTCCTGTGTATTTCTGTACCTCTGACCGCAGACCCTGGTCTATTTTGTCCTCTATAAGCTACTTCACTCCTGAGCCTCTGACCATAACCTCTGCGGACTTAGCACATTGGACACAGAAGTTTGGATGGTAACACTTCAGACTTTAATACATTTTGCTAGGGGTGATAGGTGAGTAGGGCATCTGGTCACTTGGCTGGGAGACAGTAGGCTCTGGGGCCCCGATCCCGTGACGGTCTCCCGGAGTCTGGAGGCAGCCACCTTTGGCTCAGGGCAGAAGTAGGTGTTCCCTCTCTGGGCCCCATTCTGAGTCCAGCAGGCCCACTTGGGCTCACAGGGTCAGCTGGGGAAAGATGGGGTTGCCTGGCCCCCAGGATCCTCCCCAAGCTCGTGCACTCCTCTCACCCCCTGTCAGGGAGCAGCGTCTCCCTGAACTTAGCCCCAGAGGGAGTCCAGTAGCTCGGCTATCAGGGGACCCAAGGGAGAGTCGACGGGGAGAGAGGCCCAGAGGCCTGGGCCGGCGAGGAGAAGGCCGTGGTGAGGCTGCCGGAGAAGGCAGAGGTGTCTCATCGATGAAGGTGGTGATCTCCTCCCGGAAGAAGCCAGGACCACGTGGGGGCCCACCACCTGACCCCAGAACCCCACCTTCCAGGAACTGCCGAAGGCTGGTCAACCCACCACCATCAGCTTCCTCCTCATCCTCATCCTCCAGCCTTTGTCTTCGCCCCAGGTACTCAGGAGGGCCCCCCAGAGCCCGGCTCTGGGCTGGGAGGATCCGGATGTCATCAGAGGATGACCACTTGTGCAGGAAGGAGCCTGGGGCCCGAGGGTTAGAGAAGATGTTGGTCTCGTCGTGGGACAGTCGTCGAGACAGAGGGACCTGTGGAGAGAAGCAAGTGAGACCAGAAGTGCTGCAGGAGGAGCCAAGGGGTAGAAGCAGGAACCCAAGAGAGGACTCTACGAGATGGCTCATCCCCTGGAACTCCTGCAAGGCACCCCTTTGGGGTAAGCTGCTTCTGAGAGGCCTGAGCGAAGCCTCTGAATGAAGCCCCTTCTACCCACCTGCTTTCTTTTCACCTGCCCTGGAGGTGCATGGATGGGTGTCAGACTGTAGAGAAGTGGTGAGGGGATACCCAGAACGGACTGTGTATTCCCGTACCTGTAAGTAGTGGACCCTCTCAAGAGGAGGAAAGAGCATGTGTCTTCCAGGCAGCAGCTTCACCTGGGTGGGGTCCCTGCCTCCAGGTCCTGTGGCCCCATTAGCATCAAATCGAACTTTGCACACTCGCCCATCGGCATAGTCATCACAGCCTCCATCTAGGAAAGAAGCAGACTGGTTGCTGGCAAGGACTGCCCACCCTTTCTCCACCCTGCCCCCCTTTAAAAGTCCCTGGAGAACCCTGCTGTAGGCTAGTAAGCCTACAGCATTCCTGCTGGTCTGTAGTCTGTAGCCGCTAGTGTCTGCTGGGCTCAATGCTGAAGCCCTACTGTAGGCAAACTTACATATGCCTTCCCTCCAGCTGTCCTAGCTGGGGGTTTCACTCAGGAAACTCAGTCTTCCTTTACTTCCACAACCTTCTTTAGAGTTGTGTTAAGATTCTGGGTTGTTTCTCGGGATGTGGGTTTCTAAAGGGAGCAGAGGCCCAGGGAAGGGAGACTTAGGGGCAGCAGGAAGCCTTGTGCCAGTGCCAGAGGATTGGATTAGGGGAAGGGGGTGCTCAAGTCAACCCCAGGGGGACGGGGTTTATTCCAGCAGGGGGCACCCCACTGCTTCCCTAACAAATGGGCTCCCCCCCCCCCACACACACACACTAGAAAGGATGGTGGAAAAGAGAAGAAAAGAGAGCAGAGGCCCAGTAAGTAAAGCAAAAGCCTGGTAGCCTGGTGCCTCCTCTGACCGTCTTCGTCGCCATCCTCTTCGGACATGATGGCCACGCACTGTTCCCACACGGTGCGCACGTCGGCGCGGTAGCGCTCACAGGACCAGATGAAGGACGGCAGCAGCAGCGTCTGTGCCATGGAACACCACAGCACCGCCAGCACCATCCACGGGGGAGCCGAGTCCGACTTCAGGGAGAAGAAGCTCACCACCTGGCGGGAGGATGGGGGGGTCAGGTGAGGATCCAGCGCTGAGGGGGTCCCCTTGACCTCCAGATCTAGTGCAGCGGGTAGACCAGAAGTCAGAAAGGGAAGGGCCCAGTCACATGGGGTCATGACAGAGGCCAAGGTGAAGGTTGTGGTGGGTGAATGGAGGGGAAGGGAGCCACTCAGAGGGAGGTCGGAGTTGGCAGGGGGCAAGACCTGCAGTCTGGACGAGAGCAGCAGAAGTGGGTAGGTGTCTCCTCTACTCCAAAGTAGAATGTTCCTATTTGGTAGGTTATTGGAGAGGGCAGGTGTCTGGGAACACTAAGCAATTTTTTCATATACATTAATAGGAATCGTTTTCTCAGACCAGAAATTGACCCGATAAATCCTACCAAATGGGAACATTCTACTGAAGGGCAGGCGAGGCGAAGCCTAGATGGTAAACTTAGGACAGAGAGAAATCCAGGAATAGGGACAAGCTGGGGATGGAGAACACTGTGCCGGTGGGAGATCCCTGTGGGATCTAAGCCCAGGTGTGCTTTAACTGGGGGGTGGGGAATGGGTAGAGGGGAGAGGCTAGATAGTGGAGCCCTGGGCTAGAGGAGGGGGTGGAGCATAGGCGGTGGCACCGAAGGACAGATGAAGTAGGAACTGGACTGGGTCTGGGGGGTGGCATAATGGAGGTTGAACCATGGATAACAGCAATGGCCCTCACAAATGGAGTGGGGTGGGTAGAAGACAGGGTGGTGGCGATGGAGTCGCTGTATGGCTGATGAGTTGGAGGGCAGGTGATCATGCTGGAATCTGGACATCAGTGGGGCACCGAAATCTCACCAAGATGGGCACCCCCGTGAGTGAGTCATAGAGAAAGACGATGGCGCTGACCAAGTTGGTGACCTGCAGAGATGTCTTGGCAGACTCGGAGCCATCCAGTGAGGATCGCCGCTTCCCTCGGGCGTCCTCCACCACGATGGCTGGGACCTCAAAGGCTGGTCGGGTACCCAGGCCCCCTGGCCCACCCCCCTTGGCCCCGCCCGCATACCCGGCTCTCCGGGCCTGCCGCGCCCTCTGGGGTCGGGCCCACAGTGTCTGGTAGAAGGTGATGGCCACACAGACCAGCCCCATGACGATGCCCCCAAGTAGCAAGAGGCTGAAACAGACACCGAAGCCCAGGCCGATCTTGGAGACTATGAACTGGCAGCCGCGGGCATAGTAGCGCTCGCCATTGTTGTGCCAGCCGATGGAGGGCAGCGTGGAGAGGATGAAGCTGACCATCCAGATGCCCATGACGGCGTGCAGCGCCTGCTTCTTGGCGTTGCTGAGGCGGTAGTTGACGGGCCACCGCACCATCCACATGCGGTGGTAGGAGAGCGAGGCGACGGTGAAGCAGGTGGCCAGGGCCAGCGTGTAGTAGGTGGACACGAAGACCTTGCAGATGCTCTCGTTCCAGTCGTAGTCGGAGGAGGCCTGGCGCCGCAGCTGCACCACGGCGAAGGTGGTGAGGGGCACGGCTGCCATGAGGATGTGCGTGCCCGCCAGGAAGCAGAGCAGAAGCTCCAACGGCTTGTGCTTCTGCTGCTTGGCCGAGATGCTGAGGATGATCCAGGCGTTGGCCAGCAGAGCCAGGAGCCCACAGGCCAGCCAGGACAGTGCGTTGGAACGCAGGGACGCCTCTTCTGCCCCTGCTCCGCCCCGCGCCATCCTCTCCTCAGCCCCCCACCCCCCTGAACTCCCGGGGGTGGGGGCTAGGTCTCACCCAGGAGCCCCGCTCACACACACCCCCATGATGCCCAGGACCACTGGCCTGTAGTGAGGCAGGCCGCCTGTGGGCCGACCCTGCTGCTTAGCTTTTCATGACCAAAGCAGCTAAGATCGGACTGAGGGCAGGAGAGGAGACTGAGGGTCAGCGGGGGTCATCATCAGCCTCCATAGTGGGCAGGGCCTGCTCTGAAGTATCCCTTTCGTTGATGGGAGATCTAGCTGGCCGCTCCTCAACTAAGAGGTGGATTGAGGAGCTCTGGTCCCCATGACCAGACTTTCCAGTATCTTCTTCTGGGTCTTTACCATTCAGTGATCTTCTGGATGCCCCAAGGGGCCTGAGGGTGAGACTCAGACACCTGGACAAATTGCAATGGAGAGAAGAGATGTGGGAGGAGGAGGAGCAAGGAGGGGAGGCTGGTCTCCAACTTGCCTTGTAAGGGCCCCTCTCCCCTTTAAAATGATAGCAATGGCTGGCGACTAGGCATCGTCCCACCCTCAACCACAGAACCACTCAAACACACCTGCTCCTCCAAGCCTCCAGCAAAGAAGCTATCTTCATTGCCTGCTTCCTGTTCTTTTTCAGTCCTTTATCCTGCTTCTGAAGGAAGCTCTTAGGTTCCCTGCTCAATCCTTCTCAACCTTTATCTTCATGTCCTTAAATATCAACCTCTTCCGAGATTGGGGACACTTGATTTGTTTCTGAGGGCTCCGGGGATACTAGCATGTGGTGTTAGTTACAGTCCCTCCCAGCCTTCTCCCAGGCTCTCGGGTCAGGGGGTCTTGGTGTTCAGCCTCATTTCCCTAAGCCAGTTCCACTGCCCTTGGCTCCCCAGGGATCAGAGAAGATGGGAGAAAGAAGTCTGGGACCGCAGGGGGGGCTAGGGAACCCGAAGGCGAAGGCGGGGAAACCGCTGACATCAGAAGCATCCAGAAATGGAAAGAGGGGGAACTAGGGAGAAGGAGGAGAGTTTGAGGAGAAAAGAAAGAGGGGGCAAAGTGATAGTATCCTAAAATAGAAGGAAAAGCCCAGAGACCCCTGCAGAGAAGGTTTGGAGGGAAGGGGTGTTGGAGGAAGGGCGAGAAGGAGCAGGGAGTAGGGAGGCTTCGAAGAAAAGTCAAAGGTGCAACCTGGAGCTGACCCCCACCAACAGACCCTGATTCCTTCTCCCCTGCTCCAGACTCGGTTCCCCCAGGCCAAGAAGGTTGGTGACGCTGGCTGTAGTGAGCCCTGGGCAGGGTGTCAGAGGAAATCAGGTGAGACTCTGAGCCAGCGGAGTGGACGGAGTGGACGGCAGGAAGGTGGGGAATGGTTTGGGAGTGAAGGGTGGGTGGAAATGAAGGGTCTATCACTAAGGAAAGCCCTCAGACCCCTGCCCTTCCCAAGAGGTCCTAGTCCACCCCCCACCTTTGTCTTCCCTCCCGAGCCCAGTACACCCCAGTTGCCATGGCAATGGCCAGCCAGAGGGAGGTGGAAGGAATTGGTCAGGAGCACCCCCACACACACTCCCGCTCCTACAGCCTTGGACCCCTTCCCAGCCACCCCCACCCAGACCCAGCTGGTGGGCTCAAACAGAAAGAGATGGGGAGTCAGAGAGGAGGGAGGCAGGAAGGATCTGAAGGACAGAGAGAAGGAGGTGAAGGACAGAGAAAGATCTGAGGCAGGTGGGAGGGGAGGATGTGGGAGACTCCTTGGTGGACTGGGGTCTCTCTCACACCGGTCGGGGTGAAGGGGTAAGGTCAGGCAGCTCCACCCTCCTGCCACCCACAGGGTGCTCCAGGGCAGAGACAGCAGGTGGCTGGGGAGGAGGGGCCGGCCGACGTAGAGAGGAGGCAGCCGAGGGGGAGGGGAGGAGGGGGCTAGAGGGAGGGTCTGCGGGGGACAGGACTGGGGTCGTCTTACCTCAGGCTGCGCCTGGCACTGCCATGGAGACCGCACTCCCAGCACGGCTCTCCCGGGCTCCCGCCGCCGCCGGCTCCAGCTCACCCTCCCTCCTCCCTCCCTCCCTCTTTGCTCCCTCCCTCCTCCCTCCGGTCCTCCTCCTCCCCCCTCGGTCCCAGCCTCGCGGGCTCAGCCCGCCGCTCACTCCGTCTCTGCCCCCCTAGGTCCCTCCAAGCCCCTCTCTCCCAGAGCCCTCCAGCCCGTGAGCCTGGGTGGGGGGACTGAAGGAAGCTTTTTTGGGGGGTGGGGGACCAGTGTGGGGCGGAGAACTGGCCGGCGGTGACTTGGAGGGGGAGGGGCAAGGAAGGCGGGAGAGGGAGGGGTGAGGAGGATGGCGGGGAGCCCGCTCCATTGGTGAAATGGTTCTGTCCTGCCCCCCACCCCACCCCATTTTTCAAGATGAACACCAGCTCAGAGAGGCAGCTGGTGTTGTTGGGGACCAAGGAGCTAGCTGTTCAGGGAGGAGGAAGCGTGTGTCACCGTGTGTTACCGTGTGTGTCTGTGTGAGGGCTGTGCCTGGAGTGTCGCTGGAGGGGCAGGTGCTGAGTCTGCCTGGGAAGTGGGGGTCACACAGGTCTACAAGGATGTACCCCATACACACATCCCACCACCTCCTCTCCCATACAAACTCACACCTACGTTGTGTGTACACATTGTAGTTTCACTGAGTCCTTTCTCTCCACCAGGTACATAAACTTGTGTGGGAATGTACAACCCCAGAGTCTCTCCCTCAGTGAAGCACATGAGGAATCAGTCCTGGACAGACAGACACACACACCCCCCCCCTTTGGGGTGGAGAGGTGGTTACTCAGCCTCCAGAGAGTTTTTCCTTCCCTATGGAAGCTTCATGTCCTGGGACTGACCCCAAAGATAAGAGTTACCCTGGTTCCTAGAGAAAAGTCCACTCCCTCCCATGTCCCCCCCCCACACAAATGCAGAGCATCTTCTTTAGAAGTTTGCTGTTTTTTCCTGTTGGTTCAGGAGCAGAGGTGGGAGTGGGCAGGGTTCAGATCAAGTGGCAGGAACCTGGTCTTTCTGGAAGGGGCTGGAAGGGGCAAGCTGGGAGGAAAGAGAATGGGGTAGAGACTGAGGGAGGTGGAGAAGAAGGGAAGGAAGGAGAGACAAAGGAGGCAGGAGACCCTAAGGAATGGATTAAGGAGAGCTGGACCAAATACTTGTATTCTCCATTTTCCTGTGTCTGGAAAGGTTTGGGAAAGGATGAAGGAGGCTTCAGGGCTGGGGAACTGAAGCCCAATGCTACTGCCCTTCACAGGAGATCTGCTCAGAAAGTTCCCTCTCAGACCAGCTCCCCACCCGCTCTGGCAAATCTCACCTTCCAGAAGGTTCTGTAGGAGGTGAGTGGCAGGTCACTGGGCTCTTGTCCACTGAGCCTGTACTCCCAACTGGTGCTCTAATTAGAGCTGAAACCTTTGTCCTCTGGTAACATGATTTGCAGCCAGCAGGTGATGAGGGAGGCGTTTGAGACAGGGCCGTCCTTCTCCACATTCCTGAACACTCTAGGCAGCCCTCCCTGTGTGCTCCTGTGGAGCCAAAGGTACACACCAGCACCTCTGACTGACCAGCTGCAGCAATCTGAGTGGTATTTGTCTATGTTTGAGAAACAGCAGTGGGACTAGAGGTCAAGAGACAGGCTAGTCCTGACTCAACATCATGTAGCTGTGTGATCTTGGACAAACACCTAACCTTTCTGAGCTCCATTTCTGGTGTGTAAACCACAGATGTTAATCCAGGAACTGTCACTGTCAGCAATAGGATTTATCAAACAGGATGTGAAGCTGGTTTACAGATCAAGACAGTGCTCACGTGCTAAGGAATCGTGTTGGTGGGCAGGTGTGATCTCTGTATGAGGGTGTGCATTCGGGGATCCCTGTTTGCACACAGGTGTGAATGAGTCTGTGGCCCCCAACACAGGTTGAGAAGCAGCCACCAGGTTGGAGGCTGGCAGGGAGGGGCCTTGGGAGTCTTGACTGGCTCTGTGATCTTGGGCTGGCCTTAAGCGTCTCTTAAGGCCATAAAGTGACAGTCTTCTTTCATAAAATGACAATGCTTTGCTTTATGCTGCTGACACCCAACCTCACTCTTCAGGCTGGGTAGGACTGATTCTGCCTGCTTCCGTGAGATCCAAATGGGCAGCGAGGGAGACAGTAGAGAAGAAATAGTGAGAGAAGAGCTAGGGCTTGGGTGAGAAGGAGAGGGGGAGAAAAGATGTAAGTTCTAGAAGACGTGAATCAATGGCCAAGGGAACAAGGACAGTAGGAGATGGCTGGCGGCCTGGGGTCTGGTACATTCATTTGGTCCACAGGCCCAGGAGCCTGACAGGAAATGCTGGAAGACAGCTGGGGAGGCTGCAAGTGAGAAGCTGCCCCTGGCTGGTGCCTCAAATGCGATTACATGGCTTCTGGAACCGGCTGGAGGAAGAAAGAAGAAAAGGAGTGAGTCTGCTCCTCCCCAACTCCATGGCATTCTAGGACCTCCCAGGTCCCCAGACTGCCATTGTCTCTTGCCATTGCTCCAGGGCAGGGCCACAGCCTGAACCATCCAGGCACGCTGCCCCCAGCTCTCCCCTCCCTCTCCTTCACCTCCCCTGCCCCTCTGTTTTCACTCAACTCTACTCCTCCACCTCCTCTCCCCCCACTCTCCTCTCTCCTTCCTCCCCCTCCTGCCCAAGTCTTCCTCCTCCCCCACCCCCCCAGCTCCTTACTGGGGGCACTGGCAGGTCTTCTTCTCGCTGAGGAGTCTCTTGATCTGAGACATCCGGTCTGCCTGGCGCTGTTCAGGAAGAAGGAAGAGAGTCATGAGGGTCCCAGGCCTCCAGAAGGGAGGTGCCCCTTGGAGCGGGGAGTGGGGGAAGCTGGGAGAGGAGAAGCAGTCACTATGGCAGAGGGCATCTGCCCCAGCTCTTGTCTCCTCCTCTGTGGGGCCTGGAGCAGCCCAGTCTGCAGGGGGAGCTTGCAGGCACTCATCCCAGAAGCAGGGCCCATACACAAGCTACCCTTTAGCTGCTGAGGGGCTCCGGTGCTGCTCACCTTGCGATGCCAGCACTTGACACAGCAGACAATGCAAAATCCAGTGAGAACCAGGCTGGCAGTCCCACCCAGCACGAGGACCAGGAATGCTGGCGAGTCTTTCATGAGTTGGGAAGAAACTGCGAGAAAGATGTTCACCTCACTGCCCTCTGGCCTCACTGCCCTCTGGCAGAGGCAGGGTGCTCTGGGGGCCGCAAGAAGACCTGATGCCTGGCTACCCTTAGACCTGATTCTTGGACTGGCAGAGCAAGGCAGGGCGCATAGGGCTCCCCCAGGTCCTCTGGGCTTGAGAGGAAAGAGCTGAGGAAGGGGTTTTCAGGTCAGAGACCGTCAGCACAGTGGGAGCTGGAAGCAGCCGTCTTGTCTGAGTCCATACACATGTGCTGGTGTGTGGGCCTGCCTACCTGCATGTGTGTGCACCTGGAGTTGGAGAGAAACCAGGGAGGGACACTCTTGGTTATATGGGCCCCATTCCTGGGCTGTAGACCCAGGAGGTGGGAACTTTCAGGACCACAGAAACCAGGACAGATCCTACCTCACCTCATCTCCCTGTGTAGCCAGCCCCCTAAGTGACCCAAGTGGTATGCCCCATTGTTTCTGCCCACCCTGCAGGCAGAAGCTTGGTGTTGGGTCAGGGGCCCCAGACACTCACCCTCCACCTTGGATTCCAGCAGGACATAGTCCTGGTGACTCAGCCGACACTGCCATCTGCCTGCCTGAGGGTTCAGCACTGTCACCCACTTCTGCTGACTTGAGTTCTCCATACTTCCATTCTCCAGCTTCAAGCTCAGCTGCATCTGGGGGGGCACGGGTCCCCTCACCTCACAGGCCACATTGTTCTTGGACTCATTCACTGCAGAGGTACAAGAGCCAGGACCCCCCAGGTCCAGTAACACTCAGGGCAAATTCAGTAGAACAATCAAAATCACATATTTAGCCTCTCAGCACATTTTCACGCCACTATAACCGAGAAAACACAACTTTTGAAATCCAACGCTCTTGGATTTGAATCCCAGCCCCACTGCTCCCTGGCTGTGTGGCCCTGAGCCAGCCACTTCACCAGCCTGAGTGCAGACAGTAATTAGTACTGTACACAAGTACATGTACGATTCCTGAATGGGGCCTGCCATGGAGTTAGCATCAGACATTAGCTTGTGGGATTATTGAGATGATTAAGGAGACAAAGTGGGAAAAGGCAGTGCTGAAGCTGGTGTTCACGGAGCACTTTACACTCAGAGTAGATTGGATTGCCCAGTCAGCTGCTGAGGCCCACAGAGGAAGGGAGCTAAGCCAGAGGTCACAGAGGATGGGACAGAGGCAGAGTCAGCCCCCTGCAGCAGCCCTGCGTCCACCTTCTCAGCCTGCCCTCACCCCCTCACCTTTCATCACCACAAGATTCACTGTCCTATGCAGCACCCCTTTTTTAAGGTTCAGGGTCAGATTTCCAGAGCCTGCATGCTGAAGCAAGGCCTTTGACAGAGTGATGCGGAGTGGAAGCTTCTCCTGCATGTGGAGGTGTTGGGAGATGTTTCTCACAGACAATTTATTGTTCTCCAAGGTGAAGCTGACCCAGAGCTTCGGGGAGGAGTTACCCTCAGCTTGCCACTGCATAGACCCACTCAGGGATTCGGCTTTGAAGTTGAGTGGGAAGGAGAATTCCACCTTCTCCCCTTCACACTTGTAGATTGTGTCAGGAAAATCCAGGAAACCTGGAATTGGGGCAGGAGAGAAACTGGTCAGGAGATAGGAAGAAGGGTTTCCAGCGTGGGGTGGGCTGTGGTGGGGGCAGAGGACATGGAGGGGGACCAGCTGAGTCCAGATAACTCGGCGGCCACTTCAGCTCTTTTTTTTTTTAATTTAATTTAATTTTTAAGGCTTATTCCTTTAATATAATGGACAGGCAAGAAAATAATGATAATGATGAACAGCTATATACCAGAGACATTTTGTGGGCGTGGAGTAGGGTGGGATGGGATCAAAAACAGTGAGGGGAGGGAAATGCACTGGGCTATGGTGATGGCACACGGTTGATTTGGTGATGGGAAGCCCACGGGGATTGCAACTGAGATGGAAAAAGGCATAAAATGAAGTAAAAATAAGCTATTATTAAAAAAAAATTTATTCCTTTATGTATTCAAGAACTGGGGTCAGGCCAGAGATGTGGGGGGTGAGAGGACTCACCAGAGACAAGGTGGGGAGCAGAACAGGCAGATGTACTGAAATACACTGCTGAGGGAAGCAGCAGGCAGGTCAGGAGAGATCTGCTGCGTCATGTGGTTCACCTCCCTGGCTGGGGATCGAACTCATGCTGCAGAGGCTATGGACAGCTTCATAGTGCTGCGCTTTAACCCGTTGCACCACCAGGGAGGGTCCATTTCAGTTCTTAACATCCCATCTCCCGCTCAAGTCTTCTCTGTCTTACCTCTTTACCCAGGCATGGCCCCTTGTTGTACCCCCTCTGAGAACAGCCTAGTCTAGGGGCCTCTCCCTCCTCAGCAGCCCTGGCTCACAGAGGACATCTGGCCATTTACCACCCTTCAGAAGTTAAGAGCCGGTACTTACATCAAGTTTGTGACGGGTCAGGCCTGTCACTCTAGTCATTACCTAGAGTAATAAGCACAGTGAGCTTCATCCCCATTTTCCAGATGCAGAAACCAAGGCACAGGGAAGTTCAGTGACTTGGCCAAGGTCACTCGGTTAAGTCAGAGCCTAATTTAAATCAGAGCCCACACGCTAACCACTCTCCACTGCTGCCTGGTATCACATAAGCCCATGGTAGTTAGGATCTGGGGCAGGACCTGCGTTCTGGGCTCTGGCTCCACCACCTCCACTCCCCCAGCCCCTGGGTCAGGATTCTAAAGGTACAAAGTAGAATTTCATCCCAGTCAATTTGCTGGTGTTAGTGTCCAAGTTGGATTTGCCAACTTGGTGGGAATGGGGAGCTACGGAGAAAAAGAAAACAGAAGTCCTTGGCACACCAGCTTCAAGGAGTCTCTGGAGTCCCCTCACATCTTCATGTCCCTGGTCCTTCTTCCATGTCCACCACCCTGAGCAAGGGTCCAGCATACCCCTCAGGACAGAATTCAGTCCAGGACAACCAGGCCCGCCTCCCTCTTTCCCCAAACCCAACCCCAGGACAGAGCAGAGGGAGGGCCAGTCAGGCCCTGAGGCAGGGGAGGGCTGAGAGGAGAGAAGCACTTCTTACCCAACACCAAGATGTTTATGTCCCAAACCAGCTTGGACTCTTTGTGGAAGATGGTGCATTTCCAGGTGCCACTGTCCTGCTGCTTCACCTGGGACACTGAGATGATGTTGCCCATTTTTACTTCTTGAAGCCCTGGACCTGTGCATTGCATTGAAGATTTAATACCAGGTGGGCTCTCCAAGGTCAGGGTCACTTCTTGCCCCAACATCAATTGGTTGCCTGGGCTGTAAGTCACTGTGGAGGGAGCAGATGACTTATGTCACATAAACACTATCCCCAAGGAGGAGGAAGAAGCCAGGCCTGACAGGGTCTCTCTGTCACCCCACTCCTAACATCATCCTTCCTGCCAACCCCCAGCTGTCTGCTCCCAACCCAGAAGAAGGTTGCTTTCTCCCACCGCCTCCCCCTCTTTCTCCCTCTACCCTTCCCCTTTGTCACCTCTCCCCACCCTCCTCTTCTCCCCTTCTCCTTTTCTCCTTCCCTCTTCTCTGCCCCTCTCTGTCCTCCCTCTGGCTCCCGTCCTTCTCGCCCCTCTCTGTCCTCCCTCTGGCTCCCGTCCTTCTCGCCACTGTCCTCTACGTCTCTTTCCCCCCTGCCTGACCCGAGGATATGTAGTGGCCTGTGGGATCCAGCTGTGGACTGCTGAGGTATCCCGCTGATTTGGGTGTAGGAATGGGTGTCAGGGAGGAGGGAGACTGGCCACAGTACCCATGTTCCTACTCACATGTGAACACAATCAGCTGCACCTCCGTTTTCTGGTCCCCTACTTCACAAAAGTAAGTCCCTGTGTCATCTTTCTCAAGTTTTGTGATGATTAGAGGAAAGGACCCTTGGTCCCACATCATCTTTCTTGAATCAACACGATCCTTCATCTTGCTATTACCTGGGAGTTAAAGCCACATGGGAGAGATCAAGTACCCTGGAGAGCTGGCATCCCCGGTGGGCAGTGCCCATAACTCTTTTGATTTGAGTTGCTAATTTCCTGCAGAATCTACCCCTTGACCTAATCAAAGAATTCCAGACTGATGAGGCTGAATTCCTCACACTCATTTTCCTGGTCAGGACCATCTCTCACTAATCCAGAAGAAAATCATGTGCTTATTGGCAAGGCAGCAACTCCTACAAATAAAATACTTTAGATGCATCATCTCGAGCACTCTTCACAACACAACACCAGGAAGTAGGTGCTGTCTTGCTTCTTTGGTGGATAAGGAAACTGAGACTCAGAGAGATAAAATCGTCGTCCAAACTCAGGTTTACATATTGTTGGCAGAAACATAAACCAGTGCAATGGCTTTGGAAAGTAATTGGTAATGTTTACCAGGGTTACAAATGCACACGCCAAATTAAATGTCCACCAAGAAACGATCAGGTTAAATCGGTTAGAGTTCTTGCCTTCAGGGAAATGCTATAAGGGAAGAATGAAGACACTCTTACAGACTGATACGGGTTATATCTAAGAAATAGCAACTAATTATAATAAGACATTAAGTAGACTATCATTTATTTTAAAAGGAGGAGGAAAGTATCTGTCTGTCTGTCTACCTGCCTAGCTACCTGTCTATCTACGTCTGTCTCTAGCTATGCATCTGTCTATATCTATCTTGTACATGAACAACAACTATTTCTCTAAGTAAAGATGGTGTGATAACTGAGGTGTCTCTGGCGAGAGGAAGGGAATGCCAAGGTGTGAACAAAGAGCTTTTCGCCTTTCATAGATCCTTTCCTGTCTTTGGAATTTTGACTCCAGTAAATGGTGGGTAAACATTCAGGCCTATGCGGTACATGTGCAGCACTGTCTCTGGAAAGGGCTTAATCATGGAGATGTGGACGAGTCCAGCCACCACGTGGGGAAGTTCTCTCTTGCTGACCATTTTCTGGGACCCACAGCAGCTCCAGAACTGTGGCAGTTGAGGGCTTTGGAAGCCAATGTACATAGCAAGCACACAGCCTTTTACTTTGAACTTGTATTTGGAGGGATGGAGTGAAGGTAGCTGAGATAAAGCCCCTGCCCTCCACTCCCTCCACACCACCTCAGTCTCCCGTGAAGCCAGCATGATGAGCTCCAGTTTTGGCCTCAGTGCAGGAAGTTGGGTATCACATGGGCATGATTTGCCCTTTTTCTCCTCCTCCAGACCTCACAGTCTGCTTTGCACTGCTTGGGCTTATCCTCTCCAGGAGCACTTTCCCGACAACCTGAGACCTGCTCTCCTTACCCTGGCCTCTCCTTTTATGTGTCTGTCATTGGTTCAAAAGCCTAAAGAGAATAAAGGTACTGTCGTAGCAGAAGTTGGCACAAGGAAAACATCCATGAAAAGAGCAAAACAGTATGGGGAACAACCACAAAGGAGTGGGGGGTTGGGCCCTGGGTTGGGCCCTCCCTGGTGGCGCAGCGGGTTAAAGCACAGCACAAAGAAGCTAAAGCCACTTCAGCATGAGTTCGATCCCTGCCTGCCAGGGAGGTGACCACATGGCGTGGCAGACCTCTCCTGACCCGCCCGCTGCTCCCCTCAGCAGTGTACTTCATTGATCTGCCTGTTCTGCACCCCGCTCTGTCTCTGATGAATCCTCTCACCAGTCCTGCACCTCTGGCCTGTACTCCAGTTCTATGTGAATAAATAAATAAAGATTAAAAAAAAAAAAGGCGCGAGGAGGTCATGGTATGTGGAAGTTTCTGGGAAGCTGTGGAAGGGACGCTAAAGAGCTGAGTGTTGGCAGAGATTTCCAGGCTTAGTGGAAAGACCAGGGAGTGACATGTGCAAGGTATTGCAGGTGGGAGAGAAAGCAAACGAGAGAGGCAGGTAGCAAAAGGCTTGCTGAGAAGCTTCCGGTGGAATCCCAGTGGAAGGTTTGCAGATTTGGCTACAGAGGGCAGTGGCCCCATAGGAACAAAGATGATGAAACAGAAAAACTCTTAAAGGAAGGAATGGGCATAATTGGTGACGGATGGGAAGCCAGAAATTTAAATAGAGGGATAAAAACACTTGACTCTGGTTCAGAAATGGTGGGCGTTGTGAGAGGGATACCGCTGTGCCAGGGATCAGGAAGTTGGGAAGGAGAGCTGTTCTGGAGGAAAATCAAATCATAGAAAGAGAACAAAAGCATTGACACAAAAGACTTAAGAATTTTTAGAAAGTCGCACATTGTTTCTATCTCAGAGGCAATCAAGAAATGCAAATTAAAACAACAATGATATATTTCCAGCTAGCAAATTAGCCACAGACATATTTTAAATAATACAACTCAGTGCTGGAAGTGTGTCCATGGCGCTGACATTAACTAGACGTGGTGTAAATACATTGAATTTTCTGGAGGCAATTTTCTGCAGAAAATGACAACTCTTTTTAAAGTTCATATCCTCAATTTCATTTCTAGGTTTTTATCCTTAAAACGATTATTTAAAGACGCAGATCACAACATAGCAAACTATAGTGCTAACAGCATACAATGCTAGACGAAACGATCACTGCTGTATATTCGCACTCACTCACTTGATGGAATATTAGGTTGGCACCAAGAAAGAGATTTACAAGTAATTTTACTGAAATGGAAAATATTCATCACATGCATTTTTTAAGTTTTGTTAAGATAATTTGGGGGAGGGTTGGTTATTTTAACTACAAAGTTATATAGACTCCACACTTCCCTGTCCCCATGAGTACAACTGTAAACAGTTTGGTGTGGATTGCTCCCTGCTTGTTCTTTGCTCACGCAAACATATATTCCCATAGATTGACTTTTTCAACTTAAGTGGAATTACATCTGTAGCTCACTCTTTCCACTTAACAGACTACGCTGGACATGTGGAGCTTCTTTTCATTTTGTTTTGAAATTATGAAAATGAATTTTTTTATTGTTGATTTCTAAAATTCAATTTATTATTTCTTGATCACTGGAAGAAATAATACAGAAAGACCTCAAAAACCCTGTGCCCAGCGCTCTCTGATGGTAACAGCTTGCAAATGCCATAATACAATGCCACACCGAGGGTACCAGCTTTGGCGCCACAAGGGTGCTGACCTTTCCCAGGGCCTTGGGGCGTTGCCCTTTTATAGCCACACCCCTTCTCTTCCACTTTCCTCCCCTCACCACATCAACTGCTGATAATAATCTGTCCTCCATTTCCGTAATTTGTCATTTTAAGAATGTTGTATAAGTGGAATTTCACAGGATGTCACCTTAGGGAATTGACTTTTTTTTCACTGAACATCACTCTGGAGATTCACCCAGGTGATTATGTGTAGTTACCCAACTGTCCCTTTTTATAGCTGGGAAGTGTTTCCCAGTGTGACTAAAACCATTCACCCATGGAAGGACATCTGGGTTGTCTCTGGTTATTATAAATAAAGCCATTATGAACATTTGTATACATTTTTTGAGGTGAACACAAGTGGTTTCTTGTAATAAATGCCTAAGTGTGCAAAAAATGCTGGATTGTTGCATGTTTGGTTTTGTTTTTTTTAAGATTTTTTTATTCATGCAGAGCTGGGTACAGGCCAGAGGTGCAGGGGTGAGAGGATTCACCAGAGACAGAGCAGGGAGCAGAGCAGGCAGATCTACTGAAATACACTGCTGAGAGGAGCAGCTGGTGTGTCAGGAGAGGTCTGCCACGCCATGTGGGTCACCTCCCTGGCTAGGGAGCGAACTTGTGCTATAGTGGTTGTGGACAGCTTCATAGTGCTGAGCTTTAACCCGTTGCCCTACCAGGGAGGGCCACACGTCTGGTTTTTAAGAAACTGCCCAAAGATTTCTCAGAATGCCAGTACCATTTTGTCCTTCCACAACAATCTAGTTAGTTTCTCTGCAGCTTCATCAGCATTTGCTGATGTTTGCAGTTGTTTCTGATGGGCATTCTGATAGGCACAGGGTGTTTCATTGTGGTTTTCATTTGCATTTCCGGAATGACTAATGATGCTGCACACCTTTTCCACTGCTCCCGCCATTCCTGATTCTCTTTGCTGGAATGTCTATTCAGGCCATTATCCCATTTCTTACTAGGTTGTTTTTCTTGGTATGGACTTTTGAAAGTTGTTTACATGTTTTAGATTCTGTTCCTTTTTTCAATATGTATTTTGCATATACTTTCTCATACTCTATAAATTGTCTTTTTCTCTTCTTCCTCATCAGGTCTTTCGCAGAGTAAAATTTTTAAATTTGACCTCCTTAGTGGCTTAGGTGTTCAGAATTAGCACTATTACCACTATGACCTCAGTTCAGCCAGGGAGGTGACCCACATGGCACAGCAGACCTCTCCAGTCTTGCCCGCTGCTCCCCTCAGCAGTGGATTTCAGTAGAGCTGCCTGTTCTGCTCCCTACTCTGTCACTGGCAATCCTCTTAACACCCCCGCCACACACACACACACCTCTGGCCTACAGCCCAGTTCTTATATGCAAAAATAAATTTTAAAAAAAACTTTACAAATGCTTTAAAATTTAATTAAGATCAGTTTTTCTTTTATAGATCCTGCTTATGGTACTAAACCTAATAACTCATTGTCCAGTGTAGATCCTGAAGATTTTGTTGTGTATGTTATTATAATTTTACATTCTACACTTGAGTTCATAGCTCATTTTGTTAATTTTTATTTACTTTTTAAAAAAAGATTTATTTATTGATGCATACAGAACTGGGGTACAGGCCAGAGCTGAAGGGGTGGTTAAACTATTCACCAGAGACAGAGCGGGGAGCAGAACAGGCAGATCAACAAAGTATACTGCTGAGGGGAGCAGCGGGTGGGTCAGGAGAGGTCTGCCAAGCCATGTGGTCACCTCCAGGGCAGGCGCAGATCAAACTGAAGCGGAAGCGGCTTTAGCTTCTTAGTGCTGTGCTTTAACCCACTGCGCCACCAGGGAGGGCCTGGCCTGTACATTTTTGAGGAAGACCAGTCAAGTATTTTGGGATTTGCCTGATGTTTTCCTCTTGATTCAACTGGGTTTGTGGGTTCAGGGGAAGAAGATCACGGAGACAAAGCATTGTATTCATTACACATCAAGGGTACATACTATCAGCGTGACTTACAACTGCTGAGGTTTACCTTGATCACCTGGGTGACATCACTTTTTTTCAGGTTTCTCTACTGTAAAGCTATTCCTCCCACCTACCCTTCCATATTTTACTCTTGGGAAGTAATTACCACACATAGCCCACACTTATGGTGTGAGGAATTATGCCTCCCATCCTTGAGGGAAGATTATTTGCACAAATTATTTGGAATTCTTCGACATGGGAGATTTGTTTATCACCTGCCCACCCCCCTCTATTCCTAATTACTTTTTCAATCAGTTATTGTATCAGTATGGACTTGCAGACATTAATTTTATAGTTTGGGACAAAAACATTTTTTAAAAAATGTTTTATAATTTGTCTATAGTGTTTGAGTCTGTCTCTGTAGTTTTTTTTTTTTTTTTAAGATTTATTTATTTATTCATACAGAACTGGGGTACAGGACAGAGGTGCAGGGGAGGTGAGAGGTTTCAGCAGAGACAGAGTGAGGAGCAGAACAGGCTGACTGATGAGGTACACTGCTGAGGGGAGCAGCGGGCAGGTCAGGAGAGGTCTGCCGCGCCATGTGGATCTCCTCTGGGGCAGGCGGGGATCAAACTCATGCGGAAGTGGCTTTAGCTTCTTTGTGCTGTGCTTTAACCCGTTGCGCCACCAGGGAGGGCCCTGTCTCTGTAGTTTTTTAGCTGTAACTCTAGCTATTACATCTGCTCTCATCCTCACTGCCAGTAGAGGTGGTTCCTAACTGCCTGAGGTAGAATTTCCAGCTCCCCACATTCTCTCCAAGGACATGGGGTGGGGGTGGTTTTGTTACTGCTGTGTGATGATGAACATCCTGACTTTTTACCAGGCATCATCTGACATCATCCCAACAAGGAGGGGTATCCCCTGCCCCCACTTTCAGAAGAATTTGCTCTCTCTAGCCATAGAACCAGGAAAGGAGCAACCTAGCAAGACAAAACTTATTTTAGGTAATAGTTATTTTTAATATCTATCAAAAAAACCCACAAATATGAAAATATTAAAATTAGAATAGGCCACCAAAAACCATTCCCTGGACCACTAGCAGTTGGAATGGGGAAACCTAACAAATTTATCAATCAGAGCCTTTTGGAGTCCCAGGTTAATAGGACCGGGATGGGTTAGCACCAAAGATATTCAATCCAGGGTGCTTTCTTCCTTGTCCTGGGAGAGGGTCACTCTACCTTTAGTGATGAATCCATTCTTATCTCTCAGAATCAGGATGTTGGGTGACTTTTTCCAGCTGAAGGATGTAAACTTCTTCTGGGAAGCATTGCAGGACAGCTCTACTTTGTCTGTTGCCTTCGCCAGCACTATTTCTTTTCCCTGAGTGTCCTCCGGGACCAGAGCTAGATGTAAAAGAGGGGTTCAGGTCTCAAGTCTGTCACCCCCCCTACTCCACCCCCAAACTTGCCATCTCCCAGTCATCCTCTTCTCCCAAATCATTGCCCTCAGACCCCACATCAAAATACTCACCCCAAAACAGCACCAGAAGCAGGCACCTTAAAGAGGTTGTCTGGTTCATTGTGGCCTTGTTGACAAGGCAGGGGCCTGAGTCTTCACCCAGAAGAAAAGACAGAGCTTGAGGAGAAAAGCCAATCATTAGATGGCAGGCAGTTTGTATTGAGCCATGGAGTCACTGCCCAAAGGGCATAGATCAGGGAGTGGGGGAAGAAATCAGCTTTCTTACAAATCAATTATCAAGTAGATAAAATCAAATATGCCTCTTGGATATTCATGAATCTAAGCAGATACCCAGGTCCCACACAGTGCGATGCCCAGGCCACAGTGGGCTCTCTGCCGGGGGGGATCGAGGAGTCACTGAGAAGATGGAAATTAGTGGTGACAAAGAGTAGGAGTCAGACAGGTCGTGACCCCTGAGAGAGAAGCTGGAGGCAGCCATGCCCAAGAGCGAATGGCTACATTCTGGGGAGATGTGAGCCCTGAACCTCATCTCAGTCAGTGGGAATGTGGGAAAAGAGAAGAATTTGAGGCACAGCTCAAGATAAAATTCCCAGAGCTGGGGCCCTGGTATAGTATGAGGGGTGAGAAAGAAGAAAAGAAAGCGGTGGGGAAGAGAAAGGTAGTTCCCTGATCACCAACACTCTAGGGCCACTGAGTGGCATAAACAAAAAGACACCATTTCAGAGTAAACGAAGGAGTGATTTCTGGGGGCTTGGAAGATGGCCGAGGTGTAGGGTGGGGGATCGGTGCAGAGAGGCTCCGCATGGACCCAGAGGAATGGACTGCATTAGGTTAGAGTAGTCCTGACTCCACAGCAGCCTGTCACTGGGCACTTGTTAGAAGCGAATTCTGGGGTTCCACCTCAGATGCAGGGGGTCAGAAACTGCATTGGGTCTAGCCTGCATAAACATGAAAACCAAGAGTTAAACAGGATGTGCAAGTAGCCAGAATGTGCATGAAAATAATGCCCCTCATCACTTATCATCAGGGAAAGCAGAAAGAGATGCCACCTCATATCCATGAGAATGGCCTGTAACAAAAGGCCAGAAACAAAGTGTTGGAAAGGGTGTGACGCACAAGGAAGCCTTGTTGTTTGTTCGCTGTTGGTGGAAAGGTAGACTGGTTCAGCCCCTGTGGAAAACAGTATGGAGGTGTCTCACAATATTAAAAATGGGGCCTCCCGCACAGTGAATGGGTGATGGGAAGTCCATGGGGATTACAACTGAGATGGAAAAAGGCACAAAATGATGTGAAAACAAACTAGTATAATAATAATTTTTAAAAATGGGGCCTCTCTGGGGGCCCAGGAGCTATCACCAGCCATTATTATAGCATGAGTTCAATCTAAGGCCAGAGAGCTGACCCGCATGGCACAGCAGACCTCTCCTGTTTCGCTTGCTGCTCCCCTCAGCAGTGTGTTTCAGTCCATCTGCCTGTTCTGTTCCTCACTCTGTCTCTGGTGAATCTTCTCGTACCCCACCCCCACCCCGCACCTCTGGTCTATACCTCAGTTCTTGTATGCATAAATATATAAAACAAATCTTAAAAAAAAAAAGAGAGAGAATATTAAAAATGAATCTACAAATGCACTGGACTATGGTGATGGCACATGGGTGATTCGGTGATGGGAAGCCCATGGGGATTACAATTGAGATGGAAAAATGTACAAAATGATGTAAAAATAAATAAATATTAAAAAATTTTATTTAAAAAAAATGAGTCTGCTATATGATCCAGCAATTCCTCTATAGGATTCTTTTTTGTGCCCAAAAAACACAAAGCCACTGATTCAATGGGATAGATGTACTGTGTTCACTGTGGCATGACTGACAATACTAAATTAATAGAAATAACCTCAGTACATGGGCCCTCCTTGTTGGCTCAATGGGTAAGGATGCAGCACTGCAAGCAGCTTCAGTGTGAGTTCGATCCCCATCCCAGAGGAGACCTACAGGGCACAGCAGACCTCTCCTGCTCAGCTGTTGCTCCCCTCAGCAGTGCACTTTGTCAATCTGTCTACTTTGCTCCCCACTCTGTCTCTGCTGAATCCTCTCACCGCCTCTGGCCTGTACCCCAGTTTTGTGTGCATCAATAAATAAATTTAAAAAAAAACAAAAAGAACTAGCCTAAGTGCCCAGTGAAAGGTGAGTGAATAAGATGCTGTGGTTTATGCACACAGCAAGATCTTACTCAGCGATAAAAGACAAAATCTTGCTATTTGTGACAGCAGAGATGGAACACAAAAGGATTATGCCGAGTGAATCAGAAGGAGAAAGACAAATACCCAGTGGTTTCACTCATCAGTAAGCTAAAAATAAACAAAAAAGGAACAGGTAAAGCTAAAGAACTAAAACAAACTCCAAAACTACAGTCTGACCTAGAACGGAGGTTACCAGAGGACGAGAAAGAGTGAGAGAAAGGGAGGAGAGGGCCCAAGGACAGTGGGTTAGGTGGTGGGTGTGGTGTGGTGACATACATCTGAAGAGGTAAGAACTTGCACCTCTGAATCATATACAGTGTTGTAAACCAGCGCCACCTCAATAAAAAGCATTTTTAAAAGAGAAAAGGAAGCCAAGAGTTAGATGAAAAGGAAATAAGAAGGGCATCTCACAGTGAGGTGGGCAAAGGGGTGTGCATCTGTGTGTGGGACATGATGGGAGACGGGCCTTTGGGGACAGATTGTGAATCTGGACAGGCAAACTGAGGACTTTGTTCTGGAGGTGACGGAACCGGTGCTGACTTCTGAGTAGACACTCCATATGGTCTGTGTAAGCTACGTCCCTCCCTCCTTCCTCCCCTCAGCTCCCTTCTGTTGATCTTTTATCCACAGGCCCTCAGGGGATTCCAGCCTTGTCCCTTCAGGAACCTGCCTGCTGTTGTTGGTGTCTGCAATGCTTTAGCCCTGTCCACAGCCCTGTGAAAACCCTTTCAGCAGCCTTTAGAAACAGCTGAGACGGCACCTCTGATGGCAGCTCTGTTTCCTGTTGGCTAAAACACAACTCAGCAGCAGCTGAGATGGGTTTAGGGGAAGATTTATTTTTTTATTTTTTTTTTTTTAAAGATTTAGTTATTGATGCTTACGGAACTGGGATATAGGCCAGAGATGGTAGGGTAAGAAGATTCACCAGAGACAGAGTGGGGAACAGAATAGGCAGATGTACTGAAACACGCTGCTGAGGGGTCAGGAGAGGTCTGCCACGCCATGTGGGTCAGCTCCCTGGCCAGGGATTGAACTGGTGGTGCGGTGGCTTGGGGGAGCTTTAACCCATTATGCCATCAGGGAGAGCCCCAGATTTTTTTTTAAAGATGTATTTATTTATGCATACAGAACTGGGGTACAGGCCAGAGGTATGGTGGGTGAGAGGATTCACCAGAGTCAGAGTGGGGAGCAGAATAGGAAGGTTGACAAAGTACACTACGGGGGAGACAGGAGAGGTCAGCTGCAGCATGTGGGTCACCTGCCTGACCTCGGAGCAGGGATCAAACTCTAAAGCAGCTGTGAACTGGTGCCAAAGAGGCTTCGGCTAGCTTCATAGTGCTGTACTTGAACTCGTTGTACCTACCACCAGGGAGGGCCCCTGGGGGAAGTTTTTTTTTTTTTTTTAAGAGTCATTTATTTATGTGTACAGAACTGGGTGTGGTGTGGTGA
>NW_004567135.1:13842595-13854199 GCF_000260355.1 Condylura cristata | reverse complement strand
CAAAGTCAAAGGAAAAAACAGAAACACACAGAGGGGAGAGGGCACTCTTACATCTGACAGTGGCTCTCACTGGCCCCCACCACCCCAGACCCACGTGTCCTTGGGGAGCAGAGAGTGAAGGAGTCTCCCTATGGAACTCCCTTCTTTGGGGTCCAAGTTCAACTTAGGTGTCTGAGAAAGGTTAGGGGCAGTTGTGACCCATCCCCAAAGAGGGGTCATTTTTCCTTGCCATGCCACAATCTGGGTCTGCAGAGGCCTCTGCCTCCAGCTCCCCGCACGGCCCCACCCAACCAGGGCTCAGCTCAGCAGAGGCAAATAGGGGTTCCAGCTGCTGCCTGTTGCCTGCTTTGGTGCCGGGGGTTTCCGCTGCCACTCCAGAGTGCTGGCCTTTGATTTCACAGCCTCAGCCTCCCCAGAGGCGGCCCTGCCCCAGTACAGTAGCATGCTGTACACCACAGCCTCCGGAGAGAGGCTAGGAGGACTGCTGGTCCCTGGGGTGCTGGTTCCTCTGCCTCCCCGCCCCTCCTCCCCCCCCCCCCACCCCTCCGCCCTGCCCCGCTTGTTTCTCTGCCCACATCTGTACATTTCTGCGCTTGCCTTCCCACGCTATGCCTGTCTTCAGCTTTTTACATCTGTGTCTTTCCTCCTCTGTGCCTCACTTGCCAGGAGGCAGTTCTGGCTCTTTCGATCTGGCTTGGAGTGTCTGGGCCTCTTCTTCCTCATCTCTTCCCTTCTTGCCCTGTAAACAGACCTCTGGCAGGAACGGGGGACTTCAATAAGCTTTGATCTGAAAGGAGGCCGCAGGGCATAACCTGGAGCCCGAGGGTGGATGCTGGGGTGGACAAAAGGAAAAGGACAGATATGGGGGGCGGGCGAGGTGAGAGAGGGTGGGAGAGAGACAGGAAGGCAGGGAGAGGCCCAGAGCAGCCCATTAAAACATCAGCTACACTATCCCCCCTTTCACATGAAGCCCTGGGTAGTACGGAAAAGGTAGCGGCAGAAGCAAGGAGATAAAGAAATCCTGTTGGGGCAACACACAAGATAAGAGCAGTATAGGAAACAGAGAAAGAGACACCGGAGGGCGAGACCGAAATGGCCACACACCCTCTGCACTCTCTCTGAGCCCCTGAGCTGCCTCTGGCCTCTCCCTGAACCCCCTGTGCCCCCCGACGGGATGAGGAGCTGGGGAGAGGAAGAGGGCACAGTCCTACCACAGCAGCAGTCTGTGGTCCCGCAAAGGCTTTCATCTTCTCCCCTTGCCCCCAGTCAGCCCCCTCAAGCCCAGCCACGGGATGTGCCCCCCGCCACACACCCTGTCTACTGCTCGCTGGCTTCATGTAAACTTCCTAGAGACCACGTTCCCTCTGAGAGACCCTTGTGGTTCCGTGGCTGCAACCTCCGCCATCCTCTCCTTTGCTTCAGACGCCCACGTAGGGGGAGCCGAGCCCCCCTCCTTCCTCTATCCCCCGAAAGGTACACAACAGAGCTCAACCTTATAGCCTGACAAGCCCAGGCCCTCATCTGCCCCTCCCAGCACCCACCTGTATCAAAGTTATTCCTTCAACAAACATCTACTGAGTGTCTAAAATGTGTGCAGACTTGGTCCACCTAAGTTTCCTCAACGCCACCCACCATTATGACCATAGGGCCAGGACCAGGGTCTAAGGCTCAGGAAGATTTCTGCCTAGAACCAGTTGGCATGGGAAGTTTTTGTTCTGAGGTAGACCTCTTCAATATAAAAGCCTTTAACCTGAAGAAGAAAGATCATCTCTTGAGTTAGCACTAATCATGTCCCCTAGGACATGTGATTAAGGGTGGCCATTTTGTATGAGGTACAGACAAAAAGTTATTTCTCAAAATCGAAACTCAGTGACTTCCCCCATCGGTTTTATTCTGATCCTTGCATCCCTAAAAAATTGCCCCACAAGAGCAGAACATTCCAGAAGAGGTATTCTACTCAGAGCCAAAGAGTGCAATCCTTCTCTGTTGAGAAATCGTACTGTGTGGAGGAGGCCCAGAATGAATCTCCGAAGGGAAGGCAGAAGACTCCTAGGGGCAGAATTTCAAGGCCACAGACGTCTCAGGAGAGGGGAAAGGACTGAGGGTGTGGAGGCACACAGCATCTGGTCTTGAGGGTTATCTCTTCTGTACCACCAAGTCAGCGTGGGAATGTCTACAAATCCCATCTAAGTCCCTTGGCGTTCTTTTCCAGAACAGACTGAGACTCCGAAACCATTTTTCTGAGGACTAATTTTTTCTCAGGACAGATTTACCTAAAAGTACATGTCTACCACTATTACAGCATTTCATACATAAGACCTTAGCACCAACCCTTTTTGAGAATTTTGGCTTTCCCATTTCATTAATCATGTTGAAGCTAACTAAGGTAGAAGTATCTTTACACATATTGTTGAAAACTCCTAAAAGTGCACAAAAATGTAAAAATATGTACAATAGAAGCCATCGTAAAAGGAGGCCACCTCAATCCTGTGCTGTGAAATGCTGCCGGGTAGACTTCTGGTAGGGATTTTCGGTGATTGTGTCAATGGAGAGAATTGACCCTAGGCTAGCTTCTACTTCCATTTTTCTTGCTTTAACCTCTATTCCTTTCACATATTTTGTACAACTCTTTTCTACCTTTCCTTCCCCATTCCCCTTCTGCTTCCCCTTTCTTATCATTATCCCCATCTTGCCTATTTGCCGTCCACTGCCTTTCTCAGCCAGAGGGACGACCTTATTCCCTCTCCATAAACCTCTGAAGGGCACCTTCTATTAAGGGTTCTGAGCCGGGCACAGTGCGGACAAGGAGAGGAGTCTGACAAAGTCCTCATTCTCCTAAACTCCCAATTCCAGCAGGAAATTGCTGCTTAGAAACTGCCAGAGGAGGGCCACCCTGCTGGTACAAGGGGTAAAGTCTCGGCGCTATGAAGCTATCGGCAGTCAGTCTCCGCAGCACAATCCCCAACCATGAGCTACCCACATGGCACAGCAGATGCCCTGTCTCACCCACTATGCCCCTCAACAGTGTATTTCAGTCAATCCGCCTGTTCTACTTTCCACTGTCTCTGGTGACTCTGCTCATTCCCCTTACGTCTGGCCTGCACCCCCAGCTCTTGTACACATAAATTAAAACAAAATAACAAGTAATATTGAAGGGAAAAAAAAAAAAACAGCCAGAGGAAGTGGCCCGAGCTATTGGCAGAGACCCGGGAGTCCGGCACATTTCAGCCGCAGGCACCGCATCTCCTCCCCTTCCTTGACTCGCAGAGCAGAATGGAGCAGGGTCTGTCCATCTTACCTCTGTGCGTGTGTCTTTCTTCCCTCAGATCTCACAGGTGTACCTATCCGAGGTTGGGAGCTGGGGAACCAGGAGCCCACGGAGGAGGGTGCTTGTTACTTCTGCAGAGGCAAGAGCAACAGGAAACCCCCGCAATGAGGCTCCTCACACTCCAGGCCTAGGCCAGCCCCCGACGTCACCAGCTGGAGCTGGGGTCCCCACCCCCTCCCTCTCTGGCAGATGTTAAAGTGAAAATGCCAAAGTCAAAGGAAAAAACAGAAACACACAGAGGCCAGAGCGTCATCACACTTCATGAAAGACCTCATCAACAACGGGCAATCTGGCCTGAGTTTCAGGGAAAGAAGTGGGAGGCAGGTAGAGAATGGACCAGAGCAGTTGCGCTAAGCCCCAAACAGCTCCCTGAGCCTTCACCTCGAGGACATTTGTTCCGTGGGTGCTTCTAGAGCTCTGGCACCAGAGGCCTTCAGGATGGCTAGTGGGACAGAAAGACTGAACAGAGGACAGCTGACACTCTCAGACGCTTCTCCTCTGGGCCTTCATCTCTGGCCAACCCTAAATCTCTAGCCCAGCTCTTTCGGGAGCTCCGGATCTGTCTCCATCTTTTCACTGGACAACTCCACTTGGATGGTTTCCAGACACTGCAAACACAACACTGCCACCCTTCCAGCTCCACGTCTCCTCCATGTCTCCCCGTCAGGGCTTCAGCATCCACCAAGCGGCTCAAATACATATCTAGGTATAATCTTGGCTCCTTCTTCACCCGGCTATGATTTTATTTACCGGTTCCCATGACTGTTGCCTCCTAACTAGCTCCAAAGTCCATCCAGGTCACTCTGCTCCACCACCTCTCTTCCTACCACAGGCACCTCCATGCTTTTGCCTGGACTACAATTCCTGCCTCCTCACTGGTCTCCTGGCCTCTCTGTTCTCTTCCCGGGCCACCCTGCACCCAGCAACCTGCGTGATGCTTTCCATGTGCCTATATGGTCAGGCTATTCCCCTGTATGAGAAGGGTGGCTACTGCAGCCGGCAACTCCAACTGTTAATACGAGTGTCTCTACTGGAGACCACTGGGCCAGAAGGGCCGATGTTACCTCTCATTTCATAACACATGTTCGCAAGGCTTGAGACTGAATAAAATGAATATTTACTACTTCATGAAGAGCCTCCTTAAGTAAAACTGGTATGAATTTTTGTTCTTTTTATTTTCCACACAGATGCAATATTTATTACCCAGCCACGAACAGAAGTGTCCAGGCGAAAGCATGTCTACAAAACAGACATTTGCCATGGGACACGGGCGAAGCTACCAGTCACAGTAGAGCACAAATACGCGTGCCATGTCCCATGGGATTCCTTACAGACCAGCTGGGTTCTTCTCCAGGGTCTACTCTTGGAATTATATGTGATTTTATTATCCGTTTTCATCCAAATCCACTGGGGAACAGGACGATTCTGTTTTTGTTTCTTGGCTAGGAATCGCTTGATCCTAACGTCTTGTGAGAAGACACGGAAAGGAAGAAGCATGAACACACAACCGATGGCAGAGGAAAGGAGTGAGAGAATTTTTTTTTCACTGCAAGTGTCTGGCGGTGAAAACTACAATGTTTATTTTATGGTTGGTGCCATTCCTTGATCAGTACTCAGGCAGTGGTGGTTCTAGATTGCTTTTGCAATGTATCAACAACAGCAAAAATGTCTGATCATTTTTACAAAAAAATAGTATAAGTTGGAGAACGCTTATAAAGGCTTTCAGGGACCCTGAGGTCACACTCTAAGGAGCACTCATGTAGACCTTCAGTTGTCCCCCTGTTACAGGGACACCCTTGAACCCCCAAACCTGCCTGCTCTAAATAGGTGCTGCCATCTGCCGCATCAAGACAAAATATATAAGACCTTTAATGGAAAGGAACTTTAATACAAGTGTGCGATACAGAAAAGACAAAGAATAGAGGTTCTAAATCAGACACCCAAAGTCACCCGTCCCCTCATGGGTAAAAGTCCGCCCAAAAGGGACTGGCTCAGAGCAAGGCCTGAAAGCCTGATAACAAATCTAAAGCACCTTCTGACCCATAGAAAGGGTCAGAAATGGGCGGAAAAGAGCAAAATTAAAATCAAGATAAACGCTGGGGTAGTCAACCTCCCCACAGGTCTCTCACCCACATCGCTTTAACCAGTCCAGGGCTAAGAAACCAGAGCCGCTTCTTCAGGTCCCTCTGCTCCCAGTGCCTCCCTCAGGTTTCCTCTGGCTCCATCCTGCTTCCTTCCTCTTCAGTCTCCTCTCCAGATTCTTCTCCTCCCAGCTCAGTGCTGCCCTCCTTTTGGGTGGGGCAGAGAACCTGGAACTTCCCCTTATCCTGGGAACCACCCTCTGACACCCCCACTACGTTCTCTCCTTCCTTAATTTTTTTACTGAGCTCATGCCCTCTCAATCTAAGTTATATTTCCCATCCTCTCTTGCGTTTCGGTTTGGTTAAAAGACCCAGTTTCGATAATAGATGTCAATAAAGGCCCTCTCAGGCCTTCAGCGCCTCCCTGCAGCCTGAAAGCAGACATCCCCCAATTACTGTGGGTCAGCTTGCTTTTCTCATTGTACGAGTGGGCTTCTCTCTGCACTTGAGTTTCTAACCTTCGATCCAGTCCAGGGGTCTCCATTCACTCACACAGTCAACAAGTGCGAGTGTCTGCTGGGTGCCGGGGTGATGCCAACTTCAGTGAGCCAGACATGATCCCTGCTGTAGCCTGGGGCATGACGCCCGTTACAACTGGACAGGCTTGGCGAAGGGAGCACAGGCAGGAGCTCTTCTCACAGGGAACCTTATGTGAACTGGGAAGTCAAAAAAAGCTTCCGTGGGACGGGCAGATCGAAAGCCTTGGGCTCTTCTACAAGTGAAAGCAAAGGCAACAGACTGGAAGACACGTGAGGCTGAGGTCGATTTCTTACCTGAAAGCAGTCTGGAGGGAAGTGGTTCGGAGGTGAGAGGATGGGCCTCCTTCATGGCGTAGGGTTACAGTCAGTGCTATGAAGCTGTCCGCAGCCACTGCTGTCTGAGTTCGGTCCTTGGCCAGGGAGCTGGCCCACATGGCGCAGCAGACCTCTCCTGTCTCCTCTCAGCAGTGTGTTTCAGTTTGTCTGCCATCCTCTCACCCCCAACCCCTCTGGCCTACACTTCAGTTCTTGTATGCATAAATAAATAAAAAATAAATCTTCAAAAAAATAAGAGGTGAGAAGGTGAAGGAGCACAGAGATACCCCGGCAGCAGGCTTTGGGCTATTTATATCTTGTGGCTGCACTTTTCTCACCCAGGAACTTCCTTTGCCCATGACCTTCTTCATAGGCTGAGAAGGCTACCGAGTTTGTCAGACAAAATAAATTTCTTTATAATAAGATCTTCCATCACCTTGAGCTTGCTTTCCCCCTTGGGAGCCCTGGCCCAAGAACAATGGAATGACGAGATGAGGCAATGGTGTGTCTCCCAGGCTAATGCAGTGACCACATCTGTCCTACTTAACACCTTACCCCAGCACCCTGCAGAGTGTGTTGGGACCAATTGTCCCTTAATACTTGTTGAGTCTTTTCTTCAAATAATAAATGCTATCTGCTGGTAAAATATACTTGCCATAAAATTTACCACTATGAACATTGTATAAAAATGAATAATGATGAAATATATATATATATTAAAACATAATTTACTGGGCCCTTCCTGATGGCGCAACAGCTAAGATGCAGCACTGCAAGCTGACTGTGCCACTTCTGGGCAAGTTTGATCCCCGCGATCGCAGCTGATCCCTGCCCAGGAGCTGACCCACATGGCGCGGCAGACCTCTCCTGTTTCTCCCACTGCTCCCCTCAACATTGTGCTTCGTAGTTCTGCCTGTTCTGCTCCCAATTCTGTCTCTGGTGAATCCTCTCACCCCCTGCACCTCTGGCCTGTACCCCAGTTCTGTGTACATAAATAAATCTTTAAAAATAAAAATAAATTTACAACTGCGATCATTTCAAGCGCATACATACATTCTGTGGGATTAAGTACATTCATGGTATTGTTCAGTCACCTACCATCTCTTTCTAAGTTTTACTCCTTCCTCAATTAAACCATGTGCCCCCCTCACCCCCAGCCCTGGTTTATTAAATACTTTTGCAAATGAATGAATGGATGGAGATGGACTTGAGCAAGCCTCAAGACAAATACCCAGCCTGCTACATGATGTAGGTTTGAAAGGGAGGCTGACTATGACCAACACGGGGTGGGGGAAACTAGAAGACTGGCCTCTTCTAACGACACAGCTGAATTAACAGCAAGGGTTACTCTGAATGCCCAGAACTGCCAGTTCTGTAAAACTGTCAAGAGAAGGCGGAGAACCAGATATTTATTAACATCTCCTCATTTCAATGTCAACAACTATTTTTTCACTTGGTGTAAACAGTAGGCAAGGGCTAGATCTATGTAAGGTCCACCATTTTGCAGCCAACAGGTCCAATGGGCTGGGTCTGTGACATCTGACCCATATAGTTGCCAGAACTTTGTAAGTCCCAAGAACCCAGCTCTCCCTCTGGGGTTTCCAAACAGAAAAATAAAAAGAAGAAGAGAGGACACTTTTATATGTACCATTTAAAGTTGCTGTGAGGGCCTCCGAGGTGGTACCCGGGTTTCTTCTCAGCACTATGAAGCTGTCCTCAGCCGCTGCAGCACCAGCTTGATCCCTGGCCAGGGAGCTGACCCACACCGTGCAGCAGACCCCTCCTGTCTCACCAGCTGCGCCCCTCAGCAGTGTACTTCAGTAGGTCTACCTGTTCTGCTGCCCACTCTGTCTCTGATGAATCCTCTCATTCCCAATACCTCTGGCCTGTACCCCAGTTCTTGTATGCATAAACAATTCTTTTAAAAAATCAGTTTAATTCATTCAAAAATAAATAAAGTTGCTGTGAGCTTTATGTGGATATACATTTTATTTAATCCTCACAACAAGATGCCCTAAGTGTTACTATTCAGGCTATACAGATGAGGAAATTGAGGCCCAAGATTTTAAGAAAATTGCTAAGGTCACAGATCTACTAACCTTAGCCCTCATGGGTGGTACTGGCAGGGCAAACACAATGTTCTTACCTGCAGCTGCCTTAGACGGCTCCTGGGAACCATGAGCAGAGCTGAGCAGCCAGGAGAAGCTCTACGTGGTGGAGGGCAGGTGAGCTAAGGGGATCCCTCTTGTCTTGTACTGTAGGGAAAGAGATGTGGAAGGAGTCACTTGGAGGAGAGACATGTAGAAGAGACGCATGGGTGAGAGACACGTGGGGCGCTGACAGTAACAAACATTAACTTGATTTGTACTTTGATTTTGCTTAGACTTGCCTGGTTCCTTTCCCCTCCTTCCTGTGGTTCTCTGCTAGCAGGTGCCTTAGAGTCATGGCGAGTTTTTGAGCCTCAAGAGCCCCACTTCAGCTGAGCATTTGCCCATGAAGGGAAGAGGATTTGGGGTGATTTATTGGGGGGAAATATCCTCTCTATGCACACTCATTCTATTAAAATGCTTTTCCACTAAGAGTCTGTTTTGCCTTTATAAGGCAAATGGCAAGACTTCAGTTTAGAGTGTACAAGAGTGGGGGTCCCTGAGAACCCCTGGCCATGTATTAGCAGAACTGGGATTTGAATTTACTTGCGTGGAGCCCAATCTCTGCATTGTCCCCTCAGCCTACCACCTCTCCCCTGCATTGAGAAAGGCCAGGGTAGGGCCTCCCTTGTGGCCCTGTGGGTTAGATCGCAGCACTGAGAATAGAAAGCTCCTTCCGCATGAGTTCCATCCCCGCCTGCCCCGGAGGTGACCCACATGGCGTGTCAGACCTCTCCTGACCGGCCTGCTGCTCCCCTCAGCAGTGCACTTCGTAGATCTGCCTGTTCTGCTCCCCACTCTGTCTCTGGTGAATCCTCTCACTGCCCCTGTGCCTCTGGTACATGCCAGAGGCATTGTGTATGCACAAATAAATAAGTCTTTAAAAAAAAAAAGAAAAGAAAAGAAAGGCCAGGATAATGGCTCAGCGATGCCTTCCCTGCTAAGAGCAGAGGGTGGGAGGCACACAGCCTCCTGTGGACTTGGAGGTTTAGCAACACCGCAATCCTTCACATATGCAAAGTGATTTTCCACTTCCAAAGCACATTCGCACGCACTAGCACATGCCAAACCTTTTTGGAAGGTACTGTTATCCTCATTTTACAGCAGAAACTGAAGCTAGACTATCTACCCCAAGCATGGTGCATAGGGATTTCCAGAATTCTCCGGGTTCCTGGTAGAGAGCTATTTTTGTCGCATATATTCTGTCTGCATACTGGAGGAGGGGGTGGTGGCCAAAAGGGGGGAAAGACAGGAGCAGAGGGAAACTAGCATAGAGGCTGCTCCCAGTGTGTAGGAGACCAGGCCAGTGGGGCAGGGGCAGGGCCCCCTGTGGAGTCGGGAAGCCCCAGGTGCAGACCTGCGGTGGCCTCCTTCCCTTACCAGAAACATGTGCAGCTGCAAGATGCTGCAAAGAGGTTGGGGGGCGGGGCTGAGACATGGGGAAAGGAGGGCGCTCTCATAGAGTCTATTCTTTGGGAAGTAGAGTCTTGGAGGCTGACCCAGGACCACTATAGCCACATTCTCCCTAGTTCCATGATCACTTTCTGCAACTCTCAGAAGGTAGCTCCTTGGCCTCCCCCATATTATGGTAGGTATGACCCCAAACTTCAGAGCCTAGTTTGGGTTCAGCCAGCTGGCACCTGCAGCCCCTTGGAGAAACTGTCACCCACAGATTAGAGCATAAAGAACCTATCCCCACCACACCTTGCTCGCTTCAAAGGCAAACTCCACCTTGGGGTAAGCCTGAGCAGGGAAACCTAATTTCCTTTATGGGAGGGGTTGCTGTAGGGGCTCAGGCCTGAACCCTAGGACCTCTTCTTGGTAGGGAAGATAAGGCAGGGGAATTTGTAGGTCTTCCCAGACCCCTGCTCTTCCATGTGACCATCAGAAGTCCAGGTCAAGTAGGAAGCACTGGTCAGAGTGACTACAAGCTTGAATGAGCACGGCACGGAATCTCCCCTAACACACTTGGCGTGTTTAGGCCCCCGACGTGTTTAGGCCTCACCTGACCTCCTGAACCTCTGGACAGTGAACAATGGAAGAGGCTGTGAGGTCTATGGAGGACTGGGAGTGGGGGTCCCCAGAGAGGCCTTCCCCTCTCTTGGCCGATCTCTCTCTCAGGACTATTCCCTCACTACCACCCAGCCATGATAAGTAGGCTGCAGGACGGCCTCTGGGACTCCCGCCTTCTTCAGTTTACTCCCTCATCTTGTCCCTCCCACACTGCTCTGGGTTGGTCTGTGACCAACAGAAGAAGGCAGAGGGAATGCTGTATCAGTTTCCTGGTTAGCTTATAAGACATGATGACTTTTGGAGTTGTGCTGTGTGCAGACTTTGAAGAGGCTTATTTGAGGTGAAATTAGGATCTCTGGCCAGCAACTACCTGAGGGAAACTTCTTGAAAGCAGATGTTCCAGCCAAATCAAACTTTCAGATGACTACAGCTCCACATCTCGGTAGCAGCCCCACAAGAAATTCTGCCCATCATCTAAACTGGTCCTGAGTTTCTGACCATGTGAGATTTATATATATAAATATTTAATATCTGTTGTACATAATAGATCTATAATTTTTATATACTGTATATACATATTAATATAGAGTTTGAAAATACTAAGTCTGGGGGTGACTTGTTAGGTGGCATGGATGACTAATACACACACCCCTGCCTTTCAACCAGGACCACAGGCCAGTGGGGGGAGCTCCAGCCAGGCCCCCTCTGAAGGTCCCTGAGCTCCCAGCCGCCTCAGACCCCACCCTCTGCCCCAGAACTCCAGCCTGGAACCCTGGAGATGTGGAATGAATTAACCTAGTTCCCAGGAAGACCTCAAGAGGATGGAAAAGGGCCAGAGGCTGTCCTGCTGGATGGAGAATAGAGCTAGGGGGAGGCGCAGGGGCAGGGATGTGTCAGGTCCACAGAGAAGGGGTAACAGTAAAGGAGCTGTGCTCTTCTCTTCCTTAATGGGTGGGGGAGGGGGGCAAGGGAGCCTTCTCTCTCTCTCTCTCTCTCTTTCTCTCTCTTAGCCTTCTCTCTCTCTCTCTCTCAGCCTTCTCTCTCTCTCTCTCTCTCTCTCAGCCTTCTCTCTCTCTCTCTCTCTCTCAGCCTTCTCTCTCTCAGCCTTCTCTCTCTCAGCCATCTCTCTCAGCCTTCTCTCTCTCTCTCTCTCTCTCTCAGCCTTCTCTCTCTCTCAGCCT
>NW_004567135.1:13828872-13842085 GCF_000260355.1 Condylura cristata | reverse complement strand
CTCTCTCTCTCTCTCTCTCTCTCTCTGCATCCCCTTTAACACAGTAGCCTGGGCTGGGGAAGTCCCCACACAGTGGCTGCTGAATCCTTGACAAATATTCATGAGCCCAAAGGGCATAGGATATTACCTAGCAGAGAAGAAAGATGCCACCCACAGAACTTTCCAGGAAACCCTTGGCCTGTTAAGACATGGGGGCTTCCACTGTGGTTACAGAGAGCAGGGGCCGGCAGCATTGCTGAGCCATTGCTGAGCTGCGCTGTGTGAGGGTGGGGAATGATGCTCAGAGGCCTTCCAGAGGGACTCTGGGACTTCACCTTCCAGTGTGATCACCAAGTTGCCTTTGTGTGCCACTGCTTCTCTTTTTTTCATTTTAAAGATTTATTTATTTATTCATACAAGAACTGAGGTACAGGCCAGAGGTGTGGGAGGGGGGGAGAGGATTTACCAGAGACAGAGTAGGGAGCAGAACAAGCAGATGTACTGACACACACTGCTGAGGGGAGCAGTAGGAGAGACAGGAGCAGTCTGCTGCACCATGTGCGTCAGCTCCTTGGCCGGGTATAGAACTCGTGCTGCAGTGGCTGTGGACAGCTTCCTAGTGTTGTGCTTTAACCTGTTGCACCACAGGGAAGGCCTGCCACTGCTTCTCTTCCTGTGACAAGGCAGGTGTGTCCCCATCCTATGGCTCAGGACCTCAGGTTGCCTGAAATGGCTCGCTCTTTGGGTTTGCGAGGGTGCCTCTCTTCTTTGCATAGAACAAAAAGATCCCTCTTTGTTCCTGGTCCCCCAGTTTCACCTTTGTATCCCCTGGGGACAGGTCTTTGGCCTCAGAGTTGTCGCTGCGTCACTGTGGGACAGCCAGCAGGTCCCACTCTCTGGTAATAGTCTCCCCTCTTGTCCAGGGTTAAAGTCCCGTGACAGAGCTGTCTGTGACCAAAGTCCAGAGCTCTTTGCATACTGCAGGCAGAAGTCTAGGTCCCCAGGCCAGACCGCAGGGGTGCTGCGGGTTGAGGCTGTGTCCCAAGATTCATGCATGAGTCCCAAGAGACGGACGCAGAGTGGAGGGAGGGCAAGCAGGCCTCAGGTCTGCTGTATCATTCCAGGCATGACCTGGATGGGCCTGCTCCCTCCTTGCCAAATGACTAATGAAGGTCACCCAGGGAGCACTTCCCAGTGTCAAAGCCCTTTTACTACCTGGTAGTCAAAACAACCCATTTTGGCTGGTCATTATCATTACCCTATTTAATATCCTATTGACTAGTTGAGGATCCAGTTGAGGAAACTGAGGCTCAAGGAGACTGGCGGATTCCAGCTGCAGAGGTGGGATTAGAAGCCAGGTCTCCTGACACCCAGCATTGCAGGAGCCAGCTGTCTTGCTGGCTGTTTTCTCCCCACGCCCACGTGGGGCCTTTGTTCACAGCACTCCCCTTTGTCAGACTTGAACTACAGCCTTGCCAGGACCAGAGCTGTGTGTCCCGAGGCATGTACTGTCCAGTCCCTTCCCTGGAGTGCACACAGGTACGTGACAGCGGCTGAGGACAACTGTAAACATCCCATACAGAGAGCGCACCCCACGAAAACTGCCTGCCTGGGGGGATTTGGAACCCACCTTGTCCCCTGCCCAGTTAATTTCCCCAAGTCGGCCAGGTGACTGCCAGTAGTGTGACAAGCAGTGGCCACTGGGTGGCGGTGTGTTCTCATGGCTGGGAACAGACAGGTCATGGGCCGAAGGAAGTGGGGGTGGGGTGCAGAAGGCAGGCACCTCAGTCAAGGCTGCCCAGAAAGGTTGCAAGACCCGATCTCCTGGAAAACGTGACCTGGCAGGGCTGGGTATGTGTGTGTGTGTGTGTGTGTGTGTGTGTGTGTTGCTGTCAAAGGGTCAAGGATCCTGCTGAAGTGGAGCTGAGTGTGGGGAGGGGTGAGGTGGGACAGAGGGACAAAAATATAAAGGAAACCAGGGCAGCCCGCAGAAGTGAGCAATGCGCATACCTGGGAGAGGGCTGGCAATGTAAGGGGTGAAGCCATTTTGCAGCTTCAGGAACAGGACTGAAGCACTGGACAGAGAGAGAGAGAGAGAGACCACGAAAGAAATAGAAAGAGGCCAGGGACAGAAAAGGGAAAGATAAGAGAGGCTGGCTAAAGGAAGTAAGTCAGAAGGCTGGGGTGGGAGATGCGAGCTCCCAGAGGTTGGGGAGAGACTGAAACCTGCCCTGGTCAAGAATGATGCAGTGGGTGAAAGCCCAGCGAGTCACAGCCACTTCAGTTTGAGTTTGCTCTGGGGCACCAGAGGTGACCCACATGGTGCAGCAGACCCCTCCTGACCCGCCCTCTGCTCCCCTCAGCAGTGTACTTCATCAGTCTGCCTGTTCTGCTCCCCACTCTGTCTCTGGTGAAGCCTCTCACCGCCCCCCGCACCTCCGGCCTGTACCCCAGTTCTGTATGCATAAATAAATAAATCTTTTTTAAAAAGAAGAAGAAGCAGCCAGACTCAGGCTTGCTGCTGAGTGGGGTTTATTTGGAAGGGGCTGCAGGAGGGGAAGGGCTGGTGCCTCAGCTCCAGGTCAGGGCAGTTCTGGCTCCAGTGTCACCTCCGGTACCAGTTCCGGCTCGGACTCTTGCCCTGGCCCTGCTTCTTCCTGATCTAGTTCCGGCTCCGGTTCTTCCTGCTCCAGCCCGCCTGTCTTGCTCTGAGCCTGAGGTGGGTGAATCCCATGCTCCAAGGCTGAGAATCTTCTTGGTCGCCATTGCTACAAGATAAGGAAAGAATGATGAAAGGTGAGAAGAGAAGCAGGAAGGGAGTCAAGAGGACACGGGTGTATCCATGCGGTCCCAGGTGTTTTCTCAGCCCCTTTTAGCTTCTCTTGGTCCTTCAGGAATAAAGGACCCCTAGAGAATAAAGACTTAGGAAAAGGGGACACTGAAGGAAGGGGTGCCAGACACTGAGTGCCAGTACTGAGTGCTGGGGAGCAAGAAGCCATCCTGGGTATCACTACTGACTTACCAGTTTTCTCCAGAGGTGAAAGCCAAAGGCTCCAGTCATCAAAACAAACAGAAAGAGGGCACCGAGGATGAGGAAGAGAGAGAGATGACCTGTTTTTAGGGTACCTAGGGTTCCCCCCAAGCGTTGAGGACCTAGGGAGAAAGCAGAGGATTAGGGGTAGGATTATAACGGAAAGGACCTTTCGCCATACCCACAGAGTTCACATACGCAGAGAAGGAGAAGCAGGAGTTTATGGGACTGGTCCAGGACCATTCTGCTGTTAGTGGCAGAAGTGGGTCAGGCCTAGACTAAAACTGGAGATCAGCTGGTTGGAAAGAAAATGTGGGAGGTGTGCGGTGGAGGCCTGGAAGTGGAATCCAGGTGAGTGTCAGCAGTTGGGCTGTGTTCTTGGGGGGGGCGGGGGTGCAGACCTGGGCCAAAGAGCTCAGTGAAGTACTCCGCTGTTCCAAGAAGCCTCTCCCCCTGGTACAGTTGGCACTGCCAGGGCTGGGAAAGAAGACTGGCTTCCTGCACAGGCAGCCAGGGTCCTGGGGAACTCCTCCAAGACTGCTGGTCCAGCAGGCTCCAGACAAAGCGCTCCTGTCCAGATGCCGGAGTCACCTCGCAAAGTAGTTTTCCCAAGTTGCCAGGTAACCCAAAGGATTTAAGAGTCACTGGAAAAGAGGATATCTTTGGGGGCACCCCACTACTACCCTCTTACTTGAAACTACAGGCCTAAGCCTCAATGGCCCTGCATGCTGATTGGGTGAGATTGATGGGAAAATCAGGGTTATGGTCAAATGAACATCTTACCCAGTTTCCCAGACAAAGTTCTGATCAGATCACTCTACCTCTGAAAACCTTTGCAGGCTCTCTAGTGCCTTCAGGACACTGTTTAGACTCAGACTTCCCTGGGAAGGAGGGTTTAACACATACCCTTTCAGATTCTTGTGCATTACTTTCTATTCAAATGCTCAGAATTTCAGTATCATTCAGGTAAACTGACCTCTAGATACTTCGTACTTTTCTCGCCTCCACAACTTGAACATAATTCACATCAGTGCCTCCTGCTTAGAGGTGCCTCCTGACTGAATTTTGCTCCCCTTTCCAAAAGTTTAGAGAACAGGGAATTGACCGACTGAGCTAAAGACAGGATAGGCTTCGGGGAAACAAGTGAGAAAGTGAGGTACACCTGACTGGAGGACAGGCAACTGAGTTTAGACCCCAACTCTGGCGCATCCCAGCTGTGTGACCTTGCGAGAGCTCCTTCTCTGAAAAGCGGGGGTGACAGTATCTGCCACGGAGTGGTCATGCAGACAGCATGGAAACATGAACCAAAACAACTGGCCTTCAGGAAGACCCTGGGCAGGAAGGCTGGGTGGGCTTTGGCAACTGGTGGGTACAAGGAAGCAGGGGGCAGATGTCAGGGTGAGCAGGATATAAGTGGAGTTATGGACTGAAAGGCTAAGTCAATAGGAAGATCCAGTGTGATGGAAAATGGGGTTCAATGTGAGGCCGAGGGATAGAACTATCTAGGTAGAAGTAGACAGCGAGCAGGTGAAAATCCATCATGAACTGTCAGGGGATGTATCTCTCGTCAGTGTCTCCATGTTTTCACTCAGCCAATATATTATGAAGCCCCTATTATGTGCTGCTACTTATCAGCCACAGGTGAGTCCTGTAGACACACCAAACGGTCATGGCTAACCGTTACCAATCCATACACACATACTTCCTGAGAATTTTTTTGTTTGTGTTTGCGTTTGCTTTATGCTGTCTTGGAAAACCCTTGCTTAGTAAATATTTGCTGACCAAGGGGCTGATTTATTAACTCCTCCCAACCCAGGCCATTTTCTGTGACTTTACCCCAAGCCCTAGTCCCAAAGTGGACGAGGACTCTAGAAATATATCCCAGTTCTTGGAAACCATTCAACCTTTTGCCACCTCCCCTTCTAACTTCTCAGACCCTCCTGAAATTCAGAACAGGGGAGTCCCTTAGACATGAATGGAACGTTTATCTGGTGACTCAGGGGAGATTTTCAGTTTCAGTTCTTTACATGGGGGTGAGGGAAGAAGGGACCACAAGGGACAGCCTCTATGACATGTGCCCAGGGGCCTGGCATCATGGGTGGGCTGGCCCAGTCTGCTCAGCAGGCCTTCTAGCTCCCCGGGGGTGCAGCCACTCCTTTCCCACCTGGGCCTGACCTGTGATGACTGCCAAGGTGACAGTGGCACTGAGCTTCTGCCTCTGCAGATGTACATGGCAGGTGTAGGTCCCAGCCTGGGCCTGGCTCACAGCCTCTAAGCGAAGGGTAAAGTTGCCGCTGTTTTCAGTCACCACGAGGTCAGGGCCTGGGCTGGGAGGGGTCCACTTGGCAGTGACAGGAAACTGGCTCCCCACCCCAAGAGGTAGGCGGCAGGGCAGCTCTACCACAGAACCTGCTGCTGCATATACTGTCAGAGGCACTGGGGGCTCCAGACCTGGAGAAGAAAAGAACCCCACATTAAAACTCAGAGGAGAGGTGCACAGAAGTCAAAGAGCTGAGTCTGCAGGGAAGGGAGGAAGAAGAGTGAAGCAGGTGGTTCAGGAGAGTACAAGAGACACAGAAAGGAGGAGGCAGTGAGGATGCTCAGAAACAGCCCCCCCCCCTCCCCTAGGCTGGAGCAGCAGGAGACCAAAGGCCTGCAAGTGAAGCCAAATAGCCAGGGGAAAGCTAGCAGGGAAGGCATAAGAGAAAGGGTCCAGACAGAGAGGCCCAGAGCAGTCCCAGGGGACCAGAGCTGCCCAGGACCTGTTTGGGGACCTGTAAGTCAGGGGGAGGTGATGACGGAAGGAAGGGGGTGTGGTCAAGTGTGAAGCAGACTGGAGGAATTACCAAGGACAGTGAGGTTGTATGTGACGACGACACTGAAGCCATCTCTGTAGCTGAGCATGCATCCCCAAGGTCCAGAGTCCAAGGGGCTGACTTGGGGCAGGAAGAGGAGGCTTCCAGCAAAATGGTGCTCAGGGGACTTCTCAACAGGAGCTCTGCCCGGGCCTCTGAACCAGCGCACAGAGGCTGGGAGGTCAGGGCGGCTGAAGGAGCAGTTCAAAATGACCCAATCATTGGTCCTGAGAGATCCTGGGGGGGTGGCTGTCACTGTGCAAGGACAAAGCAGAGTCCGTGAGCCCCACCTGAAACACCTTCCTAACGTAGTGGCGCCAGGTAAGGAGGAAGCGCCTGGAAACCAGGACTCCACTGTCAATATTTTTGTCTCCTGAAATAGTCCCTGCACCCGGGGACTTGGAGTGGCTCAAATGGATGTTCGGGACTCTCCTGTCCCTGTCTCCAGCGTTCTTGGCGAGGGCTACCCTTCCCTCTCTCCAGGTCTTTCCTGAGGAGCCCCAAGCCCACTCCCAGACTTACAGAAGTCTGAAATGAATCATTCTAACCCGGCCCTCGCCCTCCACTGGCAGACAGGGTGCCTCGCCTCCACCAGCCAGGCACTCCCGCAGTGGGTGGGGGAAGGGAGAGTTCGAGGGGTGACACTATCTCTCCCTAAGAGCCTCCCCCCATACACGTGCTTCTGGGGGCGCGCTCGCTCTGCACTCGCGCTCCCCACCTCCTTCCTCTCCCCTGCTAGGAGCTGGGGCCGGGCGAGGGCACATCCTTAGCCGCACAGCTTCTGCCCCAGCCCTTCCTGCCGCGGGGCGGCGGGGAATGGGGCTCCCTCGTCCCGCCTCTACCTACTCTGGGCCTGACCCACGCGCAGATGGAGGCGGCAGGCGAAGACGCGGTCGCGGTTCTGGTCCCGGTGCCGGAGGCGCACCGTGGCGCGGTACTCGCCGGCATCAGCGCGCTGCGCGGGGCGCAGCCACAGCGAGAAGTCCCCGCGCCGGAGCCCCCGCTCTCGCAGCTGCACGCGAGGCTGCAGGGGCGGCCTTCCGCTGCGCAGGCCCCCGGGAGTCAGCCTCAGCACCGTGTAGCCGCGCGGCCCCGTCCCCAGCCCGGAGGGCGCAGCGGGGCCGCGGCGGAGCGCCGGGGGAGGGCTGGGGGCAGCGCCCGGCGGGCCCCTGGGAGGAAGAGAGAAAAGTCGATGGACATTCCAGGGGGAGGTGCTGCCCGACCGCACCGGAGGAGGAGGCAGCCCACCCTGAGGGAAGCGCCCTTGACCACTCACGGTCCCGTGCCCCCGCCCCTCCTGCTGGGCTAGCACCAGCCACTACTGGGCAGGGACAGGTGCCTGGGCAGCCATCTGCTGCGGAGGAAGGGTGGGAGGGGTGTCCTGTGGCAGGTGAGGCTGAGCCTGGCTTTCTGACAGCTCAGGGGAGGGACAGAGGACTGGTGTCCAGTGGGGATGACTGCTGCATTTGGGGCATCTGTTGCCCAAGGTTGGGGTGCATACCAGTCTGGGAGGTGCTGCCAAGTGACTTCTGTCCGCTGACGGCTGAGATCTTGGAGGGGGATGGTGGAGCTGCAGGGGAGCTGGACAGGTGCCCCCTCCTCAGCCCACACCAACTGCACCTCTGCCTCATGCCCTGAAGCCCCCACTGGGGAGGAAAGGAGAGACCCAGGGGAAGGACCATGAGCCAAGACCTTTACGAACAAAGAATAAACTTCAGAGTCTCCTGAGGAAGCCCAGGGGTCCTGCTCTTTTCCTTTCCCAGGGGAGACTATAGGTAACGGACTGCCTCCAGAAAGGCACTGGAAGAATCCACTGCACTATGGAGGAACTTGGGATCTGTGCAGTCTGAGAGAAGGCCTGACTGACCCCCTCCTGTAAGGTCAGCCCCCACCCAAGCCCCATCTTACCTGGAGCCACCCACAGCAGTTGCTCCAGCAGCAAGACCAGGAACCACGCCTCCCACATCTCCTCTTAGGGCACTGGTCACAGAGCCCCCCAAGCAAGAGGTCAGAGAGGGTCTGCAGAGGGCAGTGGAGGAAGGGAATCTAGAAGACAAGGGCAGGAAGGGAGACCTGGGGAGAGAGGAGCAGAGGCTGGAATTCAGAGGCAAGCTGGACCCATCCGCAGCCCCTTAGAGCAAGGTGCTGGCTGGCCAGCAGCAGACAGCCGAGTGGAGCCCAAGTGGCAGTCTCGAGCTGGGAAGCTGCTCTGCTGCTCCAGAGCCCTGGCCCTGTCCTTCTGCCTTCCTTCCACCTTCCCCACTTCCCCTTCTCAGTTGCCCCCCCCCCACACACCCAAGGGCTCACAGTTTCGATTCGCAGTGGAAAGTCTGAGGGGGTTGATTCCCAGCAACGTTACCCTCCCCTGTGGTGGCGCTCCCCTTGTTTATTTCCTCAGTCCTAGGTGTCCCCCTCACCCTCCTGCTCCCCTCCCCCACCCTCCTGATTCCATTTCTTCCTGGAGGGACCTCAGAGGAGAAGCTGGCCCATCTCTAGGCTGCCTCCCAGCCCCACCGTTCATTGTCTTCTCTGCTCAGCATGCCCTGTTTGGCACTCATCCCCTCCAGTGTTTCTCCTGGAATTCCTCTGCTCTTGTCGACCTGCCATCATCCTTCATTCCCTGACTCCTGGGAATGAGGTGGTCAGAAAGCTTTACTGTCCCCTCAAAGATGTCAGGTCTGAGGACTGGAGTGGGAGAACACCTACCTTGCATTGAGTCTTTACTACCTGCGCAGCACTGTATCAGATGTTTAGCATGGTGACACGGTGAACACTACTATCCCCCATTGTACAGATGAGAAAACTGAGGCAGGCTCAGAGATGAACTTGCCAAGGTCAAACAGCAGGAGAGTGGAATGACAAAGCTGTGTGTTTGTGTCTGGGCTCTGGGTGAATTATATATGGGTGTTCTGTATGAGGGAGAATGGTGATGTCAATGAGCCTCTTCTGCTCACTCACACACACACCAACCACCTCCAGCTCAGGTCCTTGTTTGTCTGGGGGAGAATGATAACCAGGCACGCGCACACTCACACACGTGCACACACACACTCCAGCTCAGATCCTTGTATGCTCAGGGGGTTCCCCAACCCAGAGATTGTGAACGAAGAGAGAAGGCAAGGGTGAGACAGAAAAAAATACAGAAATCCTACAGTACAGATCAAACTGGAGAAAAACTGAGCACAACTAGGGAAGGAAACCTGAGACTTTTGCTCCCCACTGTACCTCTGGAACTACCAGCAGCCCTTGAGAACTCTCCCCTGCCTGGTCAGCATGCCTCTGGGGCCTGGGGGCATGTCTGATGCCAGGCCACTCTCACTGTGTGTGTGTGTATGTGTGTGTGTGGTGGGGGGGGTAGGGGTTCTAAGAGTAGAGACCCAGGCCTATCAGCCCTCTCCCACTTCCTGTTCCGGGGCTGTTTCTTCGCCTGGGCCTGGCTCAGCACAATGGGGTCAGGAGCTTTCCACTGGGCTCAGCAGTGTCTAGATCTGGTGTGAGCCAGTAAGTGTGTTTTGCTGGGGTGCAATATCCTTAAGAACCCAAAAAATGGGGTGGGAATCAGCTCTCAAAAGGCTGCAATCAATCCCTGTCCACCTCTGAAGTGCTGATTTCATCTTCTCAAGTGGATGGTGGTAGGACTGTGCACTTTTTTTTAGGACAGATCCTGACAGGATGGGGGGTTCCGCCAATCTGCTCCTTCAAGACCCCTTCCATTACCTTGACTGTCCCTCCCCCCAAAGCAGGAGACAGGTTAAAAACAGAAGCGCGACCGTTTCTTTATTAAATTATACAAAAAGGGGAGGGGAGGGGGGCAGCTGTGGGGCTCGGCCCAACCCCTGGCCCCACCCTGGTCTGGCACTGTCTGAGAAGGGGATCTGAGGGAGACCCAGGGATCAGGCAGGGTAGGGACGGGCGGGACATGAGGCTGGGATGCAGAGGTTATGGCAGAGAGGTGGGCTTGGCTCAGGGCAGGGAGGAAGAGAGCAGGGAGAGGGAGAGGAGCAGCTGGGGAGCAGCTGGGAGCTCAGAAGGAGCAGGTCAGATAGTGGGACAATGGCAGTGAGGATGGGGGGACAGTGTCTGGAGAGGCGGAAATGAGAAGGCTGGGGGGAGGAGGGTGGGGCTCCGGCTCAGGGCCCAGAGCAGGCAGCCAGGTGAAGAGGGCTGCACTTGTCTGTTCCCACCCCGCCTCCAGGCCGAGGGGCCTCCCACCCCCAGCCCATTGGCAGGGGGCTCATGCCGATGCCCCATTTTCTGTCTTCTGCCTCTTGGGATCCGCTTCATCCTGTGGAGAGGGAAAGCTGGGGTAGCCTTAAAACAGGAGAGGGGATCCCCCCATCCTAGCCCAGCTCCAACCGCCCCCCTGTGCCGCAGGGATCTGGGTCCAACTCCACAGGGCACCCAGCCCCTGCTGGATCCCTGACAGCCCCTCGGGCCCAAACCTCCTCTTCAGCAGCTCTCTTCAGCGCGGGCCCTTCATCGTCATCTTCTTCTTCTTCCTCATCTGAGGAGCCAGAAATGGGTCATTGGGGAAGGGCAGGAAACTCTGGCAGAGACCCCCTGTGGTCGCCCTCAGCCCTGCTTCAGGCCCTCAACCCCACCCTGATGGTGCCTTTGGGACCAGCCTCCCCCGCCCCTCCCCACCTTCTTCTTCCCCTTCATCCTCCTCCTCTCCATCCTCAGCAGTTTCTTCTTCCTCCTCCTCAGCTCCGTTTTCCTCCTCCTGTCAGGACCAGGGAAGGGACAGAGTGAGGTTGACTGTGTGCCTCCACCATCACCGCCCACCACTCAAGGAAAGGGTCCTGGGGGTGGGGGGGGATGCAGGAGACCCTCCACACCTCCACCACTTCTTTCTTCCTCTCTTTCCGGCTGGCTTTCTCCTCCACCTTCTCTTTCTTCTCCTTCAGGTCCTGCAAGAGAAAAAGAGGTCACCTTCCTCTCACCACAAACACCCTGCAGCCCTTACGTCCCTCTAGCCCCTGTTGTCCTTCTGCAGTGAGCTACGGTGTGAAAAGTGGAAGGTGGCCACAGCTTTACGACAGAACAGAGGTCCCGGGGACCTTCAGGCCACAAAGGGACCTCAAAGGGGTTGAGATTACACACCTCTTCCAAGACTCAAGGGAGAAAGAAAAGTGATGAAGGGGGAAAGGGGGCCAAGGTAGCCGCTTGCCACCCCCATTAAGTTCTTCCAAACCTCACTGCTGAAGAGTTGAGCTCAGCAAAGCAAATCCCGTCCATCTGCTCCAAGTCTGGTGCCCCACCCCCTCGCGGTCCCTGCCTGCTCCGTCTGCCCTGCTAGGCCTTTTGTCTACCTCTGGGGCTTTTTCCTTAGTGCTCTCTCCTGGGCATCCCTCCCAGCTTCGCAAGCCTTTGTCTCTCTCTGCCTGTGTCCCCTGAATCCTCAGACTCCTCCTCGGCCAAATACTGCAGGAATAAGGAGAGCCCCCAGCACGATTCCTGGCACCCCTCCCACCCTTTCCCCACTCCTACCCCAAACAGTTTAAGTAGTTTCCTCCGCGGCACAGGCCGTGGCATGTGCATTGGTGCAGTGGCAGGGTAGCTTCCAGGGGGAATGTAGGGAAAGGAGGATAAAAGGCACATGGGGAAAGAGCATCACGGTAGCAGAGGAGGCCTGAGATGGGGGAGGTACCTATCTAGAAGACCCTCCCACCACCTGGCCCTTCATCCCAGAGCCTAGCAGGCACACCCTTCCGGGCAGAGGCAGACCCCTCTCTCTGGATACCACCCACACTGGCCCTTCCAACTTAGATTCCAGGCCTCTCTGAACTCCACCCCACGGCAGGCACTGAGTGACACTGGGGTGTCTCTGGGTGACCTGCTCTGGTGTTGGTGTGCAACTGTGTGTATCTGATTCCATGTGGATGGAAGTTTTCGGTGTGAACTGATCTCTGTGGGAGGGTGTGTCCTTGCTGGACCAGGACTGGGAACAGGAGAGACAGCTGGTGCAGAATGGCTGGGCAGAAGGGACACCCTATTCCTTTACCCCTTTAAGGAGAGCACAGAACACCTGATCCTTTCACTCCCCCTAGGTTTCTTCTACCTGCTCCTTTGCTGTCCCCACTGCCCTGCCACAGGGTGGGCTGATCCTTCATCCTGAACCTGCTGGGAGAGCCAGGGGTTTGTCAGCCGCCTGGGTCCCCAGCACCAGGTCTGTGTGACTTGGGCGCGAGTTTCTCCTCTGGGGTAAAGGGGTAGGGAGAGTGCCAGGGAGGGAGACGACCAGAGACCAAAGTCCAAGGGGCAGGGCCCTCTCCTCCCCTGTCCTGTCCTGCTGGTCACTGTCCTTCCATGATCCCTTTTCCAGGAGGGTATGTGACCCAGGCCTTGTGCTAAGCAGCTCTCTGGCCTCATTTACTCAGCACAGGCACACACACTGACACAAGCTGACACCGATTCACACACAGCAACAGAGGCGCGCCCACGCGACCCGGAGACACACGGCTGGCCAGGGTTTGGGCATAGCCTGGCACATACTCTGAGACAGCACGAGAACACGGCGCAGCCGCTGGCACTCACAAAGCGGCAACATGGCTCCAAATCACCTACGTCTCCACATGCACACATGTAACTGACACGGGCAGTCCCACACACTCACTGCATTTCAGACATACAAAGACACCTACTCAGTGAAGTCACATGCCAGCGCACAGCCAGCCCACCGGAGGGCCACACGGCACACCTAGTCAGATTTCACACACAGCCCCTTTCTCCACCACCGTTAATCCCATCCGTGTGCCCTTCCACTTCCCAGGCCTCGGGGAGGCCTCCGTGACCCTCCGCGGCGGGGCCTCCCCATCCCCAGATCGCGCTCCCAGCCCCCAAGCCCTGGCCGAATTAATTTCCCAAAGCGACGTTCAGCAAGTTCCCGAGGGAAATTAGAGGAAGGTTGGAAGCGAGGCAAGGGCAAAGGGATGGGGCCAGGGCGGAGAGCCGACGAGCGCGAGGACGACGCCGCGCCTCTCCCTCCGCTTTTTCGAAGGTTATTCCCTCCCCGCTCCTGATTTTTAATAATTCAAGATTCTTTCAATGTGGGGAGGAGAGGGCGTTTGTGGAGGGGACAGAAAGCTGGCGGCCAGCGGCGAGAATGTACACAGAGGGAAGAAGAGAATGTACACAGAGAAGGAAAGGAGGGAACGAGAGAACAGCCAGTGGCAGTCCGCGGCCAGCCGAGCCTCGAGGGGAGGGGCCGGCGCGGCCTCCCGGGAGAGTCCTGTTTACACTCGAGGATCTCAGACCGCTTAGCGGCGAGGTGAGGTCCGACTGGAGAGTCGGCCGGACGCGGCGCGGGGCCGGGGCACGGCCAATGTGAGACGTGCAGCGCTCGGCC
>NW_004567135.1:13820678-13828166 GCF_000260355.1 Condylura cristata | reverse complement strand
GGCTCGCCGCCCCCGCACCAGCAGAGCTGCCGCCGACCAGCCGCTGCCGCCCCCGGGAAGGGAACCCGCTTATAAAGGCGGCGCTGCCCGACGGGAGGGGCTTCCCAGGGGTGGGGCAGGCGGGAGCGGGGAGGAGAGGAGAGGGGAGGGGGATGAAAGCGGAGGTTGGAGAGGTGGGGATAGGAGGATGAAAGCGAGGGGAGGGAGAGCGCGAGAGGCGGGAGGGAGGACCAGACCAGGAGGGGGAAATGGAGCGACTGACGGTCGCGGAGAAAGGAGTGGGGCGAGGAGGTGGGAAGGGGTGGGGTTCCTGCGGGGAGGGACCTCTCCACATCCCGACCTACTGCCTGCGAACGAACGCGGAGTCTGTCTTTTGGGGGCGGGCTGGAGGGAGGACCAGAATCCTACTGACCCCCCAAAAAGCCTTGAGGTTTTGCCAAGGGATGGAGGGGGGAGCAGATGGAGAGGCTGGGCAGGTATTTGAGAAACCAAAAGCTTAAAGAGGAAGAGGGTGGGGGAGCTACTTCCACATGGCGCTGGATTTCCCCCGCTCCTCTTGTAGCTACATTCTCTGGGTCGCCCTGAGAGGGGATGGGAGAGCAGAAAGGGCAGCGCACCCTCTGTCCAGCCCTGCTGGCTTCCTCCCTTCCTGGCTCGCTCTTGTAATCCGAGGGGCGTCAGAGGCCCTCCAGACTCCATCTTCCATCTTAGATCTCTCTTCACTGGCCTGCCTCTCCTCACTTCTCTTTGCCTGGTCCTTGTATTTTTCACCCTTCTCATTCATCTCTACCCAGTCTCCTCCCTCACCACCATTTACCTCTGGAATCACCTGTCCTCACTTTTGCACTTTCGTTTCCACGGCTACCCTTCCATCTTCCATCCCTCCTTATCTATCCCAGACAACTATCCTTGGCTTATCGAATCTTTCACCTAAGGCCCTAGATAGACCCTTAGCTGATTTGCCTCTTGTTTGTGTCGCTACTTCTCCCTCCGCCTGCTGCCGTCTCCCCCAACCTTTCTGTCTTATAATTGTCTCCTAAAGGAGGGTCCCCGTCTGGAGCTCCAACCACACCCTACGGTAGCTAGGCGTCAGTCTCAGTATCTTTGGGTCATTTTGAGATGCTTGGGATTTCAGGAGCGGACAAGAGCTGTGGAGGGAGTCTAGAAAGGTCTAGAGGGTGGATGGGGTGGGACACGTGGGTTTGAGGAAAAGATGTCTTTGGTTTGTGTGCACTCCCATGCTTGTCTGTCATTGTCAGTACTCATCTTTTAAAATCTTTTTCCTAATAAAAAATGACATACATGGATCTATCACTGAATGCTTAAATACACCACTTTTTGGTCCCTTGGTATACACACCTACCAGTTTCTTTCTTCTGAGTTTTCTATTAGTTTCTCATTCTTGGCCTCCTCAAAAATCTTGGAGCCCCACCCAGATTTTTCCTTGCCGGACTCTGTCCATCTTTTTCTGAGATCTTTCCATCTCTCCTTCAGTCTGTTCTCTGACTCACTGGCTGATGTCTTTACGGTCAGAGACCGACTCCATCTCTGTACTCCCCCCCTTACCCCCCCCCAGGCTCCCAGTCTCGCTCCCTCCTCCCTTCAGTCTCTTTCCTCTCCCTCCTACCCTCCTTTCCACCTCCCGTCCCGCCTGCAGTCTCGGACACCCTGCTGGGCTCTTACCCTGTTGCCCTGGTAACCACCCCCCACTCCGGTCACCTCCACTCCCCTCCCCCTTCCAATCACCGCCACCAACAACCTCCATCCACCTTCCTCCTATTTTTCCTCAGAGCCAATAGGAACCCTGTTGCCAGGTGGAATGCTCATTTGAATCAGCCAATCCAGGAGCCTAACTGCTTGTCCTGCCTTATATGGGGATTTGAGGAGGGCCACTCCCCCCACTCCAGCCCCACAGGGGACCAGCCCCTCTACTGTCCTTTCTCCCCGCCCTGGGGGAGCCAGGGATCCTCCCTTTCACCCTGCAGTAAAAGTCCTGGCCTCCCATTTCTCAAGCTGGGACCCCCAGGGTTAGTGGGGGTGGGGGGGCAGTGTGGGCCGGACTGTGGGCTGGGCCTCAGGGCCGGGGGTGGGAATGAGGTGTGATTAGGGAAGGGGAGGCGGAGGGAGCCGGGAATTTTGCCCAGGGAGGGGTGTCTGGGAGCGGAGGCAGCTGCAGTGGAAAATTCCAGGGAGAAGGAGAGGCAGAGAATGGGAATCCTGCCCCAAGGCTCAAGGGAGTGCCTGGAGAATTTAAGAGTTGGGACACTAGAGTCCACAGGGACCACGGGGGAAAAAGATCTAGGAAGTAGGGGCCGGGATCTCATTCCCAGCCTGTAAGAGAGAAGCATCCCTTAGCCTTCCATGTCTGGCTGGACAACAAACCCATCTCCTGGACTCTTATTAAGACGAGAAAAAAGCTGGAAGTGAGACTTGAAATGAATCAGGAGTGAGTGGGAGGTTGAAGCTACCTCCGTGGTCCGTGGTCAGTGTCCCTGCCTCTGGAGCCAACAGCGTCCAACTCTCCCAGCCTGGGTCTGCCCTTCCCTGGCACTGTACTGAGGCCTTGTAGCGGCCTGTTCCTAGAGTTCTATTACTACACGGTTCAACTGAGAATTTCTCCTAGTAGTTGAATGGGGAAACCCGTGCTTCTTACACCTCTTGTGAAGGTGGCAGAAAGGAGGCCAGGTGAGAATAAGGGAGGCCTGAGCCTCCCAGAAATCATGACTTCCAGTTTGACAGCCTAGAAATGCACCTCACTACAGTGCGGAAGGCGTTTGATTCCTATTATTTCTATCTCTATCTCGTAAATGAATTATTCTTCTCCAGCTTTTTTTGTTTGGATTCCTGGATCGATTCTTTGCCGGTGTATCTGCTAGGTGAACTGCTCATGAAAACCTAGGATCACAAGGTAGGGGAGGGAAGCTGAACCTGATTTTTCATTTACTTTTTAAAAATGTCTCTTTGGGGGAGGGAAATAAAGATTTATCTTTCCAAAACTCACATCAGTGGAGTTTTGAGAGGAAGTAGACTCTCAGAGCGGTCTCAACGAAGCTAACTTTGATCATCATTGTTAATCAGTGTTATTTAAGAAATAATCTTCACAACACCAAGGCATATGCGAAGTCTACCCAACAAGTCTTCTCCATCCTCACCTCTAAGGAGAGTTAAATGCAACAAATTTTCTTTTCACCCTCAGTCTGGAGCTGGAACTGCTGTACTTCAACTAACTTGTTGAGCTCCTATAAACGTTAGACTGTGCTATGTGATGGAGACACAAAGCTCAATGAAAAAGTTCCAGTCCCTGCCTTCAAGTAATACATGAAGGGGGCTGAGTAACACCTTGGCATGAGAGCTGTATCCAGCACCTCCTCTCCATTCATCAGTCTGTTCAGCACTGTGCAGGTCTCTATGGGTTCTCCACTTCAGGAAGGCTGCCCTGGTCTCTTCTGATTTTGCAATTCCTTATCCCAAAGCCCAGCTTTCTTCCTTGGTTCCCGCACCCTTACTGATTGTCCCTCATTTATTTTTATTTCCTAGCCCCTTACATGAGGTTTTGTACTCAACTGCAGTCTGTTTTTGCATAACTTGAATAGGTAATTTTGTCTGCTTAAACTAGAGAATTGGAAACATGTTTCAATTTGTGGCTTTGAGTGAAACTCTTCCAGGAAGTTGAAACAGAGCTGAACCTAGAAGAGGAGAACCTGCTGCATTGTTTTAGGGTTCTAGAGACCTCCAAAGAAGGCAAGGAAGCTTGCCTCTATTGGCAGGACTGAACAACCTGGAAAAAGAAAAAGTCCTGGTAACCTCAAGAAGAGGAAACCCCAGGTGGAATCTGGTGAGACCAACCTTGTTCCTGAAGCTTTCATGAACCGTGTGTCAAGAGTTCACTATGACCCTGTATGGAGTATTCAAACAAAGCTAGCTAAAATTTGCTCTTTGATTGTTCTGCCCTGTGATTTTATGCAAAAAAGGGTAAAATGTTCTCAAAGTAAATTTAGTTTACAAATTTTTGTTGTACTGTTGGATAAAATTGGGATCAGGGTGGAGAAATGATAGCTACAGACTTCTTGTGCCCAGAAAATAAAAGGCTGAGGGAGGATTTGATAACCTGTGGAGATGATGACAATGTTTGACTGACCCCAACCAGAGGACCCTGGTCTCTGAGGCCCTGTTCTCTCACTCCTCCAGACTCCCTAAGCTATGCCATCTTTACATCCATGATTCTACGTCCCACTGCCAACACCCCCACCCCCACCCATGGGTCTTGTGCTCACATCTCTCTGAGCACAGCCTCCTATTCCTTTCTGCCCATCTCTTCCTGGATCTCTCTGCTCCTCAACCCCTCTCTCCTCCCCCCACACTCCCCTTCCCACTGAAATTGTTTTCTGTTCCAGTTAAAGGCACTGTGCTTTCTCCCTCTTTCAGACCACAGGGTCACCTGACAGACCACCTTTCTTTCCTTCTCTGTTCATTTCACTTTCTGAGATTCCTTGAGGGCCTCCTCTGTCCCCCTCCTGCTGCAGGGGCCCCACAACTGGCTTTCAATCATGATTTTTTAAAGATTTATTTATGTATGCAGATAAGAACTGGGGTACAGGCCAGAGGTGGTGGGGGAGGTGCAGTGGCCTGAGTGGTGAGAGGATTCACCAGAGACAGATTAAAGAACAGAACAGGCTGATTAACACCCACTGCTGAGGGGAGCAATAGGAGCAATGCTGTGCCATGTGGGTCATCTCCCTGGCAGGGGATTGAACTGACGCTATAGTGGCTGTACATAGCTTCATAGTGCTGCACTTTAACCCCTTGCACCAGCAGAGAGGCCCCAATTTAAATTGCTTTATCTTCAGCACCTACCTCAATACCTGGCATATTACAGAAATGAAAAAAAAAAAGCTTCCATGAAACATAAAATTCCCTGGGCCCTCCCTGATGGTGAAACAGGTTAAAGTATAACACTATGAAGCTATCGCAGCCACTGCAGCATGAGTTTGATCCCCGGCCAGGGGGGTGACCCACATGGCGAGCAGACCCTCCTGACCCGCCTGCTGCTCCCCTCAGCAGTGTATTTCAGTCCATCTGCTTGTTCTGCTCCCCACTCTGACTCTGGTGAATCCTCTCACCGCCCCTGCACCTCTGGCCTGTATCCCCAGTTCTGTATGTATAAATAGTAAATCTTTTAAAAAAAACACACATAAAATTCCCTTTTCTTCCTAAAATACAAATGGACTATTGTAACTTCCCTGCACAAAATCTTTTGGTAGCTTCCCTAGGTCCATAGAATAAAGTTGGAGAAGCAAACAGAGCCCTTTTAACTCTGGTCCCTTTTAACTCTGTAGCTTTATCTCTCCACTGTCAAAAGTTTTGTTTCACCAGTTTTTTTTTTTTACTCCTCATAGTTCTTCCCAAATGGGGCATACCTCTGTGCCTTTGCATTGATTGCATCTTCTGCCTGGAATGTTCTAGCTTTCCCATTCCACCCTCAAGTCACTTAGTCCTTTTGAATCACTTTTGCCTTATTAATATATACTTTTCTAGTGCAATCTTTACCCCGAGATTGAAACTGATTACACGTTGGCTATTCTCATCAGGTACTGACACTCTTGGATTCCACAGAGATCACATCTTGTTTATCCTTTCATTTGTGGCTCCCAGCACCATGCCTGGCACACAGTGGCAGCTCAGTACATGTTCACTATCATGCAGCTAGCACAAACATACATCCTTAATGCCCTTGTTAACCTCAAATCATACTGCCTCCTTCAAGATGTCATGTTAAAATAATCAAAAGACACTGAAAGTTCTTCTCAAAACTCCAATGCTAATGCCAACCATTAACTTTAGCTTATCTACCCAAGATGGATTGACATCTAGCACATTTTTTTTTTTTAAGATTTATTTATGTATGCACACAGAACTGCGGGATAGGTCAGAGGTGCAAGGGCAGTCAGAAGATTCACCAGAGACAGAGTTAGGAGCAGGACAGGCAGATTGGTAAAATACACTGCTGAGGGGAGCAGGGGTGAGACAGGAGAAGTCTGTAGGGTTATATGGGTCAGCTCCCTGGCTGGGGATGGAACTTGTGCTGAAACAGCTGTGGCCAGCTTGGCCAGCTTCATAGTGCTGCACTTTAACCCGCTGCGCCACCAGGGAGGGCCTTTGACATCTAGCATCTTATGGCCAAACTAGGTAGGGAATTCACTTATTTCTATTGCCCATCTCTTCTCCTGCTTTACTTGGCTAACTTCTAAAGGCAAGATGGTCCAGGTCAGTTACCCTCTATAACCACTTGGTCTGGATTTTCCAGTCATTCAAGACTTCAGTACTTTTTAAAACAGAACAACATATTGGGCTTCCCTGTGGAACAAGAGGTTAAGTCTCTGTGCTGTGAAGCAATCAGCAGCACAAGTTCATTTTTAATATTCTTTTAAAAAATATTTATTTATTTATGCATACAAGAGCTAGGGCTTGAGGGGGTGGGGCTGAGAGGATTCATCAGATAAGGTGGAGAGCAGAATAGGCGGAGCTACTGAGATACACTGCTGAAGGGAGCAATGGCTGAGGCAGCAGAGATCTGCAGCACCTTTTGTGGGTTAGTTCCCTGGCTGGGGATCCAACTCAGGCCTCAGTGGTGATAGCCCGAGACTTAACCCCTAGGCCACCAGGAAGTCCCAGCTTCAGTACATTCTTAAACCAGTACCTGCATATACTCAGGACAGTGTGGCAAGTAGAAGAGTCTTTCTCATTCAATTGCCCAGGCCAAAAAACCCGGAGTCATTTTGACTTTTCTTCTTCATATTGCATCCATTCATAAGCAAATGCTATTAGCACCATCTTCAGAATATAGAATTCCACCACTTCTCCACGGCTTCCATCTTCCTCTGTGCCCTTGTCTGTTACATGTTCTTCCCTTCATCCACACCAGACTAGACAGTTGTTTTCTTTGTTGTCCCTTGACCACACTTTTGCCTCCAGCCCTTTGCACCTACTATTGTCTCTGTCCAGAAAGCTCTCATCTCAGTTCTGCTTCACTTTGATCTCTGCTTAAATGCCACCTTATCAGTGAGGTCTTCCCTAGTCACGCTATAGAAAAAGCAGCCACCATCTCTGAGCCACCTGTTACTCCCCTACTACCTTGCTTTATTTTTCTCTGCTTCACTGCTTTATTTCCAGGGTGAAGAATATTACATAGTAGGCATTTCATAAATTTTCGCTCAGTGAATGTAGACATAAAAACAAACTGAAAGTTGACTTACAAAAAATGTTCCTGAGTCACCTTTCAATCTTACTTTGATCTGGTGTCCACCCTGTAACTCACTCTACCTGGGGCACCTTAGCACTAATAATACCCACATTTCTACTCAGTCATATCCACTCACTGTGGCTCAGACAGGAAATTCAGCCTCTCCTAACTCCCTCATCATCACCTCACTTAGTTCCAGTGCCCAACTGCCCTGGGATTGCTCCAGATGGTTGACCTCACATTTTTTT
>NW_004567135.1:13817927-13819438 GCF_000260355.1 Condylura cristata | reverse complement strand
AAAAAAAAATCTTGCAAAAGTAAAAATGTCTATTAGATTACTAACTTTTGGAAGGAAAAGAGCTGTAGTCACCTGTAAACAGTAGGTACCAGATAATGGAAAAAGAAAAAAGACTAGAAGTTGAATTTTCTTTCCTATCCAATTCTCTTGAAGGTTGGACATAACAGAATGAGAAAGGAGGAGTTCTAGAAGGTGAAGGGCCACACTTAGGTCTGGACCCCAGAACTCTCAGTGGAGTAATTCCTGATCAGCTCTGTTTGGGGTCAGAGGGAAAGGACACTTGCATGTTGTAATATCAAGAAATAAAGCATCTGGAATATAAGCTTAAAAGATTTTACTAAGTCTCCTCCCCAGAGACATCAACAATTTTAATTCTTTATCTTTCCCAGTCTGTGATTTCTAAATCATCTGTCTCGGTTCCCCTGTATCTCCATTACTTTTTTATCTTCTTAAATAGAGGATTAAAAAAACCTGACAAGCTCTGGTCCTACTACCTTTTCCTGTCACCAAGGGTCCCCCTCCTCCTTCTCCCTCAGGAAACTATTGGATTCTCACAACACTAACATGGCTAGCAGCCAGAGTAAAGAACCAGGAAAAGCTAGAGTTTGCATGAATTTGGTTTAAAGTCCACCCTAGAGAGTCCAAATCCCTGACACCCAGGGGGTGGGTCCTTCTCCCCAGAAGAGCCAGCTTTTATGCAAGACATTTAGTATGTCAAAGTATCAGTCTTTGGCCTTGGAGTCAGGTCTCCTGGGTCTGTTTTCAGCTCTGTGCTGGGTGATCGTGGTTACTGGAGCTCTCCACCTCTTTATTCTTCCAAACTTTAGACCTTTGACCTACCTACCTGATTAGAGGCACAAAAAAAAAAAAATCAGTGCACAACTGGGAGCTCTTGAGGACACAGGAGTTTGAGACAAGAGGAGACTGGCACACAGCTGAGTGATTTCAAAACTACGGGCTTTCCCTAGTCCGACCCTTCACAGCCAGACTCCAGGCCTGAAGGTCCAGACGCCTCGCCAGCGCCAGCCGTTCCAGCTTGGCCGAGGAGCGCCATCTGGCGGCCAGTCCTCCCAAGCTGGCTCTTTTTACCCCGCCTGAGTTCTGGAAGCCGAAGCTAGACCAGAGCAGAAGGGTAGCCACCGCCTCCTCCTCTACGTCACCCGAGGACCCCGCCAGCGCCTGGAACGCTCCTCCTCCCACTGAGACTGGCCCTAGCTCCCCCGCAGAGCTGCGCCGGTCCTCCCTCTTGGTAGAAAACCTGCTTAAAGCTCCCCGCAGGGACCCACCCCATTTCGTCGCCCACAGGGAGGAAGCCCGCCCCGGCACCCTGGGAATCTGCCCCGAGGTCCCCTTCCTTCGCCCGAGGGAACGTGCCGCCCTCCCCCTCCTCGACCCTCCGGAGGAACGGACGCCTCTGCCCCTCCTCCACACCCTCGCGTGGAGCCTCTTCCGGTCCACAGACCCAACTCCTGGCTCCTAATGAGGACTCCCCAAGTCCCTGGAGGACCCGC
>NW_004567135.1:13795730-13817827 GCF_000260355.1 Condylura cristata | reverse complement strand
CCCCTCCCCGCGGCCCGCGGCTCCGCTCCCCACTCTGAGTCCTCATCGCCGCGCGTGGGGTGCAGACCCGACACCCCCCCACCCGGTAACTGCGCAGCGAGGCAGAGGCAGAAAACACAGGTACCCCTTGAGGTTAGGGCTGGGCTGGGCAGCCAGCATCCAGAGGCTGAAAATTCTAGAAACGGCCAAGTAGACTTAGGGCCTCAGCAGTAATGACCCCCAAAGTGGCCTCTTAGGCCAAACGGGATGTTCCTGTGGCTAAGGACACCCACAAACTCCAGGACTGGTCTCCGGACACGCCGCGGAAGGCACGTCAGAGATGAGAAAGGAGACCCCCTCACACCACAGGACGGGGCGCGCTGTCGGGGGACGCCTGCCCGCCGCACCCCGCCGCCCCAGGGCCCGGGCCGGGCCTTCTCCCCACGCCCGCCAGTGGGAGCAGCTCGGCGGGCCCGCCCCCGGTGGGCTGTCCCGTCGTGACGTCACTTCCGTCCGGGCCTGGCCGAGGTTCGGGCTCCTTGGGCCGAGGGGGGGGACGGAGGTGGCAGCTGTGGGAGGAGGCGGCGCGCGAGGCCGAGAAGCTCCAGCCCCGACCAATCCCGCTTCCCGGGCCGCAACCCCTGCTCCTGCAGCGCACCGACAGGCGAGACCGGCCGGATGGGCCGCTGAGCCAGAATCGGGGACCGGTGAGGCTCGAGCACAGCGGGCAGCCGGGGCGGGAGCGGGCCGCGGGGCTGCAGCATCTGGAGCCTGGGATGCCGGGAGGGGAGAGAGTCCGGCCTGCCGCTCTCGCCCGCGGGGCTGGGAGGCCGGCGCTTGGGATGCCGGCGGCCGACGCTGAGGGGGATGGTGAGGCCCGGCCGGGGGTGGCCTGGTGGCGCTGGGTGTAAGGAGGGGGCGGGGTGGCCGGGGTCATTAATGGGGCGGAGGGCCCGCACTTGGGACTCGCCTCCGGAACTGTGACGTCGGGGGAGGGGGAAGTCGGCTTCTGACCTGGGGGCTTTGGGGTGAGGATGGTTCTGAGTGGGGGAGGCAGAAAACTGAGAGGCTGGGAAATTTTTTCCTTGGACCTCTTTGAGGTTGAAGCGCAGTTCCCACTGGAGGGGAGTATTGAACACCTGAACAGGGGTCCGTCCAGAGTTTGGGGCGTCAGGTACAATATTTAGAAGGGGCGCTGATCCGAGAGTCCTAACACTGAGCGGGTGTGCAAAAAGCCGGGCTGCCTCCGAGCCTCTGAGCCTCCACGTCTTTCCAGTGTGGAGCCCCCTGGAGCTAAACTCAGGATGTTTCGCTTCATGAGAGACGTGGAGCCCGAGGATCCCATGTTCCTGATGTGAGTATTCCCTCCCCCTCGTGCTCTAGAGCGTTCATCCCACTCTGCTTTGGGTCGGGGAGTAGCTCAGACAGACAGCTGGGTTCCTGTTGCTGGCGCTGGTTGGAACTGGCTGGATCCTGGGCTCCAGCTTGCACTTCCAGGGGAAGTAGGCTTCTGTGCCATTGTTTCGCTAGGACTTTGCCTGCTGGGCCCTTCTGCCATCCATCCTGTATGCTCACTCCACAGGGACCCCTTTGCTATTCACCGTCAGCATATGAACCGTATGTTGTCAGGTGGCTTTGGATACAGCCCCTTCCTCAGCATCACAGATGGCAACATGCCAGGGACCAGGCCTGCCAGCCGCAGGATGCAGGTAATGGTGCAGCATACCTGAGCCCAAAGAAAGGTTGGAGGGTGGTTAGGAAAAGGCTTGCGTTCTCTTGTGCCACAGCCAACTTAAGTGGAACAGACTCTTAGGAGTGGGAGAAGGGATCTGGGAAAAGGAGCTGGGTGTGATCCCCTTTTGGAGAAGAGGGACAGAAAGCTGAGGCCAGGGGCCTGCATTGGAACTGCCATGAGAGGATCTGGCCTGTAATTTCTGTTCCTCTGTGTTCCTGTAGGCTGGGGCTGTTTCTCCCTTCGGGATGCTGGGCATGGTGAGTCCGCACCTCTTTGTGTTCTTCATCTCAGACACACGCTGCAACCTTGTTACTTCCAAATGTGTCCACCTGGAATAGCCTGGGGTAACCCGAGAGCCTCTCTGTAGTGTTCACAGCTGAGTGCCGAGTTAAGATGCTCGCTCCTGTACTTCTAGGAGCTGTACTGTCCACGAGGGCAGCAGTTGCCTAGTAGAGTTGGTTCTTTTGAGGAAGGAAGTGCAGTTGAAGAAACAACTAAACCGTTTTTACATTTCTTACAGTTTTATGGCTAACTCCTTTCTAGGCTAGCATCCCTTGACGTGGCTTGCTTCTTAAAGACGGGAGGAAATAGGACAGTCAGGAGAAGGAAAGGTGGCAGAGTGGCAGTGGCAGCTGGTGGGAGGGCGGCCGCGTACAGGAGAAACCCAGTTACTGAAGAGTTCGGCTAATGTTACTGAAGGATGAGAAGCAGCATCTAGCAGAAGTTGCTAGATGCCAAGGAAGCCAAGAAAGGCCGTGGGAGCCGTGTGGCCAGGGGGCACCTAAGGTCCCTGCATGCGACCCTCTCTGAGCCTGACTCTGCTCCATCTCTTTGCTCCAGTCGGGTGGCTTCATGGACATGTTTGGGATGATGAACGACATGATCGGGAACATGGTGAGGCTCGCCCTGTACCCTCCCCTGGCCTTGGTCTCGGTGTGATGGCTGGTGGCACCGTGGGGCCTCTGAGGCGGGAGTGGGGAAGAGGGGGCTAGCGGAGGCGCAAACCGGACGGAGGAATGAATCGAGAGTACTCGCTGTCTCCTCTCATGCCTGAGCGTGAAGCCACAGGGACACTCATGCAATGAAGGCTCGATCTCTTAAGGTTCTTGTTTATAACTGGACTCAGAAATTTGTAAGGTAACCCTGAGTTGTGATATTCTCCCTGTTCTTGCATTTTGTGAGAAAGCTATAGGCTGCTGAAGGACGGGATCCCTCTTCCAGAGGGGAAGCCTCCCCTTTCAGTCCTGCTGTCCCTTTCCCTCCTCAGGAACACATGACAGCTGGAGGCAATTGCCAGACCTTTTCATCTTCCACTGTCATCTCCTATTCCAATACGGGTGATGGTGCCCCCAAGGTCTACCAGGAGACATCAGAAATGCGCTCGGCACCAGGCGGGGTGAGTCAGAGGACTTTACCATGCTGGGAAGACAGGATTTTGAATGGCATCCCCAGAGACCCTGGCCTTTTTTCAGGATCAGGTGGTGGGTAGTTTGTCTGTCTTGGGCTGGTGTAGCCAGAGCTTTGGCATGGGCAGCTAAGCCTGCCGTGTTTGCCACATCCCAGATCCGGGAGACTCGGCGGACTGTACGGGACTCAGACAGCGGACTAGAACAGATGTCCATTGGGCATCACATCCGGGATCGGGCCCACATCCTCCAGCGCTCCCGAAACCACCGCACTGGGGACCAGGAGGAGCGGCAGGACTATATCAACCTGGATGAGAGTGAGCCTGCCTTCCCGCCCATCACCCTCCCGGCTTCCTGACCAGCAGCCCCTACTCTAGTGCTGTGACCTAGGAGACAACAGCTTTCTCTCCCTACCTCTTAGATGTATTTTTTCTCTTTTTTTTGAAATCTAATTGGTCTTATTAAATGCTTCATGAAGTGAGCAGTAGCCTGCCCACCAGCAAGTAGAAAGCTCCTCAGTTATCTCTTGGGCAGAGTTAGGGGTGAAGCCCACACTCTCACTTAGTCTGTCAGTTTAGGGTTTCAATTAGGTGCTGGCTGTGTCCTCACCCCAGAGGGGCAAACTTAGTGCCCTCAGTCAGATATTGGTAGTCGTCAACCCTTCTCCATCTGGGCTGGTTTTTGTTTTTTTGTTGCTTTTTCTCTATATTTTTTCCCAAATCAAATATTAAGCTACCTTATGTACGAGACTGTTATCCTTAATAAAACAGTTATGCCATTCCTGATTTCTTTCACCTAGCTCAAATTGCTGCCCTCCCCTAAAACACTCTTTCATTCTCGCCCCCTGATTTTCGGTCTTAGGAGGTTGTGACCACCCCCTCGGCGTCTGTCTGCAGAAGCCAAACCCTACACTGGTGTCTTGTCTAATCTCCTTCCTCTTCAGGTGAGGCTGCCGCATTTGATGACGAGTGGAGGAGGGAGACCTCCCGATTCCGGCAGCAGCGCCCCCTGGAATTTCGCCGGCATGAGGCCTCAGGCGGTGGGGGACGAAGGGCTGAGGGTCCTCCACGCCTGGCCATACAGGGACCTGAGGACTCCCCCTCCCGACAGTCCCGTCGTTATGACTGGTGAGGGCCCTAGGCCCCCAGCCTCTCTTGTAAGTATTAGGGGGAAGAATTACAAGGTGTCAAACATGGGAGGGGCGGAGTGAACCTCTGCCACAAGGCAGGGGCTGTCCAGCTGCCCAGCAGATACTGCCTTTGATGGTGTAAGTTGCAGTTGGTGTGGGAAAGAGGGGACTAACCCCCAGCTCCTGGCTTTTATATTCTGTGTTCTTTTTGACATGCTCCTCTTTCTCCCTCTTGCAGGTACAGGCTGAAAGGCTAAGAAATCATCCCCTGAAATAACTTTTCCCCTCCAACTCCCACTCCCAATCGATTATTAAATTAACAGGCAAGCTGGCGCCCGCCCGCCGCTCCCTGGGGGTCTCGGGGAGAACCTTTCACTGCCTCCTTCACCTCCTTTTCCTTCTTTAACCCCTTACCACCATGACACCACTTCTCCTGTATCCGCTAACTTGAGTTTTCATTTGCTGCTCCATCTCTGAGCCTCCTCACCTCCCCGGCTCTACCCCTGCCATGCATTGATGGGCATTTGGGGTGAACTCTGGGTTTAGGGGCCTCTGCCCTCCCTTAGCTACCCTAGAGTTTTTCTCCTCCTCAGATCCCTCATACAGGGCTTTGTGTGGAGAGAGAGGGCTGATTCCCACTTTCTCCCTCCCAACCCCTACACATCACAGAAATCTCCCCTACACCCTTCTCTGCCTTTATTTTTTGATTTGTGCAACTTGTAACTAGGTGTTTATGGAATAAAGGAGAATGGAAAAAAGCAAGTAGGATTCATTCTTTATTTTATTTATTTATTTTTTTAAATTTATTTATTTATCTGTACAGAACTGGGGTACAGGCCAGAGATGCGGAGGGTGAGAGAATTCACCAGAGACAGAGCGGGGAGCAGAACAGGCAGATTGACAAAGTACACTGCTGAGGGGAGCAGCGGGCGGGTCAGGAGAGGTCTGCCGCGCCATGTGGTCGCCTCCGGGGCAGGCGGGAATCGAACTCATGAGGAAGTGGCTTTAGATTCTCAGTGCTGTGCTTTAACCCGCTGCGCCACCAGGGAGGGCCCATTCTTTATTTTTTAAAAGATTTATTTATTTATGCATACAAGAACTAGGGCACAGGCCAGAGTTTCAGGGTGGTGAGAGGATTCACCAGACAGAGTGGGGAGCAGAATAGGCAGATTGACTGAGACATGCTGCTGAGGGGATCCACGGTGAGATAGGTCAACTGTGCCATGTGGGTCAGATCCCTGGCTGGGGATTGAACTCGTGCTGCGGTGGCTGGCTATATCTTAATAGCGCTGTTTCTTTAACCCCTGAGCCATCAAGGAGGGGCCAAGACCCTTGTGGGATTCTGGTCCTTACTTTGATCTTTTTCCTGTTCAATCCTTCTGTCTCCTAGTCACTTTTCTTCTGTGACTTTTTTAACTCAAATTCAAGCCCAGCCCCTGACTGGTGATGCCTGTGGGCCTGTCAGAACACCTCAGGTGAGGAGCAGCAAAACTCGGCTAGGCTGGACTGACGGCACAGAATGTCAGCAGTTGTCTTGCAGGCCCTGCCCCTCACCTCTGCAGCCTCTTGCTTCAGGGGCATGTATCATTGTGCCTGAGGAATTGGCCACCCTGGTCTGGGCAGTTTTCCCCTGTACTATGGAGGGTGATCCTTGTGCAGAGCAGGAAGAAACCCAAATAAGCTTATGAGCGCCTTGGAGGGGGAAGGACTCTAGGGTCAGCACCATTCTTCAGACCCACAGTTGAGAACTTGAGCCCAGGGAAGGAGACCAGAGAAAAAAACTAGGCTGGAACCTGAGCAGTAGTAGCAGGGCCCGAGGTGCTCAAGTTTCTTAAGATGTTCACTCCTGTTTGACCTGGCTCAGCCAAGTGGGTCACACTGTTCCTCCTGGGAGCGTATTTCATGATGGTAAATGCTTGTGAGAATCTGATGACACGTTCCTCTTTATAGAAACCTTCAGTTCTTTTCAGTTGGTGAATCAAAGGCAAAACATTTAACTCTCCAGGTCCTTCAGGGAAGGAAGGATTTTGCCCAGGTCATTGATAAAGAAGTAGATCCAAGAGGTTTGTCCAGTGAGCAGAGAAATAGAAGTTGAGCTCAATAGCCCAGCACTAACTTCCAGTCTAGGGCAGGTACTGACTCATTAAATAGGGTGGCTGAAGCTGCATGGCCAGGATTAAGGAAACCAACCCCGTTTTGACCGTCTGGAAGCCCCAGAGGCAGATGGGCATAGATCATTCCTCTCCACCTGGGCTGCTGAATTATAGATGGAACTCGGCCTCCACAGCCCTTAGCTGCAAGGGCTGTCTGTGCTTTGCGCAACAGTAACAGCATGTTGCCTTCGGCTGGGAGTGGAGTATTTACTCCTGAGGAGGCCTCAGTGAAAAGCCCCAGGGCTGAGGGATCCCAGAGGCTCCTGCCACTATGGTCTTGAGTAGTCACGGTCTTGAGTAGTCACGCACTTCTGGACCTCAGCTATGGAGGTCCTCTCCACATACAAAATCTGTGGCCAATCCCTACACCTGGACTTCAATTTTGTTGCCCAAGTTCCTGCTGTAGTTCTGAGTAGAAGCTGGGGTGGGGCAAGGGTTGCCCTGGTTTCAATGTAGTTGAATCAGTTGGATGTTTTACAAGCTCTTCCTTCTGGGCCCTGGTTTTCAGACATGATAATTTTCACCCTTGCTCCCTGCTCTTGGGTGAGCACCACCCATCAGCTCAGCACGCACTTCTTGGGCTTGTGACTGGTTCTCAGCAGGGATACTGTGGGATGTGAGGTGTTAGCTGCATGGTGTGAGGCGCTCAAGAACCAGCCCACTGTGCTGTGAGCCAGTGCTGGGTATGAGGTTGGTGCAGAACTCAGGAGGAGCCTGACATTTTCTTAGCTCTCCAATCTGGCCCAGCCTCAGTTCACAAACGCCGCCCCTTCAGTCCCTGGCCCAACAGCTATCCAGAGGACATGCTCAGACTCACTCAGATTATTCCCAACATCCCACAAAATTACAGGTTGGAAGAGACAGATACTTGGCAAGAAACAGAATTATACAGAGGAGCAAAATTGGGAATACAGACTGGCATGAGCAAGGCTTAGCCACAGCACTTAGCTATGACTCTGAGAAAGACTCTTAATCCCTCAACATCCACTTCCTATTTTGTAAAGTGGGTCGATGTAGGCGCTGGTGGGCATGGTGACAGATTCAGACCCCAGGATGGTGAGAAATAAATTAGTAGGGAGAAAGCATTTGGGCTATAAATGCCGGTTTCTCCCCAGTCACTCTCCCTGCCTTGCTGTGCATCCAGGGGCCTCAACCCCCATTCCATCCTCAGACTGAAATACCTGCAGACACAACCCGGAAGTATCATGCTGGCCTTGAGTCACCCTTCAGCCCTTCTTTCTTCCAGCTACAAACAACACCTTTCACCCGCATCAAGTATCAACGTGATGCACCAACAAGTAAAAACAAATCTTTGGGGCTACTCTGATCCAGCCCTGTTTGGAATTCTTCCCTTATATTGTGACAAAGGGTCTCAGGTCTCAGTAACACCAATGCTCAAATCATAAATCGCCAGAGGCTAATCCACAGTAATCTCAGTATTCCCAGTCTCCCACCCCACATATTCCAGGCCCACTTAACTTCACATACCTGTCCTGCTCTTGTGCTCCAAGCCCTGGGAATGAGTCTGCAGGGGCTGATGGAGAAGTGAGGCAAGGATTCTGTCTCAGGCCATTCCAGTTGGACTATGCACAAGAAGAAAGCAGCCTTCACCATTCTCTTAGCCATGTTAGGGCAGGTGGGAGCCAGGTAAGGCTGCAGTACCAGAGGGAGGCACTGAAATAAGAAAGAACACCAAATATAATAAAGTAAAAATGAGAACAATGAACAACTATAAGCCAGAGACATTTTATGGGGGTGGGAGGGGAATGGGATCAGAACTGGGGTGGGAAGAGAGCATGGGACTGTAGTGGTAGCACATGGGTGAACTGGTGGTGGGAAGCCCATGGGGATTACAACTGAAATGGAAAAATGCACAAAATGAAGAATGATGGAAAAAAATAAAAAAGAAAACACCAGAGACTGCAGGCACAGGGAGAGAAGAGCTATGTAGTTCGAGCCCCTAAGGCTGATCCCTGGGGCTTGGGACCCCACCCATGAGTCCTGGGACTGGCATGGCACCTTAGGGGGTTGGCATAGTGCAAAGGGCACTGAGATGTCCCCGTCTCCATATCTGGCCTTAAAACTACATCTTTAGGGAGGTAGGAAGTAGGTAGTGCTCCCCGTTCTAGACTCAGATCCTCCCCTTGCACACTGTCCCTGGCATGAGCTGGGTCAACATTCAGTACCTCACCCTTTCTCTGCCTTTATTGTTATTTTCTTTCCTGAAAACTTACCTTTTGGAGGGGAATCAAGGCGCTGCTCTTGACTTCTCCAAGCACCCATCCCATCATGCTCTTCTCTGTCACCTATCACCTGGAGACCTTGCAGGTTCAGGACAGTTTTCAAAAATCTCAGTGCTCTTCTGCCAGGCAGCCAACCATCTCAAAGCCTGAGGCTGGGACACTTGGACACATGAAGCTGGAGGATGGGAGAGCAGGGAGCACAGGATAGGGACACAGTGGTGGGATGACATCTAAAAGGGGGGACAGCTCCTGGTGATGTAGGGCTGCAGTCTCAGCGCTATCACGATTGCTTGAAATCAATCCACCAGCCTGGAGGCTGATCCATGTGGTGCAGCGGACCTGTCCTGTCTCTCCTGCTGTTCCTCTCGGTGGTATATTTCAGTAGATCTGCCTGTTCTGCTCCCCACTCTGTCTCTGGTGAATCCTCTCACTCCCCACACCTCTGGCCTGCAACCCAGCTCTTGTGTGCATAAATAAATAAATCTTAAAAATGATAATAATAAAAGAGGGATCAACAGTAACTTGGTCAAGGTGATCCTGAGGTGGGAAAGGGTTAGATGAGAGTAAATAAATACAGGTTCTTTGGAAACACTGGTGAGACTTGTAGGGGTGGGGATGGGGGAATTACAGACTCACTGGCAATGTGGCAGGGAAGGACAGAAGCTGACTCCCAATACACTTGGTTCTCAATGTAAGTAAACCTGCATATGATACAAGTAAGTTTGGAGTAGAAAGAAGCCTTACAGATCCCCTTCTCTGGATGTGGCCAAATGCCGCAGCAGGTCAGAATCACCTACCTAGACCCACTAAAGCAGAATCTCAGGATTAGAGAGGATTCCAATGTAGCTTAGCAACAATTACAAATCTCCAACACCTCCTCCCCCGCTCCTACTTTACTACTGCAGAAACAGGTGACTTGTTCAACCTCATGCAGCTACCTACCAGGATACCAACAGCCAGGACTCAAATCCTGATTGATATATATATAATGCTAATATGTTATACAGAATGGTTCACCTTTAAATACAGTGCTCCTTGGTGGTTTGCTATTTTAAAATTTATATTAAAAATTACCCAAGCAATAGCATCGTGTTAACATGATGGATGCCAGTAGCTGAGTGTGTGAAATAACATTCAGGTACGCATCATGGAAAATCAGCATGTGTGTATACTCCATTAAATTCAATTCCATTCTCTTCACTGTTCCATTCTTTTCTTTGTCCCAATTTACCTACCTCTTTTCCCTTCTGGTAACTACTAATTGGTCTTACAATCTAAACATTTATTTTTTGCTTTATTTGGTTCATCTGTTGCCTTCATGTATACCATATATAAATGAAATCATATAGTGTTTCTTTTGCTGTCTGGTTGATTTTACTAGACACGGTGACCTCCAGGTCTTTCCATGTTGATGCATATGTCAGGATTTCATCTTTTTCTCATAAGAATAGTTAGTATTCCATTGTGTATCTATACCACATCTTTAGCCAATCATCAGTCAGTGGAGTACTCAGGTTGTTTCCAATTCCTGAGTATTATAAAGCTCAACAGGGCCTCCCTGGTGGTGCAAGGGGTTAAAGCACAGCACTGTGAAGCCGTCTGCAGCCACCTGGGATGATCCCCAGCCAGGGTGGTGACCCACATGGCACAGCAGAGCTCCTGTCTCACCCACTGTTTCCGTTCCCCTCAGCAGTTTCAGTGAATCTTTCTGTTCTACTCCACTCTGTCTCTGGTGAATCTTCTTATCCCCCACACCTCTAGCCTGTACCGCAGTTCTTGTATGAATGAATGAATGAATGAATGAATGAATGAATAAATAAATAAATAAATAAATAAATGAAATAACACTTCCAGGCCCTCCCTGGTGGCACAGCAGGTCTTAGTGCTTAAAGTCTTAGTGCTTAAAGCACAGCACTAGGAAGCTAAAGCCACTTCAGCATGAGTTCAATCGCCACCTTGGAGATGACCCACATGGTGCAGCAGACTTCTCCTGACCTACCCACTGCTCCCCTCAGCAGTGTTATTTCCTCGATCTGCCTGTTCTGCTCCCCACTCTCTGGTGATTCCTCTCACTGCCCCTGCACCCCTGGCTGTACCCCAGCTCTGTATGCATAAATAAATAAATTTTAAAAATATATAACAGTTTCATCTCCTCTAAGCCTATCCAGTCCTAACCCTTGGCAACCATCAATTTGTGCTCTATTACTGTAGTTTCACTAGTGTCCTCGAATGAGATCACAGGTGTTAAACTTTTGAGAGTGCCTTTTTCACTCAGATTCACTCATGTTGGGCGTAGTAACAGTTCACTCCATTTCACTGCTGACTACTATTCTTTTCGGCATTATCCATTCATTTATCCATTCGCTTGTCAACAAACATTCCAATTATTTCGTTTTTTGTAGGAACAAAGTTGCTATCAACATTCATGTACAGACTTTTGGTTGAACATGTTTTTAATTCTCTTTTTACAAGATTTATTTCTTTATGCATACAAGAACCAGGGTACAGGCCAGCGAGGTGGGGGCAGGGTGTTTGAGAGGATTCACCAGAGTGGGGAGCAGAGCAGGCGGATGTACTGAAATACACTGCTGAGGGGAGCAGTGAGCAACAGAGGAGAGGTCTGCTGCTGTGCCCCCTCGAGCCCTGGTGGGGGATCGAGATCCCCCACTGGCTAGAGATCGCTTCATAGTGCTGTGACTTAACCCCCTGCCAACTTAGCACTTCTTAACTTTTTTTTTTTTACAGAATCAGTATAAGATAGAAGTTGACTTCTACATAATTATTTAGACTTGAGGTTAAGTGGTCTTGAAATCAACAAAAGGTCTTGAAAATCAGGCTACAAAGCCCACCTTGTTGATGTCTGTCATGATGCGCTATTATGAGATGACTCGGTCCTTTTAAAAATAGTATTCTCTTATTCATTCTTTGGAGGCTTGAAGTGAATTCATTAAACATCTTCCAGCTCCTGTCATTTGCCATTCCTCAACTTTCAGTTTTACTGCATCCACATCAACTTTGTACTTTTCCAAGCTGCTTTAATAATATTAAATTGTCCAAATAATTTTTTCTCTCTTCTCAGAAGTTTTTTGTTTTGCTTTTTTACTACTGATGAATTCTAAGCTAAAAACCTTTTTATAACTCAGCCTTTACTGGTATGAGCCTCCATTAAAGACTCATAAAGTTGTTTACAAATTTGGCTGGCATCAATTTTCTCTGTAAAGGAAGCTGTTGGAAACATTGCATTTCATTCATGTACTTTTCTGTCATCAATTGTCCTCATCATCTTGAGTAATTCCAGGAATTCAGACAGCTCCTCGCAGCTCACACTGCCACTGGGTACTGCCATAATGGACACATGTTAGGGCCCTGTATTACAACTTTACACACTTTTTAAGAATAATGTTTTTGTGTCATTGCTAAGGACTCTGCCTAATTCTAGGGTAACTAAGACTTTTAGATTCTCAGTGCAGTGCTTTAACCCGCTGCGCCACCAGGGAGGGCCGGGTAACTAAGACTTTTAAAAAAATATTTATTTATGCATACAGAACTGGGGTACAGACCAGAGGTGCAGGGGTGGTGAGAGGATTCACCAGAGACAATAGAAAGCAAAACAGGTAGACTGATGAAGCACACTGCTGAGGGGAGCAGTGGGTAGGACAGGAGAGGTCTTTTGTACCATGTGGGTCGACCCCTGCCCTGGATCAAACTTGTGCTGAGTGGTTGTGCTCCCATTGTATCACCAGGGAGGGTCCACTAAAACTTTTTTCTAAGTTATACTGTAAAGGATTTTTAGTTGTACATCTCCAATCTCCCCTGGGTAAGTTTTGTTAGCTTGTGACTTAAAAAAAAAAAAAAAAGATTTACTTATTTATACATACAAGAACTGGGGCACAGGCCAGAAGTGCAGGGAGTGAGAAGATTCACCAGAGATAGAGTGGGGAGCAGAACACTGAAACACACTGCTGAGGGGAGTAACTGGAGGGTCAGGAGAGGTCAGCTGCACCATGTGGGTCAGCTCCCTGGCCAGGAATCAAACTCGTGCTGCAGTGGCTGTGATAGCTTCAAAGTGCGCCACAAGGGGAGACCCTACAACCTCTTAATGTCTGTGGGGTATGTAGTGATAGCACCTTTTTTGATATTGATAATTTGCCTTTTTTTCTGCCAGTATGGGGAGAGATTGATCAGTTTTAGTTTTAAAACATCAACTTTGGTGGTTTTTTTTTTTTTTTTCAGTTTCACTTCTTTCTTGTTTGCCATCTATGTTACACTTTAAAACGATTTTGTTGGCCCTCTCTGGTGGCACAATGGGGGTGAAAGCACAGCCCTATGAAGCAATCTGCAGCCACTGCAGCACAAGTTTGATTCCTAGCTGGGGAGGTGATCCGCATGGCATGGCAGGCCTCTCCTGATCTGCCCAATGTTCCCCTCAGCAGTGTATTTCAGGTGATCTGCCTGTTCTGCTCCCCACTCTTGTCTTTGGTGAGCTGAATCTTTTCATCTCCCAGACCTCTGGACATATTCCAGTTCTTGTATGCATAAATAAATAAATCTTAAGAAATAAGTAGAACAATTTTCTTGAAGAATAAAGCTGTATCTCCTTTTAAAAATAGGTTTGGAGGGCCCTCCCTGGTGGTGCAGCTGGTTAAAGCACAGCACTAAGAAGCTAAAGCCACTTCAGCATGAGTTCGATCCCCGCCTGCCCCAGAGGTGACCACATAGCACAACAGACCTCTCCTCACCCGCCCGCTGCTCCCCTCAGCAGTGTGCTTCGAAGATCTGCCTGTTCTGCTCCCTGCTCTGTCTCTGGTGAAGCCTCTCACTGCCCCTCTGGCCTGTACCACAGTTCTGTATGGATAAATAAATCTTTCAAGAAAAATAGGTTTGGAAATTTGTCTTTTAACTGGTGTACTTAGGCTATTTAATTATATTTGGCTTTGTTTCTAACATTTTGTTATTTTCTCTTTGGTCTGCTATAATGCCATTGTCTCCACTTTCTAACCTTTGGTTTTACTTGGGTATTTAGTATTCCACTTTTTCTACTGATTTCTTCCCATTAAATTCCTCTTCTTTCTGTGTTTGCTCTCGGACAGAACTGGTAAGCTTAAGGGCTATATAATTAGTATGTTGGGCTTTGCAGATCATACAGTGTCTGTTGCAACACCTAGCTGATGCTATGGTACAAAAACAGTAAGACAATATATAAATTATTGAGGTGTAACTATGTTCCCATAAACTTTTATTTACAAAAAGAGGTAGTGGGCTGAATTTGGCCTGGAATTTATGGTTTACCATAATTCATGCTCTGTGGATTACACGATACATACTTTTCATAGTTCATTTAAATTTTTTATGTCCATACTTCAAATTAAATAGACATTTCAACACGTTTCCTTATCATATATATTACATCTACAAAAACTAGAATCCTATCAATTTTATAATTTTTCCTTTCAACTATCTTAAAGAATTGAAGAATCCATTATTATATTTGTAATTTCTGTTGCTTCCTTCATTCAATTTTCCCCATGAATTTCTCTTCTGCCTGAAGAACTTCCTTTCACATTTTTTTTAGAACAGATCTGCTGGTGATAAATTCTTATACTTTTCCCTTATGTCAAAAATATCTATTTCACATTCATTACTATGTGATGTTTCATTGGATATAAAATTTTGAGTTGACAGTTACTTTCAGATTTTTGTTGTTTCAATTCCTTTGGACTTTGATAGTTTCAGAAGAGACAGGTCATACTCTAATGATTTTCCCTGGATGAAGTGTATTGCTTTGCTCTAATGCTCTGAGACCATTTGTCTGTTTTTTAATTTTCAACATTTTGATTATGATATGTCTAGACATTGCTTTCTTTTAAGTATATCTGGTTTGCTGTTCACCAAGTTTCTTGGATCTGTATATTTGCCTTGGCAAATTTGGAAAGGTTTTAGTGGTGATATGCTCTAATTTTTCTGAGCCATTTCCCCCCTCGCTTTCTGGACTCTTGACCTCAGGGTACTCTGGTCTTTTTTTCTTTTCATCTGTTGTTCAGATTGCACAACTTATATTGATCATCTTCATTCTGCTATGAAATCCATCCAGTGAATATTTTGTTTGCATTATTGTGATTTTTCAGGTTTAAAGTTTCCATTTGGTTATCTTTTATATCTTCAATTTCTTTGCTAAAATGTTATGTCTTTCCATTTGTTTGTGTTCTCCCTTTCTTTTTGAAGTATATTCCACTTACTCGCTGCTTTGAAGTCTTTGTTTTAAATCCTAGCATCTGTCATTTGGACTCAGTTTTCTTCTCCCTGGAGCATTCTATTTATGCTGGGTAAATTTAGATTGTATTCTGGATGTTCTGAACATCTTTTTGTCACTCTGGGTCTCACTAAAATCCTAAAGCGAAAGCTACTTTATGGTATTAGTAAGCTATTGAGCAGGTAGGTTCAGACAGCAATCAGGCTCCTTTGCACTGAGGTTCCAATACCAGTTTAATTTCCAGAGTGTGTGCAGTTACTGGGATCAGTCCTGCATATATGTCACCAGGCGGCCAGGCAAACCTGACTGGAGGGCCAGCCTGTAGCTCAGGTCACAAGCCTGGAGCTATTGTGGCTGGTCTCTTCATTCTCCTCCTCTCTGGGCTAACACTTTCTGGTCCCCTGGGGCTCCTCTTGTCAGAAAGCTTAAACTTTAGTTTCTCTCCTCTTACAGAACCAAGCATCCAGAGAACAGAGAAATAAGCAGAGGGGATTTGCCTCACACTCTTGGAGCAGGCTGAGGTAAGAGAATAGGGTTCTTTTCCTTTAGACCCTGTGCAGCCACAGTTCGGCCACTGTGTGCCTGTGGCACTGCCAGAAGCTGAAGGCGGAAGGGTAAAAAAGAAAGAAACACGGGCTCCTCCTCACGCTGGCTCTCTGAGTCTTAGGTGTCTCTTTCCTGCTCCCCATACCTGCAATAGGGCTTCTCTTAGAGCTCTTTCAGCTTACATCTCAGGTATTCTAGGATTCAGGTTGCCTTGAGTTCACATGGGGCAATACTGGAGGGTGGAAATCAATGGTTCACTCACTACTGGTTTGTCAAAGTATGAATTCTGGTCACTTTCCCATTGCCTCTTTCTTTTTTGAGACATCAGAGCGCTACTCCCTGCATTCTGAACAAAAGGAAGGGAGCGGTGGTCGGGGCTGCCTACTGTACCATCTAATCTATAGAACTCTGGGCAAATTACAGAACCTCTCTAGCTATCTTGTCATCTCGAGAAAAGGGTATTAATGGTGTCAGATTCAGCAGGTTATTGTATTGATCAAGTAAGTTTACAGAGAGCACTTAAAGAATTAGTTTAACCATAGCAAGCAGCGAATGACTATCAATACTGTATGGAAGTAAACACTAGCCTTTATTATTAGCAATTATGTGGAAGGATTGGAAGACAGGCCAAAAGACAAAAATTACTCAAACCCTGTATTCAGATATTCCAGCAAGCTCTATTCACCAAGTGACTAAATGGACAAAGGAACAGTAAGTTGGGTCGCACTCTCTGTCCCATGCCCCAAATAAAACACTTCGTATTAACGGAGAGGCAATGGGCCACAGGACGAAACCTTGGTGGCACCAGGCATTTGCTCTGCTCTTCCTTCACCCTGCCCCCACAAGATGCTCACCCTCCCTCCCCTTTCTCAAGCTAAAAGTTACTCAGGCTTCCAGTTTCAGCTTAAAGGTCATGTCCCTGGAAAAGGCTTTCCTGACTCAGGGCAAGATTCAAGTCCCCCTGTTAAATGCTTTCACGTAACCCCATACTTCTTAGCACTTATCACGTTTAATTATATAATCATATACTTATGAACCTCAAAGGATAGGGTAGGATAGGATAGGGTAAGTTACCCTCTTATCCTGTCCTCAATATCTCACCTTTGCTTACGGGGGCCCTAGCCAAGGTCCTGAGTAGGAACTTTCTCAGGGGAAGCAAGCAGGCACTATCTTTTACCTAAATAGGACTTCACAGCTCAGCGCTGAGTCAATGAGGAGGGTCATGAATGCATATGTCCAGTCCAAACCCTGAGGATTTTCATTCAGTAGGAATTGGGTGGGAGTGAGATCCAGGAATGCGCATTTTCAAAGTCTCCCTTGACTAATCTGATGCTGTGGCCACAGGAACAGTTCTGATATGGTTTCTGACATGGTTTCTACGGTCTCTGCTTCTGACAACTACCAGGCAGGACCTAGTGACTGGTAAAAGTGATGGGCTCTCTCTCCCATGACTTTACTTTGCTGGTGGAGCTTCTCTGGCTCTTGCTCTGACGGGGGCCCCAGGGGCACCTCTGACCAACACTCAGCCTAGAAATGAGGGTCCTCAATCCAATCACCTATGAGACGGTAGTCCTGCTATAATCACTGAGAAAGCTCGGAGGTAAGTTCTTCCCACTTGAACCTGGCAGTGATATGCTCCTAGCTAAGTTGATTATGACCGTGATAGACCGTGAAGCAGATCAGTAGTGCCCAGATTCCTAAATCAGAGAAACTGAGAAAATACATGTGTTGTTTCAAGTCACCAAGTTTTGGTAAAATTGGTTATATGGCAACAAATAAATACAGTGCTGAAACTGGCCCCTCCCTTCTACCTATGCACACTGGAAGATTCACATAAGTAGAGAAATTGTCATTTCTCTCTTTTTTTAAATATCAATTTTTAAAAAAGATTTATTTATGCATACAGAACTGGGTTATAGGCCAGAGGTGCAGGGGAGGTGAGAGGATTCACCAGAGACAGACTGGGGAGCAGAACAGGCTGACTGATAAAGTTCACTGCTGAGGGGAGCAGCGGGTGAACAGGAGAGGTCTGGGGTGCCATGTGAATCACCTCTGGGACAGGGATTGAACTTGCACTGAAGTGGTTGTGGCCAGTTTGCAGAGCTGTGTCCTGCCCCACTGCGCGACCAGGGAGGACTTCATAAAATACTGGAGACAGTGTCTCTGAGGTATTCCAGATCAGTTGTTTTCAGCTTCGGAAACTTTGGTTTAATCTTTTAAATGTTACCTGCTTAAGATGCATGAATTCTGAATTCTCATAAAGTCCTAAGCGTACCTAAGATGATCAGCATGTGAAATCAGCACGTACTAGTAAGATTCTTAGTTGGGAAGATTCTTTTGTTGTCCTGGGCTTGATCATCCAAGAAATCCTTAAATACTGCACCAAATCTTATGGGTCAAAAACTGAGCCACATGTAATCCCACCCACCCCTCCCCCAATGCCTTGGTAGCCAAGAGCCCCAACTTTGTGAACCAAAGGCAAATTACACTCGCATGTCCTTGGGACTGTGACTAGTTCCCCTCTCTCTTTGGGTGGTATGTCTGGTAGTGTCATCCCAGTTCACCCTAGCCTTCGTCCAGTCCCACAAAGAGGAACTGAGAGGTCAGAGAAGTTATGGAGGAATTAGCTGAAATCAGCTTACAAAAAAAATGAGATACGAAGGTAAAGAGAAAAACTGGGGCACTCTCCCAGGAAGGGACAAGTTCAAAGCACTAGGAATTTACAAACTACTACACACTGGAGGGTGTGGGAGGAAGGAGGGGTTTATTTCAGAAGTAGAGACTGAGAATCAAGAAGCAACAGGCTCAACAAGTGACAACCCTGGAAACAGGGTCCTGTCAGTTTTCCATCGCCCCCTCCAGACCACAGGCCTAGCCAGCCCACTTTTAATCAGAAACTCAGAATGCCACCCCCACTTTCTAACTATATGACTAATATATTCAGGATCAGCGGAAAGTGGTCCGTTTCTAAATTTCCACCTAGAGACTAGCACCAGCTCTGGAAAGTAGCTCACCCAAAAACGGCGGCCTCAGGGGGCAACCACTTCACGTCTAAGTTGGGGGTCAGCTGTCCCTCACCCTAAAACTTTCCAATTCTAGACAGCACTCAACAGCACACAAGGGCAAGGTCATCCCTCCAGCACAATGCTTTGGAAGGTCTGCCTTGGATAGAAAACGGGAGCCTAATAGCTGCTTCTTACTGCAGATCTGAGAGTTCTGATGCAAAAATCTCGAGCTCATTATCAGCTCTTATAAATTATGAAAGGGAAGGAACAGGCCAAACACAAACCCCCCAGAGCAGGGACAGCGACTGTCACTTTACAATACATGCACTGTGCCTAACACTTGTGGGTGCTCAGGAAGCACCCGCTGCACCCACTGCTTCTAAGTGAACGCTGAGATGACTGTCTGAAGTGATACAGCTAGGATCCAGGTCTCCAGGCTCCTAGGCCAGGACCAGTACACAGTATCTGGCTCTCTTCTTCTTCTTCCAGACTTTATGTTTAAGCAGACCAGGAATGAACCTTCTGAACCCATGCACAGATATCAAAGACAGAAGATGGTACCGTTCAGGGCATGTTTGTAGACAGGTTTCTCATAGATTTATTTCTGCGTAATGTTATATATAGATATAGATATATAGATATATATAGTTTTATTTCAATACAATCTATTTCCCCTACCCTTCCCCACCAAACTCACAAAAGGAAGTATAAATCCTTCAGGACTGCCACTAAGATAGTGAAGATTTCCAAGGTAGCCAGCGCCCAGGAAGAACCAGCTCTCAACATCTCAAGAAACAGCTACCCTTCGTGGGCCCTGGGGTGGTTGAAGCAGCAGCCTTCCCAGGAGTGAAGGGAGAAGAGGAAACCATCATAGTGTTAGCTCCTGGGGCGAAAGTGGCCAGTGACTCCTGGCTCCCTCGACAGCACACTGCCTCCCAGCACGCTCAGTGGGAATAAAGGTGGAGCTGGGTGGCTCCTCTGATGCTCCAAACAGGCTGGGGGCGGGGAAAGGGTGGGGACTGGCATGCAGGGGTAGGGGCCGCTGAGAAGGAACACCCGTGAGTTATGCTGGTGCTGAAGCAGCCCCACCCGCGCCACGACATACAACACACAGGGCTCCATGGCGGCTCTTAAAGAAACAGGCGAGAGCATGGCGGTGGGGGGACAACGGGACACAGAAGAAAGTCACAAACAAAAGGTGCCTACAAAAATGTGACTTGGGCTCAACTCCTGCCTGGGGAAAGTGTGACCTCTGTTTGGGGGTGGGGGCGAAATGGTGGGAGGAGACGGTCATGAGCCTAGGGTTATCAGCTGGCCAGGGGCACAGGAAGGCTCTCTGAGGAGTCCTAAGGGCCGGCAGGCAGATGGATCCCACATCCCCAGGGAAGCAACGACAGTCCTTTCAGTTCGACTTGGACCAAATCTTGGCACTCCCCCGGAGCCTGGCAAGGGGAAGAGAGAAAGAGAGGCTGTAGGTAGGGAATCCCCTAACTCCTGAAGACTCCTGTTAACCTACCCCCCTGCAAATGACTAGTGAGGGCAGTCAGGGCTCTGAAGGAAAAGTGGGGCACCCCAAAGCAAGTGATTTCTGCCACTTTGTCTCACCCCTTGCCCTTTGAGGCTTTCTTGCTGGGCTGGCGTTGGTTGGTGCCAGGGGCTGGTTCCCTCAGCTCAGTCAGGTGTTGCTCAGGGTCCTGAGATGTGGCTGCAGCGGCGGCTGCTGTGGTAACTTTAATGGTTTTTTTAAGATTGGCGACCTAGCAGGATGAAAGGAATGACGTATAGCAAGGAAGTCTCCAGAACCTGACAGTCCTGCTCCACTATCTGTCTGCTCCAGTCACTGCCCCAAGCCCTCCGCACAAGACAGCCAGCTCAGCTGGACCTGGGTTCTTCCTACGCCCCTGCCTGCTCACCTCACTCTCAATCTGCTGCTTCAGGCCCAGCTGCTGCTCCTTGTGCTGGTTGGCACGGCTCACCTGCTCCTCAATGCCTGACAGCACCACCTCACAGCCCACACACCTGAGGGCATCAGCAGGGAAGAAGTGTCAGCTGAAGAGGGCCGCGACCAAGACTCACAAGAAACAGATTCAGAAAGGACCCGAGATCCTGACAGTCAATGCCTTGTCTGAGTTAGGAACCCCGGCACAGCACCTGGGAACCACCTGCAACAATATCCTGGGAGTTAGAGAGACACTCAGCAGGGTAAGAGAAGTGCCTGGAGTGATGTGCAAGATGGGAGCAGGAACCGAAAATGAACTTTAGAGTGCTAAGGAGGGGGACGGTGTATTAATGAATAAAGGCACACAGAAGTTAGAACACAGAGAGAAAGGGCGAAGAGGCCGGAGGCCTGTGGGTAGTTCTGGTTACAGACCAATGGGTTAAACCCAGCCAAACACAGTGACCAACCTCCCACTCCGGATCCTTCAGACTTGTCTCTTGCCTTCCAGGCACTTTGCAGCTCCTTTCTCCCCTCAGAAGTCTTGGATGAAGTAGGATTTCCCTATATCCTCTGGATTCCACCTCTGCAGTGCAGCCCGGCACCCTGCCCCCACACCCCTGCACCGCCACCCCAATACTCCGAAGCACCACTCCCTTTCCTGGGAGAGACAAGAAGAGACAGTGGCAGGACACAGGTCTCACCACTCCTGCAGGGTCCGTGCAATGGCACTGAGGTCCTGGCGCTGGATGTCCCGTCCGATACTGTAGTCGACCTCCAGACGCTGGTTGCGCTGGTCCAGAGAGCCGCGGAGCACGTCAGCGTACACAGCCTCGATGACCAGGTCTTCCAGCTGCCGCACGTTCCGAAGGGCAAGGGCCTCCAGCAACACTGCATATGGAATACACTGGGGCCGAGGCGGTCAGGTTCCGAGCAGAGAAGGGCATCCAGGCGTCTTCCTCCTTCCTGCTCCCTGGCCAAGACTCACCTGCTACCCTCCCCACGCCTAAGTCAGTTCCTCTGACTCTAAGGCAAGTAAATCGAGTATTCCCACCTCAGAAAGGAGGACGAGCTTAAATACGACACACCAGTACCTTCCACACTACAGGGGGAAAGGTGACACCTGGCGGGGCGGCAGTCCTGTGGCCGCAGCTCAGGACTCCTCGACCTCAGTCAGGATCAGCTGGACGTGCTGGGGCGGGTGGTAAGGGGAGAGGTCTGCGTTACTCTGTTTATCACTTGTGCTCTACCTTCCTTTGAAGAGGCATATCCCTTCCTGGCATCTCGCAACAGCCTGACTGAGTCAGCGCATGAGGATCAATTTAATACCGGGAAAGCCCACATGGGCAGGAGGGGGATATTTAACAACAACAACAAAAAAAAACTGGGGAGGAAGTATACATTGCTTTAAACTGAACAACAATGTAAATAGATACATCAATAAATTTTTTTAATGTCAAAAAATTTTAAAAAACTGAGCCTAATAAGAAATACAGATGCTTTGGGGCTATCAACTTCTTCTAGCAAGAGCGGCTGGGCGCCACAGTGAAGAGCCTGGTTCCCAGCTCTGAACGTTGACTCTACAGAGCAGGCAGGAGGACAATGGCTGAGTAGCAGTGAATGACGGCTTTCTGGACCCAACACACACAAGATGTTTTACTTAGAACTTACGCTGATTACAAAGAGAAAACCTGGGCCCTCCCTGGTGGCGCAGC
>NW_004567135.1:13778524-13795360 GCF_000260355.1 Condylura cristata | reverse complement strand
GGAGACAGGCTTTTAAGGGGTGTCGGGGGAGTCAGGGTAAGGAGTGTGGTCAAAGGCTGTGCTTGCATAAACTTGGGCCCCTGTGAAGGGGCCCACAGAAGGTTCTGGACCTCTCTGGCTCGGGACCGAGAAGCTGGCACTCACCTTGACTTTGGCAGCCAGGGTGACAACCGATAAGTGTCGAAGTTTATTTTTCTGAGCCTCCGTGAGTGGGGGGAGATTCCGGGCCTCCGCTGAGAAAAAAGGACAGACAGCAATCCTGACTTCACTTTCGTGGGAAGCCCTGCCTTTTTTTTTTTTTTTTTTTTCCTTTAATTCTTCCATGTCAGTTTAGGCTGGGACCTAAACCTTGCTTACACAGGGCTCTAAGTAGGATATCCCAGGAATTTCTTCTAAGTCCCTCCAGAAACTGCCCTTCTCCCATCAGTCCTACTCCAGAGCTCCAGTCTCTCCATTACCTAAGTAGTCTGCGTATGTCCCGTAAGCAAACACCGTGAGCAGCCGGAACGTGGAAGCGAAATCACTCTCAGCCAGCTGCATGAGGAAAGAGACAGCACGGAGGGATTCAGCTCTACCCTCCCAGACATCCCCGTTTTGAACTCCCCCTTCTGGCCCCATCTTACCCCTGGATATTACCTCTCCCAGCTCGGCAAAAGGAACTCTGCCTCTCTGCTCTCTCTCCCCATAGGCAGGACTCACGTTCACCCGCTGGGTTTTGTTTCCACTGTTCCCCAATCCTCCATAGGCCTCCAATTCCTACCCTAATTCCTGAGTTGAAAATTTAGAATGTTCACTCTAACAGACACATATCAGACACAGCAAATTGTGTTGTTGGTGCTTAGGGTGTGTTCAACATTTCAGAATCTGATGAGCCGTAGGGCAGTCTGCTGCACTGTCCTGGCGGAAGGAGGGACTCTCCCGCCGCAGCCTCACTCAGCTCTGTCAGCTGCACAGCCTAGGCACACACCAGAGATTGCAGGCCCTGCTTCAGATTCACCTCACCTGGAGGCTTTTATCACCCAGACTAGTCGATTCAGACCTCCTCTTCTCTATTACTTATCGCTCATTCCTGCGCCTCATCAATAACTACTTGCTAAGTACGTGATTTATACGGGCACGTCCATTTATTTATCTCTACCTCTGGAATGTAAGTTTTAGAGAGATAAGCAGTGTCATGTACTTTGTTTTATATACCCAGGTAACTAGCAGTGCTAAACAGGCACCCACTAAATGCTCCTTTTTCTTCATCTTGATTCCCTTTAGTTCCACTGAAAATGGAAAAGCAGCCATTGTTTCTCTGTACCACAGTGATTCCAGAAAGCTAAATCCACTGACTCAATTAAAGACCCTTAAAAACTTAATTCCTGGCCCTCCCTGGTGGCGCAGAGGGTTAAAGCACTGCACTGAGAATCTAAAGCCGCTTCCGCATGAGTTCGATTCCCGCCTGCCCCGGAGGTGACCACATGGTGGGGCAGACCTCTCCTGACCCGCCCGCTGCTCCCCTCAGCAGTGTAGTTCATTGATCTGCCTGTTCTGCTCCTCACTCTGTCTCTGGTGAAGCCTCTCACCGCCCCTGAGCCTCTGGCCTGTACCCCAGTTCTGTATGCACAAATAAATAAATCTTTAAAAAAAAAAAAAAACTTAATTCCTATTTGCCCACATCCTACTGTCATAGCCTCTCAAAACCAGGGCTGATGTCACCTCTCTCAGCAACCCATGTATTCTGGAATTTAAGTTCTTTTTTTCTTTTAAAGATTTATTTACTTATGCATACAGAAATGGGGTACAAGCCAGAGGTGCAGGGGCAGTGAGAGAATTCACCACTGAGTGTGGAGCAGAACAGCAGATCAACGAGGTATGCTGCTGAGGGGAGCAGCAGGCAATCTGCTGCACCATGTGGGCCACCTCCCCAGGTGGGGACCAAAGCCAGGGACTGAGGCCGGGGACCAAACCTGTGCTGGGCGGGGGCTGCGACTAGCTTTGCAGTGTTGTGCTTTAACCTGCTGCGCCACCAGGGAAGGTCCTGGATTTTAAATTCTTAGCTGTGCTGCTAGCATGCTGCCATGTGTGTCTGAGGAAAATATACCTTCTGCCTTATCTAATTCATCTGAATCAGCACATGGTGTGAAGTGGGAGAACAGGGCACGGTAATTTCAGATGTTTATTCCTTCCATTTGTAGCAGACTTTATACTTTTCCATAATCTCACTTAATTTCTACAATAACAGTGAGGGGCAGCATCATCTCCATTTCCAAAAGAGAAAACTAGAGCCCTAAAATAAGTGACCGGATTGAGGCGACCTGATAATTAAGAGCAATTACACTGGTTGAGACAAGCTGGAATCAGGTCTCCAATCCTAAATTACATGCACTTTTGCTTACAGATGAAAAATACTGGGTCTTACAGATCCACTCTATCTAAAAGCCACCCAAGATGAGATGAGCCTGAAGAAGAAGCCACAACTCCCAGTGCCTGCCTAGGCTGTCAGGCTGTCAGAAATGAGTGAGGCTGCCATAGGAGAGTCCTGCCTCCCGAACTGTCTGCGGCTCATCAGATTATGAAATAATCGAACACTCTATTCTTGTAAAATTGAATGGTTATGGGGTTGCAAAATGAGCCCTCTCCACCCATTTTCAAATTCAAAGGTTAGCTCCAAGCTTCCTCATGTGATAGCCAGGCCTGGCACCCACCTCTCTAACATTCGGCATATCCAGCAGTTCCCCAAACACGTAGACACCAGGGGCCTCCAGCACTTGGTGGATGAGTGTGGCCAGTGCAGCCCCCTTGGCTGACTTGGCCAGGAGCAAAAATTGCTCCTGGTTCTGCCCTGTCACCTTCACCTCCGCACTCATGGCTTCTCTTGGTTGGGGGGACCAGGGCTCAGGATGTCTGGAACTGCAAGGCAAGAGGATACGAAGCTGGAGGCCCCTGAACATTGTAAGGGTGGGAAGCACAGGAACTAAGGACGGGACTAAGGTGTTGAGTCACGTTTACAATAGGTCACCAGAGATGGATTAGTCTAGAACTAAGATCAAGGAGTCCTCGGAAGGGCCACTTTGATGGAAGCAGGACTGAGACAGGGCTGCCACGCCCACCATTTCCCCCTCTCCTCCCGGGCCTAATCCCAAACCCCATCATGAGCTTCCTATTGAACCCCACGGTACTCTGATGCAGTAGGGAGAAGGATGTCACATGGTGTCCACCCCAACGACGACGACCCCTCAAATCTACACCCGTGTCCCACAGGTGCCCCCAACCATGTGACCTCACCCTCAGGAACCATGCACATGGCTCCGCCCTCTCCCTTAAAGAGGCCACCCAAGGATCGCGAGCTCCCACCAACCGCCCGGTCGTACCCTGGGTCAGACTCTGCGGGCAGCTAACCTGGAAGCTTCCTCTTCCAGCGCGCCGGGCGGGGCCGAGGCGCCGTCACCTCCGGCAGCTGCTCTGAGCTTTTCCTGCCACCTCCCTGCAGGGTCGCTCTGGCCACTAAACTCTATGGCTGACTTCCGGCCAATACTTCCGCTCTTACGAACAGATTTTGGGTGGGACATGCCTCGCCCCCGCCTACCGCCTGGAGAAGCTCCTGTTAGTGACACATCGCGTTCTACTTTTTGATTGGTTGTACAGGAAAGACTGACAGGAGCCCCCTACCCCCTTTTGTTTCAATAAAACTTTATTGTTGAAAAAGCTCTAGATACTAAATGCATGAGAACCTGGGTCTCTTGCGCGTTGGGGTCCTTCAGAGCTGCACATGATGCCTGAAGCGAGAAGAAAGCCGTAATGAAGACAAGAAAAAAGAGGGTAGGGAGGAGAAAAAGGAGAAAAAGAATAGAAGCTTAGTAGCAGAGATGACCTGGAGAGTTAAACCACTAACTTTTTTTCTTAATTTTTAAAATAATATAATAGTTTATTTTTACACCATTTTGTGCCTTTGTCCCTTTCAGTTGTAATCCCCTTGGGCTTCCCATTACCAAATCACCCGTGTGCCATCACCACAGTCCGGTGCACTTCCCTCTCCCCCACCGTTTTTGATCCCATTCCCCACTCCACCCCCTAAAAATGTCTCTGGTATATAGTTGCTCATTATTATTATTATTTTCTCCCCTGATCCTTTATACTCTTGCTATGAGTGAAACCATTCAGTATTTTTCCTTTTCTTTCTGGCTTATTCACAAAGCATGATTGCTTCCAGCCCCATCTATGTTGCTGCAAAAGGCATGTATTTATCTTTTTTGATTGTTGAGTAATAGTCCATTGTATATATGTACCACACCTTTTTAATCCAGTCAACCATTTTTGGGCATTTGGGCTGTTTCCATGTCTTTCCAATTGTGAATAAAGCAGCAATAAACATGGGGGTGCAGGTGTCTTTTTGAGTCAGTGTTTTTATGTCTTTTGGGTAGATACCTAGGAGTGGGATTGCTGGGTAATATAGAAGCTCCATTTTTAGCAGTTTGAGAAACCTCCAAACAGTTTTCCGTAGTGTAAACCACTAACCACTAATTTTTTAAAGATTTTTTTATTTATGCACACAAGAACTGGGATGTAGGCCAGAAGTGGGGTTGGTGAGAAGATTCACCAGATATAGAGTGGGGAGTAGAACAGACAGATCAACTGAAATACACTGTTGAAGGAAGCAGTGGGAGAGACAAGAGAGGTCTGCTGTGCCATGTGGGTCAGCTCCTTAGCCAGATCGAACTCATGGTGCAGTAGCTGGCAATAGTTTGATAGTACTGTGTCTTTAACTTCACTCCCCTGGCTGGGGATCATAGCTTCATAGTGCTGAGAGTTTAACCTCGCTACCACCAGGGAGGCCAACTAATTTTATTATATTATTGAGGATAAAGGGAAAAGAAGTGGAAAAAGTAAAGGAAATAATAATAGCTATCATGGAGCCTCTTTGGTGGCGCAAGGGGTTAAGTTACAGCACTATTCCCTGCCAGAGAGTTAACCCACCTCCACCCACCCCCATGTCTGGCTTACACCCCAGTTCATATGTTTAACTAAAAATAGCCTTAAAAATAAAAGCAGTGGTTTAACTACCCCTGGGTAATTGCTGCTGCTAAACTTCTCTTAAAAAAAAAAAAAGCATCTTTTAAAAGTTTAACCCACTGAATCTTTATAATTATACTTAGTCCCCTTGGTGAACCCAGGATAATAGGGGAGGATGCCTCTGTCCTGTACCTTGAGTTGTAATTCCCTTGGGGGAGGGAGGGAGGTTAGGTGAAAGGTAGGCATGTTATTGTCATTTTACACATGAAGAAATTGAAGCTCATTGTAATTCAGGGATGTGCCTGAAACCCAGATTTTTTTTTTTACCCAAAGTTTCACCGTGTGGGGTATACCTCGTGGCACAATGGGTTAAAGTGCAACTCTCTGAAGCTATCCACTGCCATTGCAGCACAAAGTTGATCCCTGGCCAGGGAGCTGACCCACATGATGCAGGAGGCCTCTCCTGTCTTACCTGATGTTGTGCTCAGCAGTGTATTTCAGTCAATCCACCTGTTCTGTTCCCCTCTGGTTCAAGTGAATCCTCTAACCCCACCTCTGGCCTGTACCTCAGGGGTTCTTGTATGCATAAATAAAATAAATCTTTTTTTAAAGTAAAACTTTTAAAAAGTTTCACCATGCTTTGGAAAATAAGTAACTTTTTTTTATATAGTTTTATAACAGACTTGGAGTCAGTCCATAGAGAAGTTAACATCTTCAAGGCTTTATTTAATTCACTTAATGCTAACAATTTATTATTTTACCCTTTTCCAGGTTGAAACCGTGGTCCAGGGAAGTTAACTAGCCATATGTAATGGAAAGAGGAAAAAGAAACATAAATGGCCTTTGGATTTGAAGGAAATTTAAACTTAGCATTTATGGTGCACATGGCTTGGCTTATGATAGAAAATGAGAAGCAGTAAGCAGAGAAAGAAGAGAAATGGAGGGGGAGGGTGGAGGAAAAAGAAGAAGAAATGAATAGAAGAGATGACATGTAAAAGTGAGAACAACACAATAAAATAGTCAAAGTTTGAAGGAATTAGTGATTTGATTAGTACAACCTTAGCCATTTAAAGGGGGAAGAAAAAGAAAAAATATAAGTGCAAAGAATAAGAAAAGTACCAACACTTGTTCTATTGTGAACCAGGTCTTAATTCAACTTTTTAAATACTTCTCTTTTTTAGAGAAATTTTAGGCTTACAATAAAGTTGAGAGGAAGTTACAGAGACTTCCCATATACCCGGTACCTCCAAACACACGTCCTTTACCAACCTCACTCAGAGAATGGCATTTTTTTGGTCAAAGGTAAATCTACACTGAAACATCATAGCCACCAAAGTATATATTTTATCTAAATGTTTGTTCTTCTGGTACATTCACTGGTTCTAGGAAAATGTATAATGGCATAGCCACCATTTTATCACACACTGTATTTTCACTTATCTAAAAAAAATCCTCTGTTCTCTGTGGAGACATCTCCCTCTTCTCTCTTTTGCACAACTACTAATATCTTAATTGCTTCTTTTAGATCTGCCTTTTCCAGAATGGCATATTGTTACAATCATATAACATGTAGCTGTTTCAGAATAGCTTTGTTTACTTTATGGTTCCTTTATATCATTTCTTTTTAGTGCTAAATAGTATTCCATTATCTGGATTTACCTGTTTATTCATTCATCTACTGAAGGACATCATGGTTGTTCCTAAGTTTTGGCAATTATAAATAAAACTCCTACAAATATCCATGTGCAAAGTTTTGTGAAGGTGAGTTTTCAACTCCTTTGTGTAAACAGCATGGAGTATGACTGCTGGATCATATATTTTTAGTTTTATAAGAACCACTGAACTGTCTTCCATAGTGGCTGTACCACTTTGCCTTTCCAGCAACAGACTAATGAGAGTTTCTGTTCATTCACACCCTGACAAGCTTTTGATGTTGTCAATGTTTCAGATTTTAACCATCCTAATAGATGTGTAGGAATAGCACTGTTTTAACCATTTTCCTGGTGACACATGATGTGAAACATGTTTTTCATATGCTTTCTTACTATCTGTATTCTCCTCTGGTGATGGGTCTGTTAAGGTGTCTCGCCAACTTTTAAGTCATGTGATTTGTTTTCTTATTGTTGAATTTTAAGAGTTATTTGTATACTTTGGATAAGTCTTTGTCAAATGAATCTTTTGTAAATATTTTTCTTTTAATCTGTGTTTTCTAATTCTGTTGATATTATCTTATCAAAAATAGATGATATCCTAAAAACAGAACATAAATTTTTAACCTTAAAATGCAGCTGATGAATTATTTCATGGTTTGGTTTTATTTTCTGGTATTGTATCTAAAAAGGCACCACCAAACCTAAGGCCATCTAGGCTTTCGTCTATGCTATCTTTTAGGAGCTATATATAATTTTGCTTTCAATATTTTGATCTAAGGTCCATTTTGAGTTAGTTTTTGTAAAGTGAAAAAGTTTATATCTTCATTTTTTTTTTTTTGCAGTGTGAAAAAATTCAATATATTTGTTCCAGCTCCATTTGTTGAAGAGACTATCTTTGATCCGCTATATTGCCTTTGCTCCTTTGTCAATATAATCAAATATATGTTGGCTATATTTTCTTTTGGGGGGTCTATTTTGAGGTTTTATACTCTGTTTCTCTGACCTGTCTGTCTATTCTTTCACCAATAGTACTCTTTTTTAATTCCTTTCACATTATAGTTAGTTTCGATATCCGGCAGTGTTAAATCTCCTGTTTTGGTCTTCTTTAATATTGTGTTGAGTATTGTGTTTTGTCTCTCCATAGAAACCTTAGAGTTATTGTATTAATAGCCCTAAAATAATTTCCTGGAATTGTGTTGAATCTATAGATTAGTCTGGAAGGACTGACATCTTGACAATATTGACTCTTGCTATTCACAGACTTTCTTTTTTATTTGTTTAGTTCTTTTATTTTGTTCATCAGTTTTGTAGTTTTCCTCATATATTTTATTAGATATATACTTAAATATTTCCCTCTCTCTCCCTTTGTGTGTGTGGTGCCACTGTAAACAGTACTGTGTTTTTAGTTTCAAATCCCACTTTTCACTGTGTATCTAGGAAAACCATTGACTTTTGTATTAACCTATATCCTGCAATCTGAATAGACTTACTTATAATTCCCAGGAGGGTTTTTTTAAAGACTATTTCAGATTTCCACATAAATGATATGTCATTTGTGCCTTCCCAATTATGCCTTCTTTTACTGCATTAGCAAGAGATTCTCTGAAAGGAGTAGTGAGAGGGGACATCCTTGCCTTGTATACCTGACCTTAGTGGGAATGTTTTATTAAATATTAAATAAGATGTTAGCTATAGGACCTGTTCCATTTTTTTATTCGATCTCCTCAGCAACCCTTTGAGTGTTTATTAATGTCTTAGTTGGGGCCTCCCTGTTGGTTTAAGGGTTTAACTATGAAACTGCAGCACAAGTCTGATCCTCAGCCACATGGCACAGCAGACCTCTCCTGTCTCACATACTACTCCCCTCAGCAGTGTATTTCTGTACATCTGCCTGTTTTGCTCCTCATTTGGTCTCTGGTGTGTCCTCTCACCCCCCCCCCAACCTCTGGCCTGCACCCCAGTTCTTGTCTGCATAAATAAATAAATCTTTAAAAAAATAATAATTTGTTGAAGGTGACTAGTATACGTGGTGGAACTGAGTTCCAAATGAAAGTTAGTCTGATTCCAACACTATGTTAAGAAAGACAAGAAAAAAGGGCCCTCCCTGGTCGTCCAACGCTGTGAGTCTGTCTGCAGCCACTGTAATGCATGTTCGATTTCGATTTCCAGCTTGAGAGAGGTGACCCACATAGCTTGGCAGACCTTTCCTGGCCCACCCGCTACTCCCCCCTCAGCAGTGTATTTCACTTGATCTCCCTGTTCTGCTCCCCACTCTGTTTCTGGTGAATCTAGTGAATCCTCTCACCTCCCATCCCAATACCTCTGGCCTGTATCCCAGTTCTTGTCTGCATAAATAAATAAATCTTAAAAAAAAAAAGAGAGAAGAAAAAAAAGAAAAACCAGAAAGGGCATACAGAAGAGGAAGGAGAATGAGAAAGCCTGAAATGACGTCCTGACTCAGCTTTAAACCAGCTGTGACCTGAAAGCAAATTGTGCCATCTTGTGGTATCTCCTTTACTATCTACAAAGTGAGCAACTAGACAATCACATCTCTAAGACCAAGTCTGATTCTGATGTGGTCTGGTTCTGTGAAAGATGGAGCAGTGGAAAGAGAAAACAGGAGGATGGTTAACAAGTAGGAAAAGAGAATATGGGGAAGAAACAGGAGGTGATAGACTAAAGAAGTGAAATAGAAAGTACACAGAGAGAAGTGGAAGATGAGTGAAAAAGAAAAGAAAGAACTAGAGATGCAGAAGTTGGCCAGAAAAAAAATAAAGCTTTTTGTGGGGGTGGAATAGGGAAGGGGGATCAGAAACAGTGGGGGGAGGGAAATGCACTGGACTATGGTGATGGCACATGGGTGATTTGGTGATAGGAAGCTCACGGAGGTTACAACTGATATGGAAAAATGCACAAAAATATGTAAAAATAAACTATTATTAAAAAAACTATAACATTAAAAAAATAAAGCTCTCCAAAAGGAGGGTGAGAGCTAATTAAACGAGCAAAACCTAGGACTCAACATTTATTCACTCCTTAGTTACTAAGTGACAGTTATGTTCAAAGCCAAGTGCCAGGCTGCTTTTTAATGCTAAAGATAGTAAACAAGATGCGCTATAATAAAGCAAGAAAAGCTGAGTGACAGTCAAGGAGTAAGACACATTATAAAATATTCGTCATTGATTCAGAAGGCACATATTGAGTACCTCTTATTGCCAGGCATTGTTCTATTAGGAATACAAAATACTCACCCTCTTGATGTTTTGATTCTGTGTAAGACTCAGTCAATACGTGTGTGTGTGTGTAATATATGTACATATTATGAAGAAAAACAAAAACAAGGAGAAGGATGTGAGGTATTCATGATATATTTGCTATTTACATATGGTAGTACAGCAAATCCTCTCTTTCAGAGAACTTTAAGAATCTCATGCTCTACTGACTGAGCTAGCCAGGTGCTTTAGAGGACTTTAAAAAAAGAAAAAGGAGCAAGTCATATGGATTTCAGTGGGTAGTATTCTGGGCATGGAAATTGTAAGTGCAAAGGCTTTGAGGTGGGAACATACTTGATGTGTTTAAGGAACAGCCGGGGGATTTGTGTGGCTACAGCCAAGTGAGCAAGAGGGAAAGATGTCGGGGAAGAGGTCTGAAGAGAGCAGGGTGACCAAATCATCTCAGGTTTGTTTGTTTTTTAAAGATTTCTTTATATATGTATACATCCAAGAACTGGGTTGTAGGTCAGAGGTGGTGGGTCATAGGGGGTAGAGGGGACTGAGAGTAATCATAAGAGACTAAGTGGGGAGCAGAACAGGTGGATTCACTGTCACTGCTGAGGGAAGTAGCAGACAAAACAAGAGAGGTGCTGCACCATGTGGGTCAGCAACCTGGTTGGGGATCAAACTGTTGCAGTAGCTGCTAATAGCAGCCACAGTGCTGAGACTTACCCCCTTGCACCACCAGGGAGGCCCTCATCTCAGGTTGGGGACCATTATAAGCACTTTGGCTCTTACGCTGAATGATGGGCAGCCAATAGAGGATTTGAGCCAAGGAGTAACAGGAATTGGCCCATATGCTTAAAATACCACATTGGCTCCATGAACAGAAGCAGCAAGTCCAATTAGGAGGCTACTGCAATGTTCCAGGTGAGAATGATGGTGACTTGGACCAAGTGGAAGTGAGAAGTAGTTTAATTATGAATTTAATTTAAACCTAGAGTGGATTAAATGTAAAGTGTGAAAGGAAAAGAAAGCTAAGAATTACATCATACAAACAAGTTGCAACAAACTTTCAAAGTATAGAGCATTTCAATTTAACTTTTCCAAGATTGGATAAGAAAAGATACAGATCAATTCATGCCATGGAGCCAAATGACTTAATAACCAAATCAGAGAAGAAAACAAGTCAGAAAATACTAGAAAGGAAAATTACAAATCTTTCTTATTAATGAGATTAAAAATAAACCTTCCATCAAACACTTATAACTCTATCTAGCAATGTGCAGAAAGATAATACATAAATTAATCTCACAAATTTAATGGTTGCATAATATTAGAAAAGACATTCATTTATTCATCATGTTAATAGGTTAAGGGAATAAATCATACAATCCCAGTAAATACAGAAAAGGTATATAATGAGATATCACAATTAAATCACAAATGGATGAACATTTGTGATTTTAAAAATCTTTTAGAAAACTAGGAGAGGGGGACCTCCCTTATTGGAGCACTGTGAGGTTAACTGAGCCTTGGTCACTTTAGGAGTTCGATCCTCACCCTGGAGGTGATCCACATGGCACAGTGGACCTCTCCTGTCTCACCACTGATCCTCTCAGCAATGCACTTTGTCAATCTGCCTGTTCTGCTCCCCATTTTGGTTCTGGTGAATCCTCTCACTGCCCCTGCACCTCTGCCCTGTACCCCATTTCTGTATGCATAAGTAAATAAAATATTTTTTAAAACTAGGAAGGAACTTGTTAATCTGATATACCAGGGACACCTGGTATCACCAACTCCATTTAGTTTTATAATAGGCATCCCAATCAGTAGTAAAAGAAGGGTGGTGGTGGTTGTAAAATAATTAGATTAGAAAAGTAAAAACTGTTACCATTTATAGAAATGTGATTAACTTATGTAGAAAAGTATTAGAATAAGAATTTAACAAGGTTACTTGATAAAAAAAATATATACAAAACCAACCATATACCTACATATAAACAACAAAAACTATTAGATAACTTTGAAAATTTTCTGCTCCCAATTTATGAAAAATATCAGATACCAATGTTTAAGTGTAACAAAATATGTATAAGACCTAAATGCAACAAAGTATAACTTATTGTAAGACAATGAAGAAGACCTAACATAAATGGAAAGTATTGTCACATTTATAGATTAGAAGCCCTATATATCAGGATCAAGTCAATTTTCCATAAAGTGACTTATAGCACATGACACAAGCTATGTGACTGACAAATCTGTTGACTGACAAATTCTGAATCAAAAGGAAAATCTCTGAAAAAATCAGAATTGTTAGCTTGTGTTACGACCTCCCTTTTTATATAATCACAGTACAATCTTATAATCAAAACTCCAACAAGCTTTTTGAAGAAATACTAACAAACTGATTCTAAAATTTATACGGAGGGGTCTCCCTGGTGGCACAGGGGTTAAAGTCTCAGTGCTATGAAGCTCACCAGCCTCTGCTGCTTGAGTTCAATCCTCCGCCAGGTTGTTAACCCACACAGCACAGCAGATTTCGCCTGTTTCAAAGCTGCTCTCCTCAGCAGTGTATTTCAGCAGAACCGTCTGTTCTGCTCCTGACTCTGTCTCAATCCTCTCACCCCCCCACACACACCTCAGGCCTGTATTCCAGTTCTTATATGCATAAGTAAATAAAAATAAATCCTTAAAATTTACATGGAAATGCAAGAGGTCAAGAAGCCATGATGGTAAACAAGAAGGACTTGTTTTACAAGATCCCAGGACATAACTATAAAAACATGATGATTAACTTAATATAGCTTCAGCACAAACTGACAACTGGAATACAATACGAAGTCTAGAAACAGTTGTACACATACATGTCCTGATTCATGACAGAACTTGCACTTATGAACAGCAAAGAAAGGACACACACTTCAGTGTGGCTGTGGTATTTGCATATCTACATGATAAAATAAAATAAAATCCATACCTTAAGTCCTAAAAAAATTCCTCACTATACTATAGGCTAAATCGAAAAGGAAAATGAAAAGACTTTCAGAAGATAATATAAAAGAATATATTCATGAATTCAGAGAAATGGAATATTTCTTAAGATTCCTGTAACTAACCTTCAAGGAAGAATTGATGAATTTGACTACATTAAAATTTAGAACATCTGTTCATCTAAAGATAAGCTACAGAATGGAAAGATGAATGTGTCCAGGATACATAACTGAAAAAGATGTGGCCAGGGTTTATAAAGAACTGCTACAAATAAGAAATAACAGTAATTTTGAAAACTCCTAATAGGGCCCTCCCTGGTGGCGCAGAGGGTTAAAGCACAGCACTGAGAAGCTAAGGCCACTTCCGCATAAGTCCCATTCCCCGGCCTGCCCCGAAGGTGACTACATGGCGCGGCAGACCTCTCCTGACCCGCCCGCTGCTCCCCTCAGCAGTGTACTTTGTCGATCTGCTGTTCTGCTCCCCACTCTGTCTCTGGTGAAGCCTCTTACTGCCCCTGAGCCTCTGGCCTGTACCCCAGCTCTGTATGCACAAATAAATAAATCTTGAAAAAAAAAAAAACTCCTAACAATAAAAATTACAAATCTGCATTGAATATTTGAACTAGCACTTCACAAGAGGAAATCTACAAGATCAATAACATATGTAAAAGTAATCAACTTCACTGATAATCAGGGGAATGCAAACCCTTATAATGGACTTCCCAGCCAGAGTAATATGCATTATGCAAAAGCCATAGTGCAATATCACTGGACACACCAGAACAGCTAAAATTAAAGTCTGAAGATACCAAGTGTTGACAAGAATATAGAGCATGAGAAACTCCTGTATACTAATGAGAGTTCAAGGTTAAACTGTTTTGGAAGAGTTTAGTATTACCTAATAAAATGGAAGAAACCTTATGAGACAATGATATATAACACACATACATAGTATTACTACATATATATCTTCAAAAACTGACAAAAGAAACTATATTACTAAGGAATATACACAAATATGGGGAAACAATTAAGAAAAACAAGGAAACAATTGTTTCAAAAGTTGTACTACTGCTTTTCTGCTGTAGGAAGTCATGGTGAATGATGTAGTTTTTTTTTTTTTAGTACAGCCAAGATTCTTTTATTTGGTCTGCAAGGTGCTTACACAAGTATTCCCTCTATAAGAATTCTTTTGTAGTATATTTTATATTTAGGCTTTGTTGCATTTGTTTTAATTTGTGTTAGGTCTTCCTTATTTTGACAATAGTTATTTTAAAAATTTTTTAGAGTTGGCCCTCCCTGGTGGCATAGCGGGTTAAAGCACAGCACTAGGAAGCTAAAGCCACTTCCGCATGAGTTCGATCCCTGCCTGCCCCGGAGGTGACCACATGGCGAGCCAGACCTCTCCTGACCCGCCCGCTGCTCCCCTCAGCAGTGTTCTTCATCGATCTGCCTGTTCTGCTCCCCACTCTGTCTCTGGTGAAGCCTCTCGCCACCCCTGCACCTCTGGCCTGTACCCCAGTTCTGTATGAATAAATAAATCTTTAAAAAAAATTTTTTTAGAGTTAAAAAAAATAACCATTGAAAGAGTGTTTCCAAACAAATAATTGAGAATGCCCCAGAAGCCCTCAATGTCAAAGGTTGGCAGGAAATACTCACACAATGAGCCCCCTTGCCACAGACCCTCAGGGGCACTGGGGTTCCTGAGGTGCAGGTTGTGTTGTGATTTGTGCATCTACCTCCCAGTACACCAATGTGCACTGTCTTTCCCAGGCTACTGGAGACACTACAAGGATGGCCGGCTCACAGCTGTTCTGACTTCAGCATGATGGGCTGTCAGGGACAGAGGAGCAGGAGGGAGGGCTGCTGCTGCAGATGCTGGTCAGAACAGCAAGCTTCCTTATGGGAGGCGGGAGTCTGAGCTAATGAGAGTAAAAGGCTGGAGGAGTGTGTGTGTGTGTGTGCATGTGCATGCACTCAGCTTAAGGCACTGGGCCCAAGGCCGAGATCAGGGAGGTCTGGCAGACAGAGGAAAAGAGGAAAGAGGCAGGTGGGGAGCAGGGGAGAGAGGAGTTCCCAGCTGCCCAGGGCCCTCACTGAAATTCATTAAGCAATAGACATTGAGTACCCACTACGTTCAGGCACTGCAGTAGAGCTAGGATAAGACAGCTGAGATCTTTGCTTTCTAGTAAATGTGGCAGGGTGAGCACAGACAACAAAGGGTAAACAAATATAGTTCCTTTCAGAGAGTGATGGATTAGAAAGACAACAAGACATTCCAGAGAGGTAGATTGGGTAGCTGAATGACAGGACAGAACCCACAAGGTAAACACAGGATTGAGGCCAGCAAAACACTCCAGGAGGAGGGAACTGAAAGTGCAATGGTGCTTAGAGAATGATCTGGGATGTTCTAGAACATCAAGAATTCAGATGGAGCGAACATTGTTTATGAGGACTAGAAGTCAGAGGGTCACTCCTAACAAGGATTTCAGATTTATTGCAAAGTACAATGGAAAGCCACTCAAATATTTTCAGCAGTGAAGAAAATATGATTTAGATTAAAAAAAATAATTAGATACTGTGAAGTCTAGTTTGTAAAGAACAAGGACAGAAGCAAAGGATCAGTTAGGGAGCTACTGATCCTATAACATCACAGATGAGAAATAATGTCTTGGGCCAGGATGATAGCTATAAAATGGGTGGCATGAAGTGGATGAATCAATCCAGTATGTATTTTGGATGCAAAGCTTACAGGACCTGCTGGTGAATTAGATACAGGGTGGGAAACGGTAAGAAAAGGGAAGGGGAAAAAGGATGCTGTCTAGGTTTTTAGCCTGTACAAGTAAGAGCCATATTATCTGGATGGGGAACACTGGGAGAGAAATGAATTGGTGGGGACAGAATTCAAGACATCTATTTTAGCCACATTAGTTTCGCATGGCTGTTAGACAGTCAAGTGGAGATGTCAAGGAGGCTGCTGGGTAAATGAGTTTGGAGCTCTGGAAATAAATTTAGGACTCGCTGACATTTACATAGTATTTAAGTCCTGAGACTGGATGACATCACTGGACAGAGAATGTGGAAAGAGGGCCAAGGACTAAGCCATAGGAAGCTGTAACGTTAGAGGTCAAGCAGAGACTGAGAAGGAAATGCCAATGAGGCTGGAGGGAAACCAGGGGAGTGCAGGGTCCGAGACCTACAAGAGCAGCAGAGTAGTGTGCTAGGGAGAAATAGAGTGGGGTGCGATGGGAACCGGGAAGGCAACTTTTGATTGAAGGTTTAGGGAAGGCCTCCCAGAGAAGGTGTTGTTGATGTAAGTGAAAACAAAGAGTGAGTCATTGTTAAAATTCTGGAGAAAACTCTAGGCAGAAGGAACAGCAAGTGCAAAGGCCCTGTGGCAAATTAAGCTCCTTTATTTCTAGGAACACAGATCAGGTCCAGTGTGGCTGGACACACACCTAGGACTGCGTCGTAAAGGGCCTTGTAAGCCACAGGAAGAAGTTCTGATCTTCTCAAAGGTAGAAAAGCTGGGCAATGTGACTTGCTCTACTGATTTTAAAAATAACCGGGCTGCTTCAAGGAGGCTGCATTGTTACAGGACCACAGAAGAATTAAACTCTTGGGACAATCCAAGGGTCGTGGCGAGGTCTTCAATCCCCGACCCCGACCCCCCACCCGGCCTTGATCTCCGCAGGGCGCTCTCCACCAGCGGCCGGGAAGGATGTGGACGGCGAGAGTTCAATGACTCAGACTCTCAAAAACTGAGTGGGGCGGCCGTGGGTGTCCATGCAGCTGGGGTGAACGGGATGGAGAACATCGCCGTAAGAACTTGAGGGAACCCAACGGTCGCTCTGTGGCCCACTCTAACCCTCCCCCTGACTGAGAGGGCGCGACTCTAGCAGCGCGGCAGAAGGAGGGTTAAATCATGACAGGCGGGAGGGGGAGAGGCGGAGACCCGCGCTCGGAGCCGCCGCGCCGAGC
>NW_004567135.1:13737197-13778143 GCF_000260355.1 Condylura cristata | reverse complement strand
CCCCACCCTGCGCCGGTCCCGACTCCATCCTGCCCTCCTGGCGCAGCGGTCACCGTCTCCACGCTGCCTCCATCCCGCTCCGGCTCTGCCGGGGGCTGCGCGCATCCTCGCGCCTTGGGGTCGCCGGCAGCTCCCGGCGATCCTTCCCCCGAGCCTCTTCGCCGACCCCGGGTTCTCGCCCCCCCCTCCCCTCGCCGCTTTCCCATTCTGCCGGCCGAGCCGTAGCCCGTGGGAGGGGTGGGATGGGGCTGAGCCCGGGATGGCCGGCGCCCCCCAGCCCCAGTCCCCGGCTCCCGCCCCACCCCCAGCGCATCTCGGGCGCACAACAGGTCGGTGAGGAGCGTGGAGAGGTGGGGGTGGCGCGCCAGCCTGGGGACTGCGGGCTTCCTGGAGGGGGTGACTCAAAGGGGTGCGGGATCCGGAACTGGAGTTGATGGTGGTTGGGGGTGAGCTGGGTGCAGAGGCAAGTGAGTCCCGGAGCCAAGTGGCCGCGGACGCTCCTGCGAGCCCCTGTCCGCTTCACTGGTTCGCTCTCACACGCCTTCGCCCTAGCTTGGGTCTTTTCCTGGCCCTCCTCCGTTTCCTTAGCTTTAGATCCCGTAAATTTTGAAGAAACAGTCTCCAACTCCTCCATCTTTGCTGTTTTCCTGCTTGGGGTGGAGGGCAGTCCCTTCCTCTGCATTTTGTCCTCACTATTAAGATCTTCTCATTCCCATGTTCTTTCGCTCCCCATCTCCACCCTTTCCTCCTTTCCCAGTCCCCTCTCTCCGCGTCGCAGACGGGACCTTCCCCCAGCCCTGCCCCTTCCTTCCCAGCTCCCTGACCCCCTGCACCGTTTCCCCTCCCTGACCATGGCCCCCAGCCTGTTCTCCTGGAACATCTTCCAAGCTTCCCATCTTGGTACCTCCTCCCAGTCCTTCTCTCTCAGGATGCCTCCTCACCCTTCTGGTCCCTTCTCATGCCTAACCCGCCTTCCCTCTCAGCCTCCATTCACTTCTCTCCCCACTGCCCACTTCCCCAGGCCTTTCCCATCAAATCCCTGTTATTTTCTAAGAGGATGTACACGTTCAGGGCCAGAACCCAGAGGATGCCTTGTCCATCTCATTCACTCTGTGCAGCCTGCCCCACTCCCCACCCCTCATTTCTGAGAACATGGCCTTCTTTTAAAACCAACCATGCAGATTCTCTCAGGAGTCTTTACCCAGGAGAGCTAGATTTGTGGGGGTGGCCTCTCCCCAGCTCCACCTCCCTTCAGAGGGCACCTAGGCATTTGGATGATTAAACACTGAGCAAAAATTATGTTCTGTAGTTTCGCTCCCACCAATAACCTTCCCTCTTTTTCTTTCTGTCTCCATCTCCTTTCCCTTTTTGAAGTTACAGATTCCTGGGCCTAATCATAAAACAAATTCCTTGGACTCCACGTGGGGTGGGCAGGCTGGGATGCTTCCCTGTGCTTGCACACACCTTTCTCTCCTTCCCTCCCTCTCTCTCTCTTTCTCCCTCTCTCTTTCTGATTGACTTCCTTTTCCCTCCCTCCCCCACTCCCAGACTCCCTCCCTCGCTGTAGGTGCTCAAGGAATCACAAGGTTCTTGACTCTAAATTAAGATCCAAGAAAAGCTTGGAGCTGTGGGTAGAGGAAGTGAGAAGGAAGGAAGCCAGAGAAGTGAGAGTAGACCCCGGGTGGGGAGGTAACAGGGCTGGGTAGGTTGTGCAGAGGGGCTGGGGGCTGGATGGAAACCACTCTGGGAATTTTCTTCCCCCAGTGGATGTTAAGAAGCAGTGGATGCTGGGTGACAGCGGCAAAGCTGGCAGCCAACAGCCTGGGCGGGGACACGGAGGGGGTAGAGCTAGTAGATGAATCAGCTGGGGAGGTACGGGGCCAGGGTGGGATGTGACGACCCCCTTTCTCCCTCAGTAAGGGCTGAAAATCTGGGGCACAGCTGAGGAAGATCTCGGACATGGAGTCCAGGATGTGGTAAGTGCGGCACTTGGGAGCTCGGAGCTTGGGAGCTTGGAGGCCCTCCCTGGGGTCCTGGCCCTTTCCTTCCTAGATCCACCAGGGCCTTCCATCCTGAGACTAGGCCCTAGGCAGAGAGGAAATGAGAGCAGAGCCTTCCCAAGTCCCATGCACTTTTGCAGGGACCCCTGGAGGGAGGACGCCTCTGCTCGAGCCTGAGACTGCTGGGTCCTCACTCACTTTCTCTCCCTTCTTGCAGGCCTGCACTGCCGATGTCCCACCTCCTCCCTCTCTGGCCACTGCTGTTGCTGCCCCTCACACTGCCTGCTCATGGCTCTTCCTCCTCCCCACGAACCCCACCAGCCCCAGCCCGCCCCCCATGTGCCCGGGGTGGCCCCTCAGCCCCACGCCATGTGTGTGTATGGGAGCGGGCGCCCCCACCAAGCCGATCCCCTCGGGTGCCAAGATCACGTCGGCAAGTCCTGCCGGGCACTGCACCCCCTGCCACCCCATCAGGCTTTGAGGAGGGACCACCCTCATCCCAGTACCCCTGGGCTATTGTCTGGGGCCCTACAGTGTCTCGAGAGGATGGGGGAGACCCCAACTCTGCCAATCCTGGATTTCTGCCCCATGACTATGGTTTTGCAGCCCCCCACGGGCTGGCTACCCCACACCCCAACTCAGACTCCATGCGGGGTGATGGAGATGGCCTCATCCTTGGAGAAGCACCGGCTACCCTGCGGCCATTCCTGTTTGGGGGCCGTGGGGAAGGTGAGTGGAACTGGGGGTGTGGGCTGGTGGGAAACGCTAAGGGCTGCCACAGAGGCCTTGTCTGTTTGTCCCTCCACAACTCTGTCGGGTACTCTGCTGGGGTGGGCCCAGAGATGGAGCTGAACCCAGCAGGAGTTCGGGACCACACTCAGGGATGAGTCAATGTCACAAACGCACTAGTAAAGGCACACACAGCATGTTTTTAGGAAAAGAGGGGAGCGAGAGACTACTTCTGCCTGGGGATCAGGATACCTTCCAAGAACTGACATTTAAGCTGGACCTTGAAGACAGAGTGGCTGTGTTGCAGGCAGAGGAGCACCATGGATGACAGGGGCCTCCAGCAGGACATCTGGGCTTGGCTTGGGGAAGGCCCAAATGGGGCCAGTGGCCTGGAGGTGGGGCCAGGACAGCGGTGGACATTCCCACCCTCTCCTTTCTGTGCAGAGAGGGGGTTCTCTCTGATCTTGGAGACTCGCCCTCATCACAGCTATACAGAAGATTTGAAAAAGTAGAGGGAAAAGACTTGGAAGGAAAATGCTAAAACATCCTCCCCCTAGGAAAGCTGTCAGGAATGGGGGGGCGTGGGGGGCACCAGAGCCACAGAGGAGCCAGGCACTGAGGACCGAAATAGCAACACTGCTCATGTTTACAGACGCCACGGCCTTGGCCACCTACCTCCTCTCCCTCTTGGTTCCTGCTACTTCCTATCTCCCTAAAACTTTCTCTCCACCCTAATCAGGCGTGGACCCTCAGCTCTATGTCACAATTACCATCTCCATCATCATTGTCCTGGTGGCCACTGGCATCATCTTCAAGTTCTGGTAAGCTAGGGAGGAGGGTGCTGGCAGGCAGGGACTAACGTTGGCTGGAAGGAGGGAGTGAGGGCAATCTCACTGGGGGTGGGGCCTTCCTAAGGGGATAAGGAGGGGGGTGGTGAAGCAGGGAGATATCAGGGCAGAGATATCAGGGCAGGGCGGCTGCTTTCCCCAAGTGAGCAGAGGGATATTGGGAGAGGTAGGAGAGTCTCTGCACGCGCTGGGGCTTGGGTAGACTTCCCTTCTCCCCCTTTCTGACAAGAGGGAGAAACTGATTCAGTGTGCAGACCCCCTTCTTAGGGCTACCCGGGAAGGAGGGAGGAAATCTGGAGCTTTCTTTGAGCACATTTAATAATGTGTGAGGACTGGGTCACTCAGTCCTTCACACTTTACTGAGAGAATCATTAGACTGAGGTGTCCAGGTCATTAGCTGACTTTGGCTAGAACTAAACCTGCCAGGTGCCTGCTGAGGAGAGAAATGGCTCTTCTGGGTTTGGGGGGGGGGAGAGGGAAGGAGGGGGGGCTGGCGGGGGCCCAGAGAAGGTACTAGTTCTGTGGACCCAGGTGGGGTGGGAGGATGGTTTAGACCTCCAGCCCCCTGGGGGTAGAAGTGACTTTCTGGACACATGGTCTCAGGATTGGGAGTAGGGAATTCTGCTGTAGGGTGTTGGGCATACCTGAGGGAGGATGGGGGTGACCAGCTGCAGGGCCCCCTTCTCCCTGGGGGCCGCCTAAATGTGAGAGAACCTCTTTCCTTCTGGCACCAGCTGGGATCGCAGCCAGAAGCGGCGCAGGCCCTCGGGACAGCAAGGTGTCCTGAGGCAGGAGGAGAGCCAGCAGCCTCTGACAGACCTGTCCCCTGCTGGGGTCACTGTGCTGGGGGCCTTCGGGGACTCGCCCACCCCCACCCCTGACCATGAGGAGCCCCGAGGGGGACCCCGGCCTGGGATGCCCCAGCCCAAGGGGGCTCCAGCCTTCCAGTTGAACCGGTGAGGGCAGGGTAAAGGGTCAGGGGAGGGAGGGCAGGGTGGGCGCAGACTTAGGGCTCTGGCGCAGTGGTGGGGGTGGGGGTGGGGAGGAGGCGGAGGCCTGGGCCTCCCAAGGGGACTGGGCCCACTTCTCTGGAGGGAACCCCTCCTCCGCTGCTCTGCGGATCTATGACATCCTGGTCCTGCGATTTGACTCCCCACTCTGCCTCTCACCTGGACCCCCTCTCTCTGTCTTGGACTCCCCTTTTGCTGTCGGCCTACCCCTTGGTTCCTGACTGTGCCCTTTCCCTCTTCCTCTCAGGATTCCCCTGGTGAATCTGTGATGCCCCCCCAGTGTTGGGGTGCCGCCAAGCAGGAGGCCAAGGGGCCGGCATAGCCCCCATCCCACTGAGGGTGGGGCTGCCGTGGGAGCTGGGGCCGCAGGTCCTCCTGGCTCCTGCCCCGCACCCTTGCTGGACCATCACCGGCCCCCTAGGCGACCCTAGCTGCTCACCCTTCTTTAGGTGGGGCCTTCCATACTGGTGGTGTCTGGTATCCCGTCTCCACCCTTGCACACTCACATGAAAGCCTTGCACACTCACGGGCCATTGCGCACACTCATGCTCTTGTTCGGTCTTCTGCGCCCTCCCCCAGCCACATCTGTCCCCTCCGCGGGTCTCTCACAGTCTCCCTTCTGTTTCAGTTTTCGCTCTGCTCCCCACATCCCATACTCAGCTCGGTCATGCCGTGGTCAGTGGGTGACTCGACCATTCAACTCTCCCGTGCATTTCCTCAGCCCATGTTGTGGTGTTGCGTGTCGTGCTCACACTTTCCTCACGAACACCTACTGATCCACTTTCTGTGGCCCCTGCATGCTGTCCCAGACGTGGATGGGAGGTGAGCTGGGGGTGCCTTGTGCCCCCATCTGTCACAGTCCCATCCTATTCCATATCACGTGTCTCATGACCTCCCCACCCCGCTCCCAGGGCCTGGCATTACCCTGAGGGCTGCACTACATGAGGAAGGGGCTCCCATTCGCCCTTCCCTCCTAAATCCCTCTGTCTTGTCTGTCCTGGCTGTCTGTGTGCGTCACTCTCTGGAATTCAGAGCCCTGAGCCAGTCCTCCACTTCCCAGCCTCCCTAGGGCTCCCCTAACTCCGCCTAGGCTGCCAGGGACTGGCCCCAGCTGGCTCAAGGCCATCGGGAGCTCTGCCTCCCAACCCCCCTTACCCACCCCAACCTCCCTCACACCCCTCCTTTGTTGTCCCCCACCTCCTTCCTTCCTTTTTCCTCTCTTACCTGGCTCCTATGCTGTGATATATATTTTTGTATTATCTCTTCTTCTTGTGGTGATAATCTTGAATTCTTGTGGGATGTAAGTTTCAAAATTTTCAAATAAAGCCTTTGCAAGATACCCGAGTCCCCTGGTCCTGCCTTATGACCCTGCAGAGAGGAGAGAGGAGACAAGGCGATGGGAAGCCAAGAGGGAGGAAAAGGAGGAGGAGCAGGGGACAGTAACCCCCTCTTCCAGATGGGATGTGGCCTGGCCTGCCCCGAAGGACTATATGTTGGGGAGCTGACATTGGGGCTTTGACTGGGGTGGATGGAAGGAGGAAGAAGGCAGGTGAGCCCAAGGGGCAGCCCTGAGAAGGTGCAACTGGAGCACGGGAGGAGTGAAGAGGGTCTTGCTTACTACTTGCTGGGGAAGGTCAAGACCATGAGAAAGGAAAACAAAAGAGGAAATGACGTGGAAAGACGGACAGTGGAGGATGCAAGAAAAAGTAGAAAGCTGATGAGACAGGGTAAAGGATGAAACAAGCGATAGATGAGAGGGAGATAGATGAGAGGGAGCGGCCCTGCTTGGGCTATTTTGGGCCTTGCTCTCTATCCTGTCCCCACCCACAGCTGCCCCCCAAAGGCTGTGCAGCATTAGCTGCCCTGTGGTTAACTCTCATTAGCTTCCCCCACTCTCTGCCCTCTCTGGGATGTGGAGGCAGAATGGGTGTGTCTGGGGGTGGAAACACAGACTGCCCAGCTGGGATCAGTCACCTCTGAGCCCCCATTCCAGGTTTGACTCTTGTTACCGCCCGCAAAAGCCCACACGTCGGCCTCTTCGCAGTTGCTAGGCTCTGTTGTCATGGTAACCACCTAGGTCCCATTCCCCACCCCCACCCCAACGTGCCCCACTTGCTCCCGGGAAATGGGGTAGCTCCAGGTAGGAGAGGGGACTGCAGTGTGCTCAAGGACAGTCGGGATGCCCCACGCTGTGTCTGCCTCCTTGTGTTGATCCTTGCAGTCTGAGGAAGATGCGTAAGTGCTGGTAGGTATGTGTTTTAGGTGCTGGGGAGCTTTCACCGAATACTCAGGGAAGTGTGGCTGTGTCCAGGCATCACCAACAGTGAGAGGGTGAAGGGGGAGGAGGGAGTGTGCTTCTCAGGACCACAGAGACTTAAACACCCAGGGCGTCAGACTCCCTGAGACAGACTGCTGCCAAGGGTGCAGCAGCAGAGCAGAGCCTGAAGTGTGGAGTCACCTAAGAGCACAGGTGCAAGGCAAACAAGCTGCAGAAGGGGGCCCAGAGTCAACTCAAGGGAGCCTCCCCCTCCTACCCCATCTGAAGGAGAGATCTGGGCTGTAGCTCCTGCAAGGGAGAGGGATGGAGGGAACTTAGGGATGCAGGAAGAGGGGCTGAGGGGTTGGGTGGGGACAGTGAGGGAGGGGTCCCAAGAGAATGGAGGAAGAAACCTCATTAAGTGCTCCCTGCTCTCCCCACAGGAGAGGGTGGGGGAAGAGCAGCCTGGCTCTGAAGGGAAAGCCACAGGCACCATCACCTTCCACAACTCTCTCTCTTCAGAGGGACACTGTGACCTCGTGGCTCATCCATATGCAAAAGGCACACATGAAGGCCCCTAATGAAGAGGGAATTAATTATTCCCTGATTAGATTGCTGTTTCTCTACATTTAAATAAATTAAAGTACACCAGCGAGACACTGGAAACCCTCACCTGTGCCTTCTTCCTAAGTGCCCTCCTTTCTCCATGGAATGTCAAATGACTTGAAAAGGAGAGAGAAGAAAGATGGCCTAGTCTCCTGAGTTGTCCTAAAGGAACTGCCCCAAATGAAACCACTCGTCACAATAACCATGCTGAATCTTGAGGGGCCAGGAACAGATCCAAACCCTTCTCTCTCCTGGCAACTCCAGACTATGGGGCCTTGGAGGTCTTCTCATTGCAAGAGGTGGAGCAGAGTCACTGCTCAGAACAGACTCAGAACATAGTGATGGCCATATCACCTTCGGTTCTTGGCGGTCTCACATCAGAGGCAAAATAGGGCCCAGCATCACATCTCCCATCATGCTTTATTGCCTTCTAAATGTGTATCACATGATTCAGTGGCTTCTTTTGAGCATTTTTCTTGAATGTTTCCCATTGTGGCTCAGACCAAACCAGGGAATGGGGAAGCCCCCAGGAGGAGGGATCTCCCAGGCAGTGTGCAGGGTGTGGAAGTGATTCAAGCTGGGAACAGTATGCCAGCTGGAAAACCCCAGGCTAAAATTAACAGCCCTCCTCCCCCAACACCCCACATTAATCTCTTTAAAGCTTTTCTCTAAGGAGGTCAAAGCGCTTAAAACGTGCTTCTCCTACCAAGGGTTGGAGCAGGACCGACAAGTGAAGACACTGAGGCCCAGGGAAGGCCAATGAATGTAAAAGAACAGGAGGCAAACCAGCACTTACAATGCTTACTATTTTGCTCCCATTTTTTCTATCTTAGTGCCCAAAGTCTAGGTTTCTCTAATCGGCAATCCCTAACCTGTGACTAAGTCCGGTCACATCTGAATCCTTAAGACCCTAATTCTGCCAAACATTGCTACTCACTCAACATTGACCCAGTGCAATGTCCCAAAATGATCAAGACATTTTGGACAGTTTTGAAAAGATACAAACTACAATTACAGGTCAAAGGTATACATACATACATATACATATATACACACACACACACGTATATATATGTTTTTTAAACATACTGTTTTTAGGAGTTCTTTGCTTCTTGCTACAACTTGGGGAAAATCCCACTAAACCTTCAGGATCATATTTTCATGGTCTGTAAAATGCCTATGACTGTTATTTTACTCACAAAGCAAGGAGCTTCAATGCTAATAGGTGGGACTTCTACTTCAGTCACAATAGAGGAATTCTGTCAGATCCAGGTGCAGCCTGGTGGCTGCACTCATTTACTCAAATGTTGGACATTTATTCAGCATCTAATACGTGCTCAGCAAAGTCCTGGGAAGGATATTATGTATGAGACAGTTTCTTCATTGAGGAGTTGATGATCTTTTTTTTAATACTTTTTTACATCATCAGTTGTAATCCCCATGGACTTCCCAACACCAATCACCCGTGTGCCATCACCATAGTCCCATGTTCTTTTTTCCGCACCAATTTTGATCCTGTTCCCCTCCCTTTCCCTGTAGAATGTCTCTGGTTTATAGTTGTTAGTTTACTTTTATTTTGTTACAATTACTATATATATGTGTATGTATTTATATATATACACATATGTTATTTTTCCTCCTTGAACTTCTACACTCCTGCTATGTGTAAAACCATCCGGTATTTTTCTTTTTTTTTTTTTCTAATATATTTCACTAAGCTTGATCTTGTCCAGCTCCATCCATGTCACCGCAAATAGCATGAATTCATCTTTTTGATTGCTAAGTAATATTCCAGTGTGTCTGTATGTACCACGTCTTCCTGATACAGTCATCAATTTTGGGGCATTTGGGTTGAGAGGAGTTAATGATCTTGCAGAGGAATCCCACATACAAAATAGTTAAAAAAGAAAAGGGGAAAAAGAGGCCACAAAAGATAGAGACTGCTATGGGAATTCAGAGAAAGGGGCCCTTAAGCCTTGGAGCAATCAAGGAAGGCTTCCTGAAAAGATATTATATTGCTTGTTTATACAACACACCTTTACTGACCAGTTACTAAGTGCTTAGCTAAAGTACTTGCCCTCGTGGGCGGATATTCTATTCCAAGACCATATTCTAGTGGGGAGAGGTAGACAGCATTTTATCAGGTAGTGATGAGTGCTATATTTAAAGACAAAGCAGGGTGAGGAGAGAGATGTGACAGAGAGCAAGATGAACTTAAAGAACATAAAGCGAAGAGAGTAAGGGGTGTTGAGCATAAGGTCAGGGAAGAAATGAGTACGATTTTGATGGTTGCTAAGATTATTAATAACTTTTTTGGCTTAAGTACAGAGCTCAGAAAAGTACCCACGCACGTAACCTTTAAGCATATTCAAATCGAAACATTCTTGCGAACGTAAGGAAAAATAATAGTAACTTCCTATATTGGTCTTTCGCACCTAGAGGAGAGGAAAAGGGACCGGGGCCAGTATTTTAGGAATCCACTCGTCCCTCTCGTTCCTTGATGCATAATTCATGAACCTGTCGCGTCTCTCCACACAACCCCTCCACCTATCTCCCCACTCCCCCCATCACAAGTCCCTTCCGGAAGCCCGGGACCGAAGTTCGAAAGGTTCAGCTTCTGCCCTTAGCTTAACCCACCTTCACTTCCGCTGTGACGTCTTGTCTACTGCATCCTGGGGCAGAAGCTACTTCCGCCCCTACTTGTCGTAACTTCCGCCCTGGGTATCCTGGAGCGCTAAAGACGACGGATGTGCCCTAGCCGCTCCCGGAAGTGACTCGACCTTTGCATTTCCCCCCCCCTTCCCCATTACCGCCCCCCCTACGTTGCTATTTCCCTCCCTCCCCCCCTTTTCGTTTCCGGTGCTCCCGCCTTCTCTCCACGGCCGCCCGACTCCGAGCCAGTGGGGGGAGGGAGGGAGGGAGGGAGGGGGCGTGGAGGAATTGGGGTTCTAGAGAGCACGAGCTGCAGCACCACTTCCGGGTGAGTGTTAGGGGAGGGAGGGAGGGAGGGGGCCACCCACCGCCTCGCGCCCCCGCCCTGCGGGTGTCTCGCGCGCATTCCGTGCGTGTGAGTGTGTGGGTCTGTCTCGCGCCTAAAGTGCGTGCCCGCGCGCTCCGCCTCGCGCTCTTCCCCCTCCCCTCGCCCCCTCCTGATCCTCCCACCCGCCCGGCTCCCTCCTTTCCCAGCAAACGCCGCCCCTCCCGCACTCCGGCGCTGGCGCCGCCGCAGCCGTCGCCGCCGGGTGAGTCTCGCGCCGCTGCAGCCAGCGCGCGCCAAGCTCTCTGCTCCTCCCCCTCCCCTTTTCCTTGGGGGGGCGGGGAAGGGGGGGTCCACGATGTGACTGTAAGTGTGTCCGTCCCGGAACCGGAAGTGGTTGTGGAGGAGCGGGCGATGGGGAGGAATGGGGGGGCTTAGGGGGCGGGTGTCTGTCTGGTGGGTGGCAGAGTTCAGCTCCCAGGAGGGGAAGGAGGGACGTCCCAAGGAAGGGTCTTTGAGGAAGGGGTGGGGGACGACCTCAGGAGAAGGCTTCCAGGGGCAGTCTCAGGGGAGCGAAGGTTTTGTGGGGACTACTGGGGTCTCCAATAGATAGAACACTGTGCAGGCTGAGGGAGGTACTTCTTGGCGCAAGGCCTTGGGTAGGCAGGAGCGAAGTCCTCGCAGAAGTGGGGGTGTGTGGGGGGGAAGCCAGAGGAAGTGGCTGGGCCTGAACTGGCACTGTGCCTGACACAAGGCTTGTGCATACCCCCCAGTCCTCAGCTTTGCCTCTGAGCCCATCCTCAGGGGCCAGGGACACTTGTCTTCCTCCAACTCTTCTGTCCTTTGAACTGTGCTTCCCCGTGACCCTGGGGAACCAAGAAGTAGTGTCTGAGCTCAGGAGTGAAACCCCGACACTGGTGATAGAGTTCATCTTAGTTGCTGGGAATTGGATTTATTGCCCTGTGTCCACATAGGGGTGGCACTGCACTCCAGTTGTTAATAATCCCTGCGTCTTTGGATTGTTGCTTGGGGGTCTGCCTGCCTTCCAGACTAACTGCTGTCAGTCAGACAGTTCCGAGGTTCCTCCCAGTCTTCTGGTGGCTGCACCCGCAGCGGCCCCTGTAACCCAGACAATTTGTTTACAGAAAGTTCAGGAGCCCTGGAAAGGAGAAGGAATAAGACGACAGGAGGAAGAGAGAGAGAGGGTAAGACAATTTTGGGTTAATGGCTTTTCTGATTTGGGGGGAGAGTGGGTCATAATCAAATGGGTTTTTTTTTTTTTTTTTTGGACAGTGGGACAGAACTTTTCAAGTAAGAGTTATTATAATACTGGTGCTTGTTGTGGAAGAAAAATCAGCCTTTTCTATTATCTCTTGAGGGTATCCAGGAAGTTTCTGTGTAAGAAGTTGGCGCTGTATCCCATCAACCTTCCATTCCCACCAGCCCTCACCAGGAATGAAATGTGAAATCATTAAATAGTGTTGCACCTATCCAAAGGAGAAATTTATTCTGCTTTGGGGACAGATGGGCCCTAGCTGCCAGTAAAGTCCTGTGGCATAGTTTATGGAATTGCTTTCCTGAATTTGGAGCAAGCAGAGTTGAGGTGAGAGCGGGGTGTATATCCTTAATGTTGCAGTGGGGTGTTTGCACTGGATCTGTTGAGTGATTAGAATCTGTGACACAGATTATTATTATTTGCATTTGACTGGCAAGGTGAAGTTTTCAGGAAAAACTTGGTTCGTGGGCAGCTTGGATTAAAGTGGCTAAAACGACATGAAGTAGACTCCAGAAGGATGTCTGGAAAAATCCAAGCTATAGAACTTGGTGGGGGTACGCTTTTAAGTAGCCTGAAATTACCCAAAAGAGTGTGAGTTCATAGTTTATAATCCTAGAGGTCTTTCTTAGAAGCAGTTACAGGCTGATTCATGGAATGCCTTCCCCACAGGTTTCTGAGTCATGTGATGTTTAAGTATTAGGTGCATATCCTCCCCCTTTTTTCCTCCCCTCATGATTGCCTGGATCCATCATTCATGGTGGAGTGGACAGGACAAGGGGAACTACTCTGTTTCTCTTTCCACAGGGTCCAGTGGTCCAGTAGTGTCCAGAGCAGATGTTGCTGGCCCGGGCTGCCAGCTGTGTGGTGGTAGTGGGCCTACTGGTCTGTTTGGGGATGGAGTGATAGTCTTTCCCAGTGGAACTGGAATAAATCCTCTCTGAGTTTTGCACTTGGCAGAGTTAACCAATAGTGGGAAGACTTTACATCCTATTGCAGGGGCCCTTCTTGCATGTCCTTAGAACCTGAGAAAAAGATTTTGTCTCCTTTCAGAGAAAAAAAAGTTCTCTGTATTTCTTCACTTCAAGTCTTTAACTGATATTGCAACATTTGTGGAATTGAGCATTTTGGAACAGTTATTCTCAATAGGAATGTCAGATCTATGGGTTCAAGTTCTTTCTGTAGTTGAAGCTTCGATTGCTCTTTGCAGCTCTGTTTCTTGTTAGTGCTTCTAGTTGATTACTAAACTGGGGGCTATAGATCTGATATTTAGGGTGGCTCCTTTGTGATGATGTGGTCTTTACATAGTTATTAACAGCTGCTTATGGTCTTCATCACATGGAACTATTTCATCTTAGGAGCACCTGAACTTTCTCTTCCTCAGTTCTGTGCTGTTCCATTCTGTCACCATCTCTTCCATGTCTTCACACACCATGTCTGTTTGAAGGGGTTTACTCTCCATCATCTACCCAGTTTGGAACTTAGTAGAGCAATAAATTATTCAGTCATCCATTGACATGTGATCTAGAATTAGATTTCAGAAGTCTTGATTCCATGTCCATTCTCCAGCTACTAAACTTGGTGCAAGTATTTCATAATTTTTAAAGGTTGGTTGAGAGAGCTCTTTTCTTGAAAAAAGAAAATTATGCTTTATTTGAAAAACAATAAAGTAATGTACTTATATTGGAAAAGAGGTGGTAGTCTTTGTCATGTTTGCCAAAGCCATGTGCTGGAAGTTGTGGCATCTTTCTGTCTGCGCACTGTGGAAGGATAGACACAGAGTTCAGACACACAAGTTAAAGTCCTACTGTGTGTTTCATGGATGTAACTTAATATTGTATTTTTTCCTTCATCTCCTGGTGCTTCTGAGATTTCTTTTGAGATTGGAAAAGGAATATGTATTTTTTGAGCCTCTTGAAAGAAATGTGTTGTCCAGCTTAATTATAGTAGATCTCTCTTATTAATAGAACAGTTGAGGCAGGGTGCATCGGTAAAGTTAAAATTAGAACCCAGGGTACCAGTCTGCCAAGATTCTTCTTTCCGCTATTACGTTTTTCCCTCTTTCCTGCTTTTTGGGACAAAATAGATCCTCCTTCCTTCCCAATCTAGGGTCGATAGGGCCTCTTTTTTTTTTTTAAGTTAGTGTACCAGCATGATTATCAAAACCTGTGCTCTGCAACATTGAGCTTCCACTCTGGTATCTGTGAGCGTCTTTGGGTTTTAGAGTGTTATGTTCCAGCTTGGATATTGGGGGGGTTGGTGAGTGTTTTGCTCTGTGATGAAAGTGAGATAAGTGGTGAAGTGGAAAAATGGACAGTAGACAGGTGTTGAGTGATCTGGCACCCAGAATACCCTGGTTCACAACTGGGCTGGGCAGGCATCATTTACGTTGTACTCTGGCAGTAGCATTTGCTCTGGACTCCTCATTTGCTCTCGTTTCCATGATGCAGAGATTTTAGTCATTTTTATCAGAACTGACTTAGCAGAATGACTGGAGTAGCATTTCTTGGGTGTTGTTTTGCAGGCAACTATTACTTTTAGTTTGGGTGAGCATTGTGCTCCAAGTACCCCCTCCCCACCTCCACCCCCGTCTTTGGCATTGACATGTATGGTAAAGCCCACAAGTGTTCTGTTTTTGGAACAACTGCTTCTGATCTTCAGCTTTGTTATCAGAAGAACCCAAACAATGATAGACTGGGTGCCCAGGATGTGGGGTGGCCTTTATTCAGTCTACCTTCTCTGGATAGTCATGATGGTTTTTTTTCCAGACTCCATCATTCTGACATCAGTTATCTTGGTGGCCAAGGATGTAGACAAAGACTATCACATAACTGCCTTTCACTGTTACCAAAAATTTCATTTACTGAGAGCTGTCTGAAAAATGTATCATTCACCCTGGAAGCACTCTTAAATTATAATTCATGAAACAAGCCGCAGCATCCAGCGAGTATTACATCACTTGTGTGATACACACTTGATACTTTGATCTCTTCATCGCACCCCTTTTGCTGACCTGCTCTTTGATTCCAAGAGCCAGTCACATCCCTTTCTGTTAGTTACTGTTTGACTGTGTGCCTCCTATTTCCTTACCTTAAAAATAGGAATTTCAGTATCTAATTCATTGAACTGTAGGGATTAAATAATGTGATAGTTAAGTGCTTAGAATTGTATCTTGAATACAGCTAGCGCCTAATAGCTGTTAGCGGTGGTGGTGGTGCCCACCATGTCACCTTGTGTGCCCCTGGAGGACGATGTACAGGGATAGTTCTCTCAAAGCTGCTTCACCTAGGCCACTGGTAGGAAATTATGAATGAATGTAATCTTTTTGGGAGGTGGGGGAGGAGCCTTGTTCATAGAAATACTGCCTAAGGACAGTGTTACTTACTTTCTTTAGGCTTTCAGTTCCTCCTAAAGTTTTACATCGGTAGTGTGTACATTTCTGTGATTTTTTAAGAGGGAAATTATATGTTAGACCTTCCTTTCTCATCCCCTCCAGTATACTTCCCTACTTCCTTTCCACTAAAAGGTCAGATGAGTTGTGGGTTAAGGTTTGAGCCCCCAGCAGTTTCCAAAATCTGTGTGTTTCCAGTCTGCTGTCATTCAGTTCATTTCATGTGGAATTGCTTACTGGGGGATGAGTCCTGTCTAACATTAGGGACTAGGGAGGTACGGGATGTGACCCCTGTCTCGCAGAATGTTTGGCAAGATTAGATCCCCTTATATTGTGATCTCAATCTTGATTTCTGTCTGTTGCCTGAGGAAGAGCTGAGATCTCTTTATGAAGCATGTGTTGGGAGGAAGGAAAAAGATCAGCACCTGAATGGGAGGCTTTCTTACTGAGTTTTATAACTTAGGGAGCAAGAGAGGGGCAGTTGCTGTGGTTGAGCCTCAAGTCATTTGATGCTGAGCCTCATTCGTGTGAAGTTATTACAGATTTGGTGCATTCCTTTCCTTTGCTACCTTTTTAAAAAAAGATTTATTTTTATTTATTTACACATACAAGAGCTGGGGTTTAAGCCAGAGGTGTGGGAGGCGAGAGGATTCACCAGAGGCAGAGTGGGGAGCAGAGCAGGCAGATGACTGAAATGCACTGCTGAGACAGGAGAGATGTGCTACAGCATGTGGGTCAGCTCTCTGGCCCCCGGGATTCACGCAGCAGAGGCTGTGGACAGCTTCTCAGCACTGAGACTTTTTAGGAAAAAGTAGATGGATGTTCAATTCTGTTTCTCTTTATGTGTTTTATGATAATTGAGAGTGTTGTTTAGTAGAACAAAAATGTGAACAGTTTTCTGGAGAAGGTTAAGGACCAGGGATATGTCGAGAGATATCCTAGTTTCTGTACTCACTGGTGGGAACCCAGTTTCTGTGCTGCAGTCCACCTCCAACTCTTGGTACATGAATTCTACCTCAAGTGCATCCTTGGTGACTTGGAGCTGAGAGTCAGGTCTTTCTTCCCACCTAAACCTTGGTAGCTCTTGGCTCGGAGTAGCATGTTTATGCTGTTACCTATTGCTTTCCAAACTCTTCTGTCTTCCATCAGTTTCAAACTCCATCTTCCTCCTTCTTCCTATTCTGCTGGACCTTTCTTGGTCCAGAATGTGAAGAAGCTATTCTTGACCAGCATGCTGCTGAGTAAACTTGTCTAGGAGTGATCAGAGTGTAAAGCTGAGGGTAGGATGCCTGCACGCTGTGCCCGTCTGGGATTTGCTTTGTGAGTCTAGGAATTTTCTCCTTGTTCCTCACTGCTAAAATTTTTAAGATTCTTCATCATCCACATACAGAGAACTTGAACACTCTGAAGAGGAGTCCAGCATCATGTAGATACTTGGCCCGCTGTGGCCCCTAGTCTGAATCCCTTTATAGGCGGCCATCTGCACTTCTGGTGCTTGAACCCTTTTTTGAACTTATAGGTCCACACTGCTCAGCCTCACGTATGTGCTCCCAGTGCTGCGCCACGCATGTCCTTAGACCTTGGTGGGATTGGTGGGTGTGGTCCCCTCATAGCGCCTGGCACTCAAGAAGTACATTGATGCTAATTGTTGCCAGTTAATTCTTTAACTCTTAGGCATTTTGTGTTTTGGTCTAGAACTCTCCAGGCTGCGTAGAACTGTAGATGTGTCAGTTGAAACTCTTGAAGCTTTTCATTTTAAGGAAGATGGGCTTGAGGGATATTCTGAGAAAAGAGGAACAGTGATTGATTGGTACTCTATTTTCAAGCCAGTTGGTGATTTGCTTTGGTGACCTTGGGCATAATCCTTTCCCTCTCTTGACTTCAGTTTTTCTTTTTGTCAATATACCGTTATAGGGTGTGGGAAAAAGCCTGTGGGTAAATGAGAAGTCTTTCACAAGCATGTGAAAATGAGAAGGGTAAATGCGCGGGTAAATGAGAAGTTCTTTCACAAACGTGCACTTGGCCTCCGTTGAGGGGAAATCGTGCTGTCAGTGGTCCTGACCAGAAGGACTCCATTCCGCGCTGGTGACTGCTGATTGCCAGGCACAGATCCACTACAAAGAAGAAACCAGGAATTCCTCCACTCCTCTTCTTTTGAGCTTCAGATTTATTCCTGAGTGTGATATGGTTTCTGTTTCTCTCTTCAGGTAGAATGGAAGAATCTCACTTCAATTCTAACCCGTACTTCTGGCCTTCTATTCCCACAGTCTCAGGACAGGTAAATGCTGGTTGATTTTTTTTTTTTTTTTTTTTGCTTCTGCTCCATTGAGTCCTTTGTTCTTCAGTTCTGAGCAGTCTGATAACCAGGAGTCTGTGTTACTGTGGAGACTGAAGCAGTATAAACCACATGCAGGTTCAGCAGGTACCCCATCACTGAAGATTAAGTCTGGCTTCTATCTGAAAGCACAAAGATCCATGCACACCCTTGTCTTACTGTGCTGGGTGTTGCATGCTAGAGACAACTGCTTTCTATGAAACTTAAGAGTTACAAGTTGGTAAAGGTTAGGGTGATGGTTATTTTTTGCAACAAAGTATACTTTCATTAAGGTGTATATACTTTGCTTTTTCAAGCACTAAGCCATTGCATACTTAGTAGACTACACCTTACTGTGAGCATAACTTTCATATGTAACCAGGAGGCAGAAAGTTTGTGACTTCACTTGGTTGTGATACTTTGTAGCGGTGGTCTGGAACTGAGGCCATAGTGTGTCTGGGGTGTGCCTGTGTCAACTGATGGTTCCTTGGTTTCCAAGAGGAGGAAAGATAAGACAGAATGCGTAAGGAACAAACAAATCAGACTTTCCCTGAAGAGGGCACCTCTTCCCCTGTCCTTTTCTTTCAGATTGAGAACACAATGTTCATCAACAAGATGAAGGATCAGCTGTTGCCAGAGAAGGGCTGTGGGCTGGCTCCACCCCACTACCCTACCTTGTTGACAGTGCCTGCCTCAGTGTCTCTGCCCTCGGGCATCAGCATGGACACAGAGTCCAAGTCAGACCAGCTGACCCCACACAGCCAGGCGTCCGTTACTCAGAATATCACGGTGGTCCCAGTGCCGTCTACAGGACTGATGACTGCTGGTGAGCAACTCTGCTCTTCTCCAATCTGAGGTCTTGATCTCCCGTGATCAGTACCCCAGGCTGGAGGGCACAAAGGACATGGGGAGCGGGATGTGTGTTTGATTACTCAAATTTTTATTAAGTGCCTACTGTATGCCTAGCAATGCACTAGGCATTGTGGGGGATACAAAGAAGTAGAAGATGCGGTCCCTGCCTTTGAGGAGGTGACATTCTTTCCTTCTCTGAATCAAGGAGTCTCCTGTTCTCAGAGGTGGAGAAGAGAAGGGAGTCAATCAAGGGGTAAATCTCACTGTTACCGGGGGTGGGGAGGGGTCAGGGGCTAGGAGACCATTATTTGCTACAGGGTTTGGGATTTCCTATATATTGTGGGCCGGGGGTGGTGGTGAGGGGTTCAGTTGACAGTGTTCTGGGGGAAGTGAAATAGGATTAGGATCAGGACTGGACAACATGACACCATCTCCTTTTTCTCCCAATCCTAGGTCCGGGTTTGGTAATCACGTCCCCCTCAGGCTCCCTTGTGACCACAGCCTCATCAGCTCAGACCTTCCCCATTTCGGCTCCCATGATTGTCTCAGCTCTTCCCCCTGGCTCACAAGCCCTGCAGGTGGTCCCTGACCTCTCTAAGAAGGTAGCATCAACCCTAACGGAGGAAGGAGGTGGAGGTGGTGGTGGAGGTGGCAGTGTGGCGCCTAAGCCCCCCAGGGGCCGGAAGAAGAAGCGGATGCTGGAGTCAGGGCTGCCTGAGATGAATGACCCATATGTCCTCTCCCCTGAGGAGGATGATGACCATCAGAAAGATGGCAAGACCTACCGGTAAGAAGCAGAGCCAGGGGTTGGTAGGGCTGAGGGCACCCTCAGCCTGCCCCTTCGTGTCCTGCCCCAGTCAGGCTGTGTGCTGAGACAGCCTTCCACCTCAGAGCCACCTGCCTGTCAGGTGTTCAGTTGTGGGAGAGGAAGGGGAGCATGTAGTGCTGCTTTAGTGGTCCTCCCCCAGGATGCAGATCCCTCTCACCTCTCCTCCAGAGTCATCAGCATTGACTTGCTTTTGAGTGACATAATGGAATTCCTGCTTGTAATAAGGCTTTAGACTGCGTTTGAGACTATGTCTGCAGTTCCTCTTTGGTCTCTACATTTTTCATTTCTATTTTTTCCAAGAACCTTTCTGGTGACCTGTGTGCCATCCATGAGTTCTTGGGCCATATTTGAACCCTGAGAGCCTGCTGGACCTTGCATGGTTGGGATAAGGGGAGGGGTCTGTACAAAAACGTGGGAGGAATAGGACGCCTCTTCTTCCCCTTGTGGCAGTATGTACTTATAAAATGACTGTTTGCTCACTTTCTAACTCATGGAAGTCATTTTGATTCTTTACTTCCTCTAAGTTGTCCGTTGCCAACAAGCATTATACTTATATTTGCATGTGGTTCTATACAAAGAGCATTGCATAAGTACACTCCCTGTCCTTTGAAACGTGGATACCTTTTCATCTCTTTGAGAACTGTCCAGGGCCCCAGTGGGTTTGGGGAATTTGGTCCCAGTGTGCAGAGTGGCCTAACCACTGTCACAGCTCTGACGCAGGCGTGCATGGCTGGGAGACTGGGTCTGTCCTTAGTGTACCGAGATGGGCAATGTTGTTCCCATTTTAGGAGCGAAGGGAACTGCGGCACAGGAAATGGACAGAGCCTTGGGCTCATGGATTCAGTTCCCGGCTCCACCACGAACTTGCTGTGTGACCCTGGGCAAGTCCTTTTCCCCTCTCTGGGCCTCAGTTTCCTCATCTGTAAAATGGGGAGAATTCTGTTTTATGCTTCCCATCTGTTGGGAGTATACATCAGCTAAGACTTGAAATGTTGGGAACTTCAGAAGTGATAAGAAGTGTAATCCCCATTTAGCATGGTTTTTATTTGTGTTAAACACTTCCACTGTGGAGAGTGTAGTCTCAACTACAGAGTTCTTGAAATCCCTCATTGTAAATGAAAACGAGGGGAGTAGTGCTATGCAGAAAGTATTAAACACTGCAGAATTCTAGCTCATAATCTGAAAGTTCATTGCAGCTTTATTATTACAGGTGTACCCCACTTTATACAATAAAAGTGTTCCTGGAAAATGTTTACATCATATATTATAAAGGTACCTGACAAGTTTGATTCATTTAAAGGCTTTTTTTTTTTTTTTAACATGTCATTTCCTAAGATGAAAATCCCTTTAAAATTTATTTTTTAGAAATATGAATAGTTAAGTGTTTGCTCGAGTGAGGTCATTGTGACTTGGAGCTCTACCTACAGAACATGTTGTAGGAGCTGTGGGCGGGCGTTTTGACACCCAGTGGCTCCCTTCATGTGGATCAGGAGCCTCTGATTCTGATAAATTCCCAGACTGAAATGAGAGAAAGGTGATTTGCCCTTGGGAGGAAGCCCGAGTGGTCGCACTTCCCCTGTCCCTGTTGTTTGTGTTTCGGGGATTCTCGACAGGCTCCATGCCTGGGAGAAAGAACTCTGAAAATTGACGGATTGATTGTATCCCAAGTGAACGGAATTTCAGAGCTCAGAAATTCTAAAGAGACAGTTTTCATCACAGAGAATCCCTGTTTTGATCACTGTGTAGGTCAGCCGCATCCATTCCTGTGGTCAGTGGCCTTTGACTGGGTATCAGTGGAAATGGGGTTCTGTTATTCCGGGCAAGTCAATTTATTTCTGGCTCTTTACTTTCAGCTGTGAAACAGAACTGTCAGTCATGAATCAAGAGTATATGAAATGTTTTATAAGCATCTTAGGAAAAAATGGGGTGCTGTTTCAAAGTGGTTCTCGTAATAATAACTAAGGCCCATTGCATCGCATGCTGCCAAAGGGCACCTTTCTTGTGTTGGCTGTGAACGGTGGCCCCTGGGTTTTGTGCCCAGTGATGAACTGGACTACTCACTGTCCCCTGCTCACTGTCCACATCTGTAACGGCTTTAAGTCAGACTTCTTTCTGACCACCCACTTAGCATGAAAGGACTTGTCCTATTCCACTTGACTTCATAGATTTCAGAATTGGAAATACTTTAACGGGCACCTAATCCAACCCTTTCAGTGCAGTTTTAGTCTCCTTAACATTCCTGACAGGTGGCTGTCCAGCCCTTGTTTGAGTGCCTCTGGCCCGAGGCAGCTTACAGTTAGGTCAGAGGATAGTTGTGTGGGGTGAAAGTTTCCCCTTTGGCCAATCTCTTAACTTCCTGAGCCTTTGTGTTCCTCTCTGTAAAACAGGGATAATACTCGGCAGGTTGTTGTGCTGAGTAGAAACAATGTGTTTTTAAAGTGCCAGACTGCCTGGCAGCAGCTATTATCACCATCACAGGATACCTAGTGCCTTTGGAGTTGCTCATTCTGTTGCCAGAGCATAATCAATAAACTGAAGTTTTGCATATTTTTCTCTAGTAAAAACTTTAATGAAAAGGGTATAATTAAGTTATTGTTGTAGGTGCATTTGTTAATTCAATAGTCATACACAAATTTGAGATTTAAAGATTTATTTATTTATGCATATAGATCTGGGGTACAGGGGCGGTGAGAGGATTCACTAGACACAGTGGAGAACAGAATAGGCAGATTGACGAAGTATGCTGCTGAGGGGAGCAGCGGGTGGGACAGGAGAGGTCTGCCATGCCATGTGGGTCACCTCCCTGGCTGGGGATCAAACTTGTGCTAAAGCGGCTACGGCTAGTTTCATAGTGCTGTGCTTTAACCTGTTGTGCCACCAGAGAGGGCCCCAAACTAGAGACTTTGATTTTAAATGAAAGTGCTATTCTACCTGTATGAGAAATTCTAGCAACCAAGGGAAATTTTGTAACTGTAGTGTAGTTCACTTCCAAGTGACATTGTGTCAAGTTTCTGACTTTAGGCTCCCTGAAATATGCAGTAGCATGAACTCATCCATCAGCTCTGATGCCAGATGCATCAGTGTAGTTTATTGTTAGTGAACACTTGGTGTACCTTTGACCAGCCTAGCTGTTTGCTCACCCTTAAGGGACAGATATTTGTCTCTCTGTTTTACACTCCAAAAAATTGAGGTCTAGATTGATGATCCAGCCTATAACTGAACTCTGAATAAAGCCCAGGTATCCAGACTTCATTAACTGTCCTTTGAGTCATGCTAACTATAAATAGATACTTCCCACCTTCTGTACAATGATGGGACATTCCAGACAACAGCCAGTGATGGGTAAACTGGTCATTAGGTTTTTGTATGTGTGGAGGCGGGGGTGGGGGAGGGGTTCAGGTGATTAGAGAGATAGAATTTGGCCTAAATGATTGAAATTTTTATATTGAGATATAAGGATCTTCAGTAAACTGTCATCTCTTTTTCTCTGATGAGCTTAGAGTTGTTTTTAGTCTTGGTCTCAGTTATTCTCTAAATCCTGCCGGATCAGAGAATAGCAGAAATCATCACAACATTTAAAGCTTTTCTTTTAGTGATAAATTGGGGAAGTCCCCAAAATAGAGGGACTTGCCCCAATTCCCTGGCTTCTAGATAGACCATAGCCCTACCTACCAGCCCAAATTATGTGCTAGAAAATGATAGGGTTCTAACTCACATGTTGATAGCTTTTACCCAGTAGCAGTTGCTTATCTTGCTCAGAGACCTCCTTATTTGAGGCAGTGTAGTAGCAGGAAGAAAGATTATCAACTCATGATGAGTTGAACTATATTCAGAAGCTATTGCTGTCCACACAAACTGGCTCCATCTCCTAGGAAAGAGGAAAGGCTTAGTGTGGAACTTAAGCATTTTTGCAAATCCTAACTTGGAGGGATGTTGTTTGTGATGGTTCGTTGTGATGGTTAGTTCCTGTGTTAGCTCATTGTGGAAAGGGATGCTCACTTGATCACCAGCAGGGGGAAGGCGGGGGTGATTGAAATATTACTGTGGGAAAGCCCCTCCAAGTAATCCAGCTACTTCCACCACCCTCATCCCTCAGGGCCACTGGCAGAAAGGAAGTAGCGGGGAATCTTGGAGAAGACAAGTATGTGAGAAGACAAAAGAGAAGGCTTTCTGGGGACTCTAGATAGTTTGTCCTCATTATCATCTTGGGACTTGAGGAGAACCTGAGGGGGCTGCTGTATACATGGAAATTGGGGGAAAGGGTTATTTAAAAGTTTGAAGAAGTTAGAACTGATATTCTTGGTTCCATGACATTTTTACCAGATGAGAGCCCTTGAGACTTTTCAGTCTGACCTGGTTGAATTCTTGTTTTGTACACATGAAGAGAGTCCAGTCATTCAGCTAGTATTTATTGAATATTCCCAATATGCTGTGCTTGAGGCTTAGGCCATAAAGATGTGACTAAAACAGAGTGCCTCCTTTTGGGGTCTCAGTGCTGTCAGGCTAGAGAGTCAGCTAGGTTGGCGTCTGTGAAGTGGAGGGAGGTGTTCAGTGATGCCTGTTAATGGAAGCCTCTAACCGCTGCCCTCACTTGGCCCAGGTGCCGGATGTGCTCCCTGACATTCTACTCAAAGTCGGAGATGCAGATCCACTCCAAGTCACACACCGAGACCAAGCCCCACAAGTGCCCACACTGCTCCAAGACCTTCGCCAACAGCTCCTACCTGGCCCAGCACATCCGTATCCACTCAGGGGCCAAGCCCTACAGTTGTAACTTCTGTGAGAAATCCTTCCGCCAGCTCTCTCACCTCCAGCAGCACACCCGGTAAGGCTGCTCTCAGTTTCACCCCACTTCCGGGCCGTGAACCCCTCACCCTCAGGCCTCATGGTCTGTGCCTCCTCTTCTCTCCATGTTTTTTTTCCCCCTTTCGACTTTGCCTTTTCGGAGCCTCAATTCTTTTCCCATTACCGTCTATGGGGAAAAAAAAAACATATCTCCTAGCAGCTTGGGGAGCCTGGAAAATGGTGGTCTCCAGTTCCAAAGTCTGGAACAGTTTCTGTGGCTTCTCTCTTTGGAAACCTTCTGCAGAGCAGCCCTGCTTTTACTCTTTGCTTCAGTTCAGAGCCAAGGTGTGCATTCAACTTCAGGTCCATGGGGACAGGCGGTATTGTCTTTGTTCAAATTACTAATTGGAAGCAGGGTATCTGTGGTGAGTGTGTGTGTAACCTTAGAGCAAAGCAGAGGGCTGACAAGACTGGACACTTGAGGTTACCAGGAGCCATGGGTTGCAGCTCTTCATCATCTCACTGCCATTCTAGCCGCCGACTTAAGATCAGCAACAACCTAGATCTGGGTGTCCTCTTCATTAGCCTCTCCAGGCCGGAATGTGTTTGGGAGGAGGGAGGAGGGGGTGCTCTCATCCGTCAAGCAACATCATTTCACCCAGCAGAGAGCTGAGCCCCTGGTGTCGAACTGCTTCCTCCTCCCCCCCTTCCCTCCTCTCCTCTCCGGCAGGATCCACTCCAAGATGCACACCGAGACCATCAAGCCCCACAAGTGCCCGCACTGCTCCAAGACCTTCGCCAACACCTCCTACCTGGCCCAGCACCTCCGTATCCACTCGGGGGCCAAGCCCTACAACTGTTCCTACTGCCAGAAGGCCTTCCGCCAGCTCTCCCACCTCCAGCAGCACACACGGTAAGGGAGAGTGGCAGGCTACTGCCTCCGCCCCGCTGGCATGCCCTCCCCACCCCCGCCCCGGACACACACAACAACCCGCATGCGGGGGGCGGGGGAGAGGCCAGACTGGAGGAGAGCACGCCTGGCATCTGGGAGAAGGAACAAGCGACAGCACTGGAAACACAAGCGGATGCTCAGAGAGTCTGGCTGGGGCTAAAGCTGCACTGGGAGACGCAGTGACTGTGTGACATTCCCTGGTCTGCGGGAAAAGAGACACAACTGGAGCAGAGTCGACTTTTCTCCCTCGTTTCTTTCCCTGAAAACGCCCGTGCACACATCTTGCAAGGTTTTCTCCTGATGCTGAAGCAGGGGCATTGGACTGGAGAAGATGATTGGAGCAGACCCCACCTCCAGCCCCGGGGGCACTGATTGCGGACAGCGGACATGCTCAGAGACTGGCTGGGCACCAGCCTGGGACACCTACCTAGAAAGCAGGCCTTCACGGGACGCGTGGAGTAGCAACGAAACAAAGCACGTCTGAAACGCAAAGAACTGGCACACCGGAAAGAGGGATGCCCACTGCCGGCCTGTAATCTGGAGTGGCCAAGAGGAAGAGAAGCTGCCGGCAGGAAGAGTTGATGATCGCCGTCAGGGGCCTCTCAGGTTCAACTGGAGTCTGCACTCTTCCTAGCCAGAGTTCGCGTCACCTGGCTGCTTCAGGATGTGGCCATCCCTGAGAGTCGGGCTTTGCTCACAGGAGGAGATGTGATGTGTCATGCGATGTTTGTGAGGCTTTGCACCAGAGGTCAAGTAAAGCACCCGGTCACAAAGATGGTCTCAAGTCCCTCAGGAGGAGCGGGTGTCCATGTCCTCAAGGCCTTGACTCGTTTCAGCACAGGGCCCCGTTGTAGTGTTTGGAGAAGAGGTCAAGTTGGTGCTAAATTAGGCATTTCCTAGGCTGGACTGGGAAAAGCCCCCGAGGAAGTTTCACAAGTGTTGGTAGCTCTGCTGCTCCATAATGGAGCGTAACTCTGCTTTGCTTTGACACCAGAACCTTTCTCTGGGAGTGGTACTCAAAGCTGAGGAGATAGTTTCTCACTGTAAGGTGGGGGCCAAGGAAGAGAAGTGTTTGTGGTTTTTTTTCCTTACCTTTGTGTTTTCCTTGTTTCCGAACATTCATTAGGGACAGTTACTCTAGGAGCTGACTTGTGTGCTAAACTGTGGACTGCCTGTCCCTTCACTGCTGGACCGCAGTCCCTCTTCCCCCGGCAGAGAGGAGCCCCGCGTGGCAGGCAGTGAGCAGGAGGCAGGCATCACAGCCTGAGCCGGTCAGAGCCCAGGCTGTGCCTCCTGGAGACCACCATAGGAGAGCAGGCGTGGCCTTGAGGTTTGCTGAAGAGCCAGTCCCTGAGTGGCCTGGCTGACGTCCTCCTTCCTTCTTTTCTCATCCCATGCAGAATCCACACCGGAGATAGACCGTACAAGTGCGCACACCCTGGCTGCGAGAAAGCCTTCACACAGCTCTCCAATCTGCAGGTACAGTGAGACTTGGGGTCGCAGTGCTGACTCTGTCGGTATACTGTCATTGTCAAACTTTTTCAGGACCTCTTGATGCTCTTAACAACTATTGGGGAACCCACAGGGCTTGTGTTGATGGGGATCATATTGGGGAAAAAACCAAAAGCTTATGTGGTGATGGTAACAGTCAACGAAACTGGCAGACCCCTTGCATGCTGACATCAGTCATCTATTTGGCCCCATACCAAGAAGCATTGTTCTTACATTAATGCGCGTTTCCTCCTCCTCTGGCTTTCCAGAAGATGGCTGTGTCATCATGTCTTCCGCCTTCAGTCTCCTGTGATAGCACACATCTCGTAGTCTGTATACACAAGAGAATGAGAATGAAAAGGCAAACTGTCTGATTATGACTCTGAAAATACTTCTGACCTTGTGGGGCCCCTGAACAGTCCTTGGTGTTCGTGGCGAATCCCCATGCCTCACTTTGAGTACCGCGGGACCAGGCGTGTAGCGTCACCCCACTTTCAGGATCCTGAGATGTGCTACACAGAGTTTGCTTCTTCCCTTACCCAGGAGCTCCTAAAGTTTCATTTGAAGCAGTTGCTGCCACTTTTAGACAGAAAGAGGTTCCTGGGGGGCCTGGCACCCAGTTCAGGGGTTTCCACTAAGGTCAAAGAGGTAGGAGAGAAAAAGTTCAGTGCACGACTGATTCCTCCCAATATTCTCAGTCCCACAGACGGCAGCACAACAAAGATAAACCCTTTAAGTGCCACAACTGTCATCGGGCGTACACAGACGCAGCCTCGCTGGAGGTACACTTGTCTACGCATACGGTGAAGCATGCCAAGGTGTACACCTGCACCATCTGTAGCCGGGCATACACGTCGGTGAGTGTGAGCCTGCCCGTTCCTTCTGTGTGTCCAGCTGTAAATTCTAACCCACTTCTCCCCAACGTTCTGAATATATAGGTCTGTGTAGGGAATACACCACCTTTCTATCTCTAACTTGACAGAATCAGTAAAGAGAAGAGACATTAGATATGCTGGTAGCTAAGGAACTTGGGGGAATCTGATCCCTTAAGCCAACAGGACTACTAAATAGTGAGGCTTCATTTTATTTAAACATAAGACAAGATGGAAGCAGTTTGAAATTTTGCAAAGGGGCTTAGGTTGGGGGGGGTTTGGTAATTTTAGCTAGACACTAGACTCTAGAAAAGGGTATAATGTTCACTTCAAAGGTGTCTGAGAAAGTGACAACTCAAGGTGATCGGGCGCTTACCAGAGCCCCACTCCTGCCCAGTAGCAGCACTGGTAGTGTTTTCAGAATTGACCACTGGACCCACAGTATCTCTCTCAATATTGCTTTGTTTAAAGCAATGTAAGAGTCCAGGATGCTAGTTGTAAGTAACTCGCTTCTTTGCTTCTCTTTCTTCCCTCAACTCCATTTTTTATCTTCTCCTTCAGGAAACATATCTTATGAAACATATGCGCAAACACAACCCTCCTGATCTCCAGCAACAAGTGCAGGCAGCGGCAGCAGCAGCGGCAGTGGCCCAGGCTCAAGCTCAAGCCCAGGCCCAGGCCCAGGCCCAGGCCCAGGCCTCTCAGGCATCACAGCAACAGCAGCAGCAGCCGCCGCCACAGCCACCGCACTTCCAGTCCCCTGGGGCAGCCCCCCAGGGTGGTGGTGGTGGGGACAGCAACCCCAACCCTCCACCCCAGTGTTCCTTTGACCTGACCCCCTACAAGACGGCGGAGCATCATAAGGACATCTGCCTCACTGTCACCACCAGCACCATCCAGGTGGAGCATCTGGCCAGCTCATAGAGACCTATGCTGCGACCCACTGGCAAGAGGGGAAAGAAGTTCTGGCCCCTTCTCTCTCCAGCTTCACTTGGTGGGAAAAGTCCTCTTCTTCCTTGACAGGCCTTGGCTCCATCTCCTTGGGCCTCAGGCACAGCCTTCCTTCACAGGACACCATCCATCTTTACTCTCAACTCCTCTTCAAAAGGAACATCAGCCCTCCTGATTGGCAAAGGTTACTGAGCTGGTAGTGTAATCCAGCAGCTTCCCTCCCAAGCAGAGCTTTTAAAAATAGGGGGTTGGTGCTCAAGGGAGGGAGTTGCTGTGACCTCATAGAATTTTTTCCAGTGTGGGCACTTACCCTCTCCTACCCTCATAATCCTCAGAGTTCAGGCTGATAGATTAGAGGCTGGCCCTCCCAGATATCACAGCGAAGGGAGCCCATATGCAACCAGCCTTCTGTTGTGTTCTTGCCTGTGAAAGAACAGAGAGGTATCTCACGTGCCCCAGGCCCTGGGGGCCATGTTCTTCCCCTCCGTGGTCTCACTTCATTTCCTACCTAATGCTGGAAGGAGGAGATCTGGGTGGGTGTCAGTCCCCCTTTATTTGTAAGGGGGCAAGGGCTGAGATGTGGTCCCCAAGGGGCCGGAGAACCCCAAGATGGTCAAGGGTGGCTTAGAAGTGTGGGTTATGGTTTTCCTGGAGCCTCTCCCCTTCTCTGCCAACCAAGGCCCTATCTTCTCAGTCTCCCCATCCTAAAACCTAAGGAGCTGTGGGAGCTTTGTGTTCTCTATGAAACCCCAAATCAAGGGGTATTGCAGAGAAGGGAGAGTCCAGGGCAAACGCAAAGACTGAACTAGCTCCCTAGGTGCCACGGCCAGTTGCCGGACATGGATTTATATATAAATATATATATATATAAATATATATATACCCACTCATCACGGCCATCTTTGTTGTAACCATTTCTGTGTTTATAAATGCATTATCTCTGAGAATTTTCATATTTGACGTTTTGTTTATTTTTGTCCTTATTTTTTTTTTTTCTCCACCCTGTCTTCTGGCCAATGGCTTTTTTAGTTCTTTTGTCTTTTTTTTTTTTTTTTTAATCATGGCAGACCAGAAAAAAGAGAAAATGAAAAAAAAAAATCAGGAAACCGGTTGTTATAAATCAATTTAAAATGAAGAAAAAAAACGTATGTACAAACCAAGGGGTGTTTTTAGAACCTTGTATAGAAATAAATTCGTGTAAAAGGATCAGAGGCAATGGAGCTACTGATGTGAGCGAGCATGGGAAAAGCTGTTTGGAGGGAAGTTCGGGACTTTGCGTGTGTGTATAGAATGAATGTTGTGTGGTAATAAGGCTCCATGTGTGTAGCAATCTAGAAAGGTACAGCTTTGATAGTTCTAAAATGAAATCTTGGTTAATGAGAGCTTCTGCATACAAATCCTGTCCTGGGGACTGCATTGTCTAGGTGAGAGCAGAATGTCAGTCATGTTAACAGAACAGCTAGACTCCTGGCAGTGCGATGGGGTACAGCCTCTTGAAAGGAACTGCTCTGCCCAAGCAGAGGCCTCAGCGCTAATTCCTGATCTCAGTGTGCAGACCACAGATGTTCATTATCTTGCACACCTGAAAACCAGAAATTTCCAGTAATGGGAAACCATAACCAGGATTGAATAACAAAACAGGATAGTAAGTGTTGAATTGTAGAACATGGACAGGAAACATGATCTTCTGCCCTGATTACCATTAACTAGTTGACCAAGATGTTGCTTTAGCTGTTAAATGAAGGAATTTGACCAGATCACCTCCAAGATTACTTTTTCTTTATTAAGTAAACTTTTACTGAAAAAGGGTGAGAAAGCTCCCACATCACATAACAGGGCTGTCTTCTTTGGGATTTCTGGGTAACTTCATTACCCAGGGGAGTGTGAATAGTCAAGTATGCTTGCTTTAGGGCTGGGCCTTGCGTGCCCATCCAAAATAAGTGTCTCAATCTGTTGTGACACCATTGAATGTACCACAGGATCAGATTATTTGTTAGCTTCTTGAATATTCTCTGCTCTTTTGCCCTCCCCTCCAAAAGTTGAAAGGTCCTCACAATCCTAACTTCACAGATAACTAGAAATAATATAAGGGAAAAGTTAGTGAACAACCCTAAAATACTGTTACTCATAATGGCAGAAATAGGCACTATAAATTACTCATCATTATAGGGTGAAGTCATCTAGATTCTTTGCTGTATTCCACCACCTGTTCAGTAGTAAATGGGGTTTCACTTTAATCTTCACCTCTTTGGTCTAAATTATGTGGCTAAAATTTGTAATTAAAAACTGCCATTGACACATAATTGTCTAGAACATGTGAGTTATGGATGCTAACTCAGACACTGTTTTACTTAAACTACTATTAGGTTATGGGTTTTGAGTTCTGCTTCCCTAGTGTGATAGCACTCTGTAATACGCTTGCTTGCTTTACATTCTGATGAAAAAAGCGTAGCATTCATTGCACCTCAGGTGACTAGGGTGATGAGGGGCATCTAACTGGCCCAGTCACAACTTGGAGACAGAGGTCCAAGTCCCAAACCTTTCGGGATTGTACAAATTACCACCACATGTACACTCAGAAGGAAGGCAAAAACAAAGTAAGACCAGAAGTACTATATGTCATGTAAGAATATATTCAAATGTAGGAGGAGCTGTGAAAAGTGAGAATTATGACTTTGTGATTCTTTATAAGTACAATTCGAATATAAACAACGAACATTTTCCACGTTAAAATATAATCCTGAGAGATAGTGCTTGGGTGAGTGGACAGAAATGTGAAGTTTTAAAATCAAGACCAGCTGCTCCCCAACTTCTTTAAGACACTGCCCTGGAGAAAAGTCTTGATTCTGTCGGACTTGCTTTGGTCCCCAGATTCATATTCTGCAAAAGGGGAAAGAAATATTTATAAAAATAAGAGTCCTAAAAAGGAAAGTTTGTTTCATTATTTAACAGATCCGTTTTGGAGGGAAAAAAAAAGTTTGGTAAAGATGCAAAATGGCGACCTTGAGTGACGTCATGCCTACCTCAGTCGCGTACTGGGGTTTCAGTAAGGGCGGAAGTGGCTAAAGGTGCCTCCTTACGGCCGCTTCTGGCTACCTTCGCTAAAGGAAAAAGTTTCGACGTCGGGCGGATGTGTCCCTCCGAATAATAAGTAAGGGCGGAAGTTCTCTTTGTAAGGGCGGAAAGGCTCTAACCCTAGAATTATAGCTTCAGCCCCTGTAGCTTTCAGTCACTTCCGGGGCGGATCGGAAGTTGCTTTGTTTTGCTTCAAGATGGCCGCGGGGATGTATTTGGAACATTATCTGGACAGTAAGAGCAGGCTGGAGGTGGGGGTCAGGGGTCACAGTGTGGTGGCGGGGGGACCGGGGCTGAGAATATCTATGGCCCCGAAGTCCCGGTGATTAGAAGGCCACAATTGTAAGGTGGTTCCATGAAAAAAAAAAAAATACTGGCGGGTGAAAAGGAGGAGGGGGCGGGGCAGCAGGGTCGGGGCCTCGCTTTGGGGTGTAGACGAAGGAGGGGCTGAGTGGTGGGCCCGCGGGATGTCTGTTGCAGGGCTAATGGGCATAGCCGGGAAGATACTTGCCGCTCCCATCTTCAAGGTCTCCAGCCCCCATCCCCTCCCCAGATCGTCAGAATCGGTCGTTTTAGTATATCGCCCACTGCTATTTGGAGCGGTGACAAAGACCTACTCGCGGTTGCTCAGTTCTTTCTCAGAAGCCGCATCTCGTGGGCAGAGGGGGCTTGTGAGTGGTTTCTGCGGAACTGGAACACTTCTCGGAGTAAAGATCCAGTTTCCCATCAAGTGGAAATCTGGTGTTTTGCTCGTGCCGTTTGTTAACTCACCCCCTCACAAAACCCCTTACCCCTTGCCTTTACATTTGTCTGTGTTGCCGGTCTTTCGTTCGTTCACTTTTAAAAGTTGAGGTCCTGCTGTGGGTCAGACATAAGGGCAGGAACTGAGAATATACAACAGTTACTGAGACACAGCCCCTGCCCTCCAGTGCTCATAGGCTAGAAGGATACAGATTCTGCTAATCATGTTAAAACAGTATGACAAATGAAATAATGGAAATATATTAAAAGGACAGTTGTTAACACCGAAGAAAGAGGGGATGTAGGTAAACTTCTATAGAGGATGTGATGGGTCTTGGAGGTTGTGTTTTAGTTGTTAGTGTGGAGAGAAAAGGAAGTTGCCATTGTGGGCAGCGTATCCGCAAAGGTATCACTATGTCAAGATTAAGGAAAAGTGAGGTCAGTGTTTGATAAATGGGACTTCAATCTAGACAGGATAAAAGTGCAAGATTAAAGGTTTTCACTTTTTTTTTAAGTCAAGATAAGTTTTCACTTTAGTGAGGAACCAACAGATTATAGTGTTGGTTTTTTTTTTTAATAGGAAAATAATAGTTGTATAGTAAACTGGAGCATGAGAACAGGGATAGTAGGGAGATTTGTGATAGTAGTGCAGAGGAGAGGTAAGGGAGAGACCATGTTTAGGAATCAAATGATATCTGAATGACCTAGCAATTGAAAGATGAATCTAAGGTGATTTTTGACTTTCTGCTTGGCAAATGAGGTTGACAATCTACCATCAATAAAACGGGAATGTTAGGTAGCAGCCTTAATTCAATTCAGACTTAAATGTAAGTATGGTCCTTGCATCCATGAGTGAATAAGGTCATTTAAGAAAATGAGAGGATTAAAGTGTAATCAATCTCAAAGAAACATTAATATTTAAGGGACAGGCTAGGAAAACCTCAATGTTGGAGTTACCAGAAAGTATATGAGGAGATTTGGAATCCTAAAAGGAAGAAAGTTACTGGAAAGAGAGAAGATGGTGCCACCTGCTGCAGACATATCTTTTAGGATAGAACTAATAACAGATCATTCCACTAGGTAAGTCAGTGGTGACTTAATCTCAGTAAACTGGTGGTTTATAGGTTAGTAGAGAAGGCATGCAAAAAGTTTGGAGTCATGGGGAAGGATTTTTATGGGAGAACCCTTTGTATGTAAGCCATAGTTCTAAACATAAGCAGCCCTCTGTGATTAATCCATATTTATATAATGACAGTGGGTAAGACTCAAAAAGGGTAAGAATAGAATAATGTGACATGATTCAGGGCACTCACAGTAGTCTGGGTAAGTGAGGCTTAAACTGAATTTGGAATAATAAACAAGAATTTATCAGCCAGGAGGTATAGTGGAGGTGAGATGAGGAAGAGTGGGTAGTGCATTCCAGACAGAGCAGCATGTGGAAAACCAAGGAGCAGGAAAACAGTGGCGGGTTTGAGGCACTCAGAGGCGGCCAGTGTGATCAGAGCAGAGAGCACAGAAGGGACTGGTTAGGAGGCAAGGGCTAGAAAATGCAAGATTGGACTAGGAATCGTGCAATAAGTTACTAAAGGCTTACAAGCAGAAGTGACTTGCTCAGACCTGCATTTTTTCAAGCACCTTCTGGCTTCTGTAGGAAGACCAGTTGGAAGCATCTGTGTAATAAGCAGTAGAGATACCTGGCATGTATTTGCAAGTTGAGGACAAAGACTATGGAGGCAGAGATTGAATGGGAAGGGAAAAGGTGGGGTAGCCATGCAAAGATGGAGAGCTGGTTATGGAGAGAGGCAGACACCCTCTTCTGAGAAAGGACTTTTGAATACTGACACAGATAAAGATAACAGGTTGGAAGAGGACCCAGACTTTCAAATTAGCTAGTAGGCCTATGAGGTGCAGTGATTCTCAGTGTCTCCGCTTCTCCCTAGGTATTGAAAACCTCCCCTTTGAACTACAGAGAAACTTCCAGCTCATGAGGGACCTGGACCAAAGAACAGAGGGTATGTAGCAAGTAGCGTGAAAGTGTGTGAAGTGTGTGATATGGTGTTAACCATATCAGCTTATCTGCTCTGGAGAACTGTGGCTTCTCGCTCTCTCGCAATTCTTAAAAGGAGAGTAAAGATGATCCGAATTTCTGTCTCAGCCTTTCCATATCATTTGAAGCGTTGTGAGCATGTCTCAGGAACTCAGACGCCTTGTTCCTTGTAACTTCCTCAAGAAGAATTCAAACAGCGAAAGTCAACTTTTAAATCATTTCTGTTCTCCATATTCAACGTATTTATAGGAAGACTAGGATGTCTCTTTTCCACTGTAACTCTTGGTTACCCTCACAAAATTCTCTGTGACTTTAGACTGCAACTCAAGTTGGTAGACAGTAGCTCGGCTATGTGAGGGGTTTTTACAAAGAAGGAAAAGCAGCAGTTAACATCAGGATCTCTACACTGTATTCTTCAACTTTACAGAAGCAATAGATACCATCTGTGGCCTTAGTTGGGCATGTTGGGTGCTGTGAGGCATTCACGTGGCACCTGAGGCCACTACAGTGGTGAGGTTGGTCTCCTCAAGGTCAAAGATGTCTATGGGAACTACCCTCATATCTGCTGAAGGATATATAGATCTTTTCTTCCATCCTTAGGTAGCCGTGCTTGAGGAGATAGCAAGCTGGTGTTAGAATACCTAAGGCTGTGGTTTAAACTCCTCTGGGTAAGTCGATTCATAAAAAGGTGATCATCTCCGGCCCTGGACATAGGCCTTGAGAACCGCCGACGAATGCTTCCCTTGGGCTACATTTCCAGCTCTTAAGTTGATGCACAGAAAGAACAGTTGGTGATTATTGAACTGTACGCTTTTTCAGCTTCCTCAAGGGCCTCAAATGATGCGCCACGAACACAGCGTGCGCGCAGTTCCAATCACCTGGCGCGGCACTCTGCAACAGTGGTCCTTGTGTCTCTTGCCGTCGACGCTTTTATGAGCCCTGCCGAACGTGAGGCCACATACATCTCAGTGCCTTGGAACATCACCAGACGACTTCCAGTATTAAAGAGTTGGAAGCAGTAGCTAAGATGAACAAGCAGAAGACAAAGTGATGAGAAATAGAAGCAAGTTGCAACTGTTGAGCAAAATAGGGTGGACAGTTAGTAGAAGAACTATTAACGTGAATGCACTGGGGCCTAATTGTCAATGAGGAGGTGCATGCACAGACTTGGAGGCCAGCAGCGGATAGCCCAGGCTGCGTTGTAGTGCTCAGAGCAACTAGGGGCTGTTTTTGAGAAGCCAAGTGACTTTCGCGACAAAATCTGTGATTCAAGAAATGGCAAGCTCTGCAAAGAAACAAAAGTCATCAATAGAAAGTATACTTCATCTTAGCGCAGTGTACAAGGACTCTCCATTATGTTTCAGTAATTTAAATTCAACTGTGATAGCAATGGTTTCTGCATCTGAAGGCGCCTTTAAAGCATATATTGTCAGTGTGTTGCGTTACTTGATTACATGGCACAGTACCTGTGAACGTTCGGTACATTTTTAGTTTGACGGTTATGATGGTCATGGAAAAAGGTCCGAGGAACAAGAGGAAGAAATGTGTTTCACCTAGACACCCAGGGGCCATTGTGACCAGGCCTCTGTCTCTGTTGTAGACCTGAAGGCTGAAATTGACAAGTTGGCCACTGAGTATATGAGTAGCGCCCGCAGCCTGAGCTCCGAGGAGAAATTGGCCCTTCTCAAACAGATCCAGGAAGCCTATGGCAAGTGCAAGGAATTTGGTGACGACAAGGTGCAGCTTGCCATGCAGACCTATGAGATGGTATGGCCCTGTTCATGGCTCCCCACCTACCTCCCATCTAACCCTTGGGGTCCTGGACCCCTCCTTCAGCTGTGTCGGGGTCTGTTTTGGGTCTGGGAGATCCGTAGACTGCCTTAACCTACCTACTTCTACCAGGACCGGCCTTGTACCTCTCCTTTCTCTTCCCTTCCCATCCAGGTGGACAAACACATTCGGCGACTGGACACAGACCTGGCCCGTTTTGAGGCTGATTTGAAGGAGAAACAGATTGAATCAAGTGACTATGACAGCTCTTCCAGCAAAGGCAAAAAGAGTGAGGAGGGGGGCGGGGCTGGGGCAAGGAGTCAGAGGGAGAAGCCGCCAGCACTTCAGTTATGAGGGCGGAGAACTGGGTTGGAAAGTGGGGAAGAGGAGGACGTAACTCATCTTTCGGTGTCCCTGCCTTTTGGCTCCCCCCCCTTTTCCCTAGAAGGTCGGACTCAGAAGGAGAAGAAAGCTGCCCGTGCTCGTTCCAAAGGGAAAAACTCAGATGAAGAAGCCCCCAAGGCCGCCCAGAAGAAATTAAAGCTTGTGCGCTCGTGAGTGCAACTGGGAGACCCCCCCCCAGGGACATGCTGTGCTCCCCCTCCCCGCCCCGCCCCCACCCGCCTTCTTCCTGGCCACACTGCAGTCTGCCAGTTTGGTATCTGCTGGGTAGAGGGGAGAAGCCGCAGGTGACCTGCCCCACCGTCACTCAGGACCACCTGTCGCCTCAGAGTCACGCGGCAGCTTCCCTTCCCACACATGACACTTTCTCTTCCTCTCGGCATGCAGAAGTCCTGAGTACGGGATGCCCTCAGTGACCTTTGGCAGTGTCCACCCCTCTGATGTGTTGGATATGCCTGTGGACCCCAACGAACCCACTTATTGCCTTTGTCACCAGGTCTCCTATGGAGAGATGATTGGCTGTGATAACCCGGATGTGAGAACCATTTTGCCTTAGGGTGCGGGGGCGGGGGTTCTGGGGATGTGGTTACAAGTGGGGAAGAAGTAGTTGGTGAGTGGAACTTCATGATATGAGTTGGCTGGCCTTGGGACCCCAAGAATTCTCCAGAAGGACAGAATAAGGGAATGCTCCTCAGGGTCCTTTCGGGACGTGTGCGCTTTTCCTCTGCGCCTGACTTCTGCTTCCTTCACCAGTGTTCCATTGAGTGGTTCCATTTCGCCTGTGTGGGGCTGACAACCAAACCCCGGGGGAAATGGTGAGCGAGCGGGTTGCGCTAGGGTGGGGACAGCCCTGAAGCTGAGAGGTAGACAGCGTCTCCCCTTCACTCACTCACTCCCTTCCCATCTCCTCCATGTTCCTGTTTAGGTTTTGCCCACGCTGCTCCCAAGAACGAAAGAAGAAATAGATAAAGGCCTTGGATTCCAACACAGTTCCTTCCATATCCCCTGACCTGGGCTAGTGGGGAGAGGAAAGCCTGTGCTGAGGCCATGGGGGTTCAGAGAGAAGTGGAAGGCGCAGCGTGGCCTTCCCTCTCCCCTGCCCCCACTCCTGGTGCTGAGGCTGCATCCAAACCCTGGTGGGGGGTGCTGCAGCCACTAACGGTATGTGCTCTCTTCAGCCCACCTTCAGAGGGAAGGGCTCTTGCCCACTGTCCTTTTGCCTCCATGCTGAGGTTGGTGCTGTATTTCCGAGCGATGATCCTCCTTCCTCCCCTTGCTTTGTATTTAAGGATGGGCAGTGTGTGGGAGCACGCCCTCAGCCCTCCTAACCCGTCCCCGCCCCCAGCCCCCCGTGGGGGACCGTGGTATGATAAACTTCTCATTCTCTTCTTGCTTTTTCCATGGTGGGGGCTCCCCCATATCACCTGGGCTTTGACCTGAGGGGCACCCCCTCCTCTGTGCCAAAAGGGTTCACCTGGCCTTGTGCAATGGGAGTGGGGATGAGGCGGAAGGCCGATAACTCGCGTGTAAAAGCATTGGGGTAGGTGAATAAAGTGTATGTGTTGGCTGCCTGTGTTTGTTGTAGAGACACGGTTTTAGTACACGAGCTAAGCATCCTCTGCAGCGTCCGGGCTAGGCAAGAGCAGGAGGTGACACTCCTAAGCAGGATAAGCGTGGAAGCAGGAGTGGCATCTCGGTGCCAGATGCACAGCGTCTCAACTCCAGGAGATCTAAGCTGCTGGGGGCTGCCTCCCCTGGGCTTCCAGAACCTTACAAATACGGCATCTTTTCTTCATCTTCCACTTCATTTCCAATAAATATGTATTTGTGTTTTATACATGTCCTACTATACTAAATATCAGCTTGGTTCTTTCTTTTAAACAAAAGCGAGTATTTTCCCCCCGAGTCTGGGTTTTCTGCCCGCCTCCCACTTGGAAGCCATGTCCTTACACTGAGCCCACCTTAGCCCTGCTCACACCACATCCCCCTGGCCTGCCCCCAGCCAGCTTTTCCGGCCTTGGCTCATGTCTCACCTGGAGGGTTCCTCTCTCCTGCCCACCCAGAGAGGCGGCCACTTTGTTTTGTGTGCTGGGCACCTGCCTGCCCCAGACCCGCCTGAAGGCGCATCTAGGCCTCACCAACTTTTGAGCAAATGTTTCTCCCCGCCCCACCTGGCCTTCTGTGAAATAGCGGTAAAAATGGTCCTCACCTTATGGGATGACGTTGGCAGCGCGCCAGTGACACATAAAAGATCCACACGGCAGCTGTGCCAGTGTAGATGCAGAGTCCGGGTAGCTTTTGCCATCACCTGGAGCTGGAATATGACTCGCGAGGGCCCTGGGGTCCCGGCGAGGCAGTTTCCGAGGCCCCGCCCTTCGGGCCCCCGCGGCCCGCCCCCGGCCCTTTGTGACGTCGGCGGCACCCTAGTACTCGCGCCCGCCGGCCTGCTCTCGGGCTTGGCCCGTTGGAAGCAGCTTCGGTCCGGAGGACGCGGGCAGACCGGCTGGGGCCATGAGAAAGCTAGCTGCTGGCGTCCCGCTCTCTCTGCTGATGGGTGAGAGGTGCCGGAGTCCTGTCCCCGCCCAGGCCCCCTGCCCCCGCGGAGCGTCTCCCTCACGCGTTCCGACCCGCTGTCTTCTGCTGGTTGCGTTCATTGGGTGTGCTCCCCAGCTTCTGAGCGCCCCCCATCGCAGCCCCCCAACCTCCAGGGGTCCGGCCTTTGCCTCCGCCCCCGGAGCCCCTCACCCTGACCAGCAGGGACCCCCAGTCAGGTGCCCATCCTGCTAGTTGACGTGGAGCCCCACTTGCTGGGTCTGACCGGGGCCCCAGAGGGTTTTGGAATTGGGTCCATCCATCGCTGTGTTCCCCCGGCCCGCAGTTCTGTTCCGGCTTCCGGCATCCGCCCCAGCCCAGGATTCAATTTTGACCTCCACTCCAGGCAGCCCTCTCTCTCCCAACGAATATGAACACTTCTTCGCGCTGCTGACCCCAACCTGGAAGGCAGAGACGACCTGCCGTCTCCGTGCGACGCACGGCTGCCGCAACCCCACCCTCGTCCAGCTGGACCAATACGAAAACCATGGCCTGGTGCCCGATGGTGAGGGCCTGCTGCTGGGCAGCCGGGTGTCCATCTGAGACTGGGTGAGCATAGAGTGGCCTCCTCGTCCTGAGCCCCAGTGTCCACCCTTGCCCTTTCTCAGGCGCTGTCTGCTCTGACCTTCCTTATGCCTCCTGGTTTGAGTCCTTCTGCCAGTTTACTCAGTATCGTTGCTCCAATCACGTCTACTATGCCAAGGTGAGGCCCAGGATGAAGGTTGGGTCTGCAGGGCCAACAGCGGCTATGGCAGTGAGGAACCAGGGAAGCACCAGCGAGGGCCATCCTGGATCCCTCGCTGCACCCCAGTTTTGCCAGTCATTTACCCAGATCCTGTATGAATACAGGCTCACCTTGGGCATTCAGTCAGAACAATCCAGTTACAACCAGGAAAGCCCGGAGGAGAGACAGGAAGAGGCAAATAGAGAACTCTTTCCATTTCTTATAACAGGTCAGGGACTTCATTCAAGTCCAGTGCAGAAAGGGGGAAGTCGGGGGTGTGACCAAACGGAAATGTTCTCTGGCAGGGATGCCCTCCCTCAGATCTAGCACAGGCCTGCGAGGCGGGCGTGAGGAGACTGCAGAGTGAGCTGCTGGAAGAGGGAGCAGTCCGAGCTCTGGGAAAGGCATTCCTTCTTTCCTTTCCTGCAGAGAGTCCGATGCTCCCAGCCGGTCTCAATTCTCTCACCTAACACTCTCAAGGAGCTAGACACTTCTTCTGTTGATGCCCAGTCCACCACAGTGACCTCCCCTGCCACCTCCCACGCCACAGGTGAGACCCTCCCAGTCCCTGGGGGGGCCAGCGGCAGCGATAGGGACATGGGAAGAAGGCTAAGCCGGGAGGAGGGAAGCCAGTGGGCATTACAGTAAGTCCTCACTTAAGTCGTGGGTGGGCTCTTGGAAGTGGCAACGTTAAGCCAAGGTGACATATAATGAAACCAACTTGGCCACAGAGCAATTGATATAAATGAGCTAAGTTCCTCCGACCTATTTACGGTCACAAAATCATCACCAAACTTCTCAATGAAGCCGTTTGCTATCCAGCAGTTACTTCTATGCACCCGCCACTGCTGCTTCCAGTTCAGGGTCCCCAGTGGCCAGAGCCCCTCCCTGCAGCTGGGGCACAAGGCTGAACCCAGTGTCGGGGCACACGCGCACCCACACCCACTCCAATCAGACAACCCAGTGTACCAAGCGAGCCTTTGGGGTGTGGGAGGAAAACTGCTTACCACCCAGAGCATGGGGGGAGCACAGGCACCATGCAGATGGGAGCCCCCGAGGGGCACTGATTGGCTTTCTCATCAGCGTTCCAGTGAAGCAGCGACCTTGGGTGAACGAAGTTATTCGAGGGCCTGCTGTATTTTAGCCGAGAGCTGACCGTCTAGTCCCCGACTATTTTCCTTCCGATGCGACTTACAATTCCGCCCTGTTCCTAGCTGCCAGGGACATTCCTGCCTTTGGAAGTCTCCTCCTGGGACTTTTATAAAATTGGAGCCTCTTCACTTAGAAAGGATGAGTGGTTGAGAATTCAGACTACTCGGGCCTTTCTCAGGGAGGGGGACAGGAGGTGGCTTCTGAAGTGGCCTCAGGGAACAGGAGCGCTTGGGCGGGGGAGGAAAGCTGCCCCCCCCCCCCCCTGCTGGCCGTCCAGTCTTCCCAAATAGCCCCGAGGCAGAAGCT